>NC_134982.1:50964722-51299972 GCF_965638725.1 Aptenodytes patagonicus | reverse complement strand
CATGCAGGCATAAGAAGTACATCAGATCCAGTGATCTTTCTGCCAAAAGGTGCATTGGATCAGTTCACTGAACCAACGCAGGGACTAATCCACCATCTGTCCGAGCTGCTCACTGGCCAGCCCTGCAACTCCTGAGAGCGAGATGGGATATGAGCAGGAGCAAGCAAACAAATGGGGGAGGGAGGACAGGGAGCAGGAGGTCCTTTGAACAAATCTCCCAGTTGCATTCAGCTGGCTGTGGTGTGAAACTGCACATCGAGCAAAGCATGTGTACATGTGGAGCCAAATATCCTCCCTGTTTTTCCTGCACTAACCCCTTCCCATTGGTGAGGAACACCCTTCTCCATAGGTGGGAAACACTGCACCTTTCTAATTCAGCTTCCATGTTTTGATTAGAATATTATTTCTAATATTAATAGAATATTATTTCTGTTATTAGGCACTCAAGGAGGCATTGTATTTGCAGTTCTCTGTTGTAAATTAGTAGACTAATACATCAGCATAGAGAAGAAGGGAGGTGATAAATTACGTAGGATTTGTACAGTCAGCCCTACAGGCTGAATCACATTTGTTGATGTTTTAATAGAAAATACCTTGCAGTTGACAAGCTGCAGTTGAAGTACAAGTTGGTTCCTGTGGCTTATGGGTAGTTGTCGGTATGAAACTATCCTCCTTTAATGTCTTAAAATATTTAAGATGCAGGAAGTAGAATTTGGTATTTCATCACTGTTCACCTTTTTCCTTTCCCATCCCAAAAAACCAGCCTTCCCCAACTAATTTTATTGACTGTTTTACAGTGTTGCAATCTGTTCTTTTCCGGAGAGCTGTGGATGGATTTTGTTCACAGGAATGAAGTCAGAAATGTGTGTTTGTGCTTTCTGTTAAATACAGACGTAAGCCTACTCTCCCTTCCTTTTCTTCCTCATGGCACATACTGTCATTGTGAGATGACGCAGAAGTGCATCACCACCGAATATCATGACTTGTCAGGACAGGCACCGCCTCCAGCTTTGTTTTAATGGCAGGCCTATGACTGAAATGAAACTTAAAAGCTGCCATACTGATGGCAGCTAGTAAATATTACTGGGAGTCAAAGTTACAGATAGAAAGCTGGCAAGAAAAATCACTCACCTACTCAATATCAAAGAGTTGTGTCTGTGCCAACAGCAGTGATACAGTGCCAGAGAAAATGTGTTGCAGTAACATTACACATTGCCTTTCTGTGCAAAAATACTGGACCAAATTCAGCCTTCGGTGTAAGCAAAGGCAGTTCCATGAACACTTCTGGTGCTGTACCTACCTGTTTACACCCATGTGGCCCACAACTATATGTTTAAATTACATTAAGTGATTAAGGGGAATTTACTTAAACCGATGCAAACAAAGGAAATTGAGTTCTAGGGCCAACGGCATAACATCAGCTCACATTGCTGGGGCTTGGGTGTTACGGGGTAAAAAATTACCAGTCTGAACTCAGAAAGAGAGAGAAAGGGCAGGGCAAGACACACAGGAATGGGGTCCTTTTCCAGCCAAGGACTCCCCCGAGTGCCAGGTTATGGGGAAAGCTCCTGGTTCCTTTCAGGTGATGTTCCCTTTCCCAACAGGACCCAGAAGGGAGATCATATGCAACTTCTCAGAGCATGTTGCCAAGCATGCCTGCCCCCCTAGCCCCCCTCCTCCCCAAGCAGCTGCTCTCACCCTTTCTGCCTGCAGCCTGACAGGCTACAGGCTCTTCCCTTGTAGCTTCACACGGCTTCATGACGCCAAGACTGGATTTCGCCCTCAGTGTTGTTTATTTCCAGCCTTATTTTGTACCATAGCTTTTTTTCCTTAAAATGCGGTTTTCTTAAACCAGATAAAAGCATTATCATGGAAAATAATGTGGCAAGGCAGCAGGGCTGCAAACTGGTTAAACCTGAATGTAAACTGTTCTGTAATGAATATTGCTGGTATGTGGGCAATAACCCTGAATAATTTCATTAATTAGTTATATGCCAGTAACTGTTTTTAAAGGGCACACTATTTACACTGTAGGCAATTGAACATGTAATTACATGCTAAGGATGCATGTTATTTTATTGTCATGAACTTGGTGAATGCAAGACAAAATATATGTTATAAAAGCAGGTGATCTGATTTATATCATAGCTAAGACTAAACTTCTTTGGAGTCTCTTAGCATTAAGATATATGGTTTTTGTTCAAAGCTGCTTGTATGTCCAACATAACAACCATTTTTCCTGTATTTTCCACTCTTTTAGGAGAAAGCCATACCATATAAACTGCTAAAAAAACCTACATGTATTTACTGTTCATATACAAGTTCACTATAAAGACAGCATATGAGAAAGAAAAATTACTTTAAACCTGTAGAAATATTTCATGCTGCTGCAGCTGTTGGTGTTATAAGGCTGACTTTCTTGTTCATTGTGGGCTGTCACTACTTGACTCAGTTGAAGTTGTTTCAATGACCTTACTGTGAATTTTTATTAGTATAGATTGAACTTTGAATCTTAGGGGTTTCTAATATTTGTTTTGGGGATAATTGCAATATTCTTGTAATGCTTATTTTGTCTACATTTTTAATCTATGCTCTCTGTCTTAACTCTATTGTTAATATAGTCTTGGTCTGGGAATACTATACAGTAGGTATAATGAAGTAACCGGTTGACAGCTTTGCATTAAGATTATGTATTGCAATTTGATGTCTGCACTGAGAGAGCTAATGGCAGTGCTGGAGCTGGAATTGCTAGTACCATGCTGAGCACACCTTGGGCATGTATTTGCACAGCAAGTGCCAAAATGTGTTGATATTGGCATTTCGAATGAATGAAGAGCCAGAAGAAGGGACACAGTGAAAATTAACACAGCAAAGGAAAAAGGATTAAATGAGATGACAAGGAGGAACACTGCCTGAGTCCTAGGCTTTGTGGGATTCTTCTAGAGAGCTCGAAAGGGATAAACTGAGGCAGCAGACAGTCTCAGCACCAGCTGAAGAAAATCTCTGCTGCATTCATCTTATTTTAGTTTGTTATTCCAGAGAATGTGTTGTATGACATTCAGTTCACGTTGGCTGTAACCATTCGTACTGGGATGTTTTCATCACTCTCGTATCCTCCCAGACAAGCTTCCCATCTAGGTCAGGTTGTGATGCCCTTGCTCACTGAGGAGTGTATCAAAGCCTGGTCCCTCATCAAACCTGGTAGGGGTTGTGGGCCCTATATGACCTTCACATTTTACTAGGGTGTCTTAGCTCTTCTACAAGCGGTACTCAGCCACTCACTTTTTGCTGACAGAGGGCTCTTCCCACACTTTCTGTAACGTAAAGAGAAAATGTAACAAGACACAAGCCAAGAAACTACAGCTTTTAAAGACAACCTCTTGTGTTCCTGGGCACTTCATGATCTTGCTAATCAATGGTTCTTGCTCCAAATCAGGAAACCAGCAACTGTTCATCTATTTTACAGTCAGATTACAGAGTTATTTCTCAAGCATTGCAGGCTTCATTCTCCCCTACTTTGCCATGCTGCACCTCAGCGTAAGGAACCAACCTGATGATGCAGGATAGGTCTTTATCCTTGCACTGGTTAGACGATGCATAGTGGTTTATAAGTCTCCATTTTAATGTGCATGATCTTTTATCTCAAGTGATAAGATCTATGAATTGAAAAGAATTCTCATTAATTTAGTTTCCTGCAGTCAACCCAAGCCTGAAAGCATCTCTGACCGCTAAATTATAATCTGCTCCCAAAGCAAGGAAAGAACCCAGGAAATCCTGAAACCCAGCATTTGCACTCCCAAAGGGTGTTGCACCTGGAGGGCTGCTCTCCAGCAGATAACAGCATGACTTTCTCCACCACTTCCTGTGCTGGCAGAATACAGGAGGACTGTGCAATGCCTTCCTAGGTTGTCATTCCAAAGCCTCGTCAAAGAAAAAAATGTGTGAATGTCAGCATTCTAACATATACTCCTGTAATGTAAATACTGCATTAGGGAGGTGAATTTGCACACAGTCTACTGCTGTTGATATTTGGATTGATGAGAGCTGACTTTTTAGGAACTGGGTGGGGTAGAGCGACTGAAATGAGGTGTGCCTGCGGAGTGGTGGCTCCCAAATCTCAGCCATCACTTACACAGAGACGTCTTCCCAAGAACCCCTGATACCTCTCTCGTGAAGGTTACTAGCGCTCTGTTAGTAGACTAAATGCCTGGGACCATTGTTGATTATAATCTTTTGGCTGTAGTTTACCAGCATAAATCTTACCTGGATCTGTAGACTTAAACCTGCTCACATGTAGTTGATGTTTTGTGGCTGCTATAAGGCACAGGATTTTGGGGCTGGGGACAGGGAGCAGGATGGAAGAGGCAAGGACTCTCAGTTGCAGCCCCTAGACACAAATTCCTTGCCATCATTTTTACTTACTAGAAGACGCAGTATAGGTCTGTAGGCCACAGGGAAGGGACTGCAGAAATGTGAGTGGCTATGAAAAGCTCCATTGCTGACTGCTCAGTAGTTAAGCTGAGGGTTTTGTTCAGCAGGACTGCTTTCCACCCCCACAGCAGTAGTGTAGGCTTTCAAAAAGGAAGTTGGTTATATGCAAATTAGATGCAAATACCTAATAAGCTTGTTAAATAATTGGCATAGAATATCACATGTGGTGCAGCATCAAACTTGGCAGCTACAATCGTCCCTACTGTACTGCTAGTACTTCACTGGTGCTAAACTGGTTTATACCAGCTGAGGATCTGGCCCATGTAGCATATGGAATTTCCTGGATAAGCTACTACTCCCTGTCATACTTAATCACTGATAAATACAGGCCAGATTTATATTATATGTATACGCTGAATTTATTGGATGATCTTTCTCATTCTGCCGTCAGTTCGAGCAGTCCATTAAAACAGTTGTTGCAAATGCACTGTGTGCTGGAGTCAGAGCTGATCACATGCTGGCATTTAGTTTTCTTGATAAAGAATAGAGGAAATAGCGTAAACAAGTATGCTTGATTACTTTCCCACCCCCGTTCATCCATTTCTGAATCATGTTGGATTAACAACACATTTGAGACAAAGATACTGAATTTTATTAGCATTGCTTGCTCACTGGTGTCATTATTAAATGCTACATTATTAGCTACTTGGGTATAAGCATACATTCTTCCTGTACCATTCCTCAGAAAATAAGCAAAAGCCAAATTGTTTTGCGGCATACTGAAACCAGTGCTGACTTTATGCAGCAGATGTTCATCTAGCCACGCATGTAGATGATTTCATAGATGGGGCGAGTGTGCTCACCAATCACACACATTGCTTTTTTTTCCTCCAGCACTGAATCATCATCTCTCCTTAACTGTATTTTTTTTAAATGGAGAAAGTAGAGCACTGTGCAAACACTCGTGACCTTTCCTGTCTTTAACCAACATTTTTTTAATGCCCCAATTCCAGGCTGACCTCCTTTTTCAGAGCTATCTTTGGAACTCAAATAATACTATGAAAATACATTTGTCAGCTTCACGATTAGTGCTTTAATGGTGATTTTCTTTCACTGCTTATTTTCCCCCTGCTGTTCATATTATGGCAATTTCATTTTTATGAACACAGAAAATGGTAAAGGAAAATCCAGTTTATTTCTTTAAATTTACCTCTATTTTGAAGACATTTCTGAGGGCTGCACTTCATGTGTGTCTTTAAAACTAGAGAACTTGCAAGACTACTTGAAGCTTTTGTTTGGTCTAAGGAAGAGAGTAGGAGTTACTTGCTTTGCTGTCACTATCTTAAACAGCTTCAACAGCTCTGCATATCTAAACTAGCTGCAGCACTAATAGTAATAACACACGGTTCACAGGAAATCACGATCAGCAATATGGCTATGTTTAAGAAACACAGACATGTAGAAATATTAAGCAGCTTATGGTGTGAAGGTCAAAATTACTAACATACTCCTTGTTGTGGAAATGGGAGAACACACTGTGTCTGGTATGCTGCGATACTGTGCTATCACGAAACAAAACTTCCTACAAGCCTTTTTTAAATTTCAAGCCTCACCTCTGTCATCTCATGGTGCTTTCCCCCACTACAGTTGTCACAGCAGTGTGAAAAAAAGGCAGTTTATCATTGCAGGGGGTTCCTGAATCATGCATGCTGTTACATCAGTGTCCTCCCACTGAAACTGGCTCTAGAATATTGCTCACTGGCATGGTGGTTAGGTTTGCAGAAAATATACTCAGGCAGGCTGTGTACATTCAAAGCTCCTCTGTATCAGTATCAACTACTTTGCAAGTTTGCTGCAGGCCAAATGGTGAATAGAACCAGTGGAGTCTGTATATATATAAAAGTATATATATGGTCTAAGCAAGGCATGGTTTGGGCAGGCTGTGTCGCCTGTGCAGACAGATGTAGAGATCTCTTTCTACCATCCCAGCTGTTTCTTGACTCCACCTTCTTCCCTCTTTTTCTCTTATCGTGTTACTGCTCTTCTGTTTTTCACCAATCTAGTTAGCCTCTTTATTTAAATGTCTATCAAACCCAGAACTATTGCAATGTAAAATAAAGTTTATAATGTAAAACCAGTGTAATGATCCTTATTCTTCAAATACTTAGTTGAGGGTCAGGAAAAAAGATGAGTGAAGAAGCGGAGCAAGCTGATGAAGTAGCAAGACAGAGACAGTGGCGTAAGTGACCCTTCAGGATTCGGTAGTTCCAGCCCAGACGTAAGGACCACATGCTGGCTTTCCTGACTGAACATCTCCTTGTAGTGCTTAATACCACCTGGGATATGCCTTATTAAAAAACAAAGCCATGTTGAGGCTGCTGCTTGGTGGCATCCCATCTCACTGGGTGTCTGACGTGCCACATCCCAGCCGCAGTGTGGCACTGGGAAGGAAGTCACCTGACCCCAGCCCTGCACACCACTCAGGCTCTGTAAGTAGCTCAGGCTTCAGAAAATAAAAATCTTCTGGCTATATCTCCTTGCACATGCCTAACAGCGTGGGCATCCTCATAAAATTGTGCCTAGGACAACACTGACTTTTGTCTGTGCAGTAGCAGCTCTGATACCTGCTCTGTAACAGCAGCAAGTAGCTTTGAAAGTGAATCCTGTATGATTTTAGGAAACAAGTGCCAGTCCTTGACAAAGAGGAACCTGTTTCTTGGAGACTTTTTGCCCAGTAATGTCCAATCATGTATAGCACATGTTAATGCAGCTTCAGCAACAAACACAGACAGCTGGTAATGCCCAGATTTGTTTGAGCATTTTGCAAAAGGAAATAGAAACTGCTGGCATCCGTGCATGGGTGATGATCAGATACTTAAATAGAGCCCAGAAATGGAAATACCCACCTGATATTACTCTAGAGAGCAAATATTTTTTTTAAATTCAGAAGCTTAAACCCATGTTATTCAGAGCTATGTGTGTACTGTACAAAGGGACAGGACGTAGAAATATGTCAGACAAAGAAGCTGCCAGGGAACCCGTGTTGCTGGCCTCAGGTGCTACGGATGTTTTTCTAGCTGTAAGTTGAAGGCTAATCTGTTTCACTCCTGAAGTTATGAAGTGACTCGCAGCTTCCAGCCATTGCAAAGTTTGCTGTGAACCTGCTACGAAGCTGGATACTAGTGACTCCCTCCAATCTGGAGCAGCATACTGATATTTACGTGATAACTGGACAAGTTTCATGTCTCTGACAGTCCCTTCCCCTGAAAGCCCTGCTGGTGAGCCATGACAATAACCATAGATAGATCACCTTCAGACACGTCAAAAAGATGAGTAGGCGTTGAATTTGTGGTGAGGGATATCAGAAACAGAAAGACAGAAACTTGCTTCTTAAGAAGAAAGTACAAACACCAAATTGGCTTGGCTCCAAAGTTCAGCCTGCAGTGAATAAGAACACCAACAATTTAACCAGCAGCGAGGTAACAGTAATCAAGAACTAGTTTATGGCTGCCCAACCCACAGAGCATCTGCTCTAATGAGCCTGTTATAAAAGCCTTGGTGCTTCACAATGGGAAACTGGATGCTCTGCTCGGATGTGAAACACCTACCGGATCAGCCCGCACTCAGCACTGAACACACAACATTTTCGTCTGGGTGAGGTCTGGTCCTGTGTGCAGAGTGTGACCATTTTGAACAGTAACATAGAGCACTGCAGCTTACATCTAGCATGGTTCAGAGGAATAGAAAACACACTGTACTGAGGCGGTGTTCACTGCATAAATCCCTGTAGCAGTCAAAGTATGAAAACTGGCAGTATTATACAGAGGTGATGGTCACAGGTAGCCACACAGAGGGCAGCTAAAACCCCATCTGATCTGCATGAAATTAGCTTTCATGGAGTTTATTCCACCACAACCTACAGAGAGGTGTGCAAATCTCAAAAAGGTTATTTTTGCTCTTTATCCATGAGGTGTCCTTGGAGTTAAACCTTGACATATGCTGTGATACAGAGGAGCCTGATCTCATTTCTTTCGCTGAGGAGGTATGACCGTTGCTCTGTAGAGGCTAGGAGTTAAATAAAAACTACTGACAATGTAGTTTTGTGGCTATTCTGTTGCACTTAGAGGGTGATTGTGCACCTAAGAGTAGCAGAGCATGTTCCTGGATAACAGGTGACGAGTCAGTCACTGGGGTACCAGGGCATACCCTTGTCAAAAGATTTGTACCTGCTGTAATAATGACATTTTCTCTAATATGTACTCCTGAGCCACCAAATTCTGCAAAGACGAACATAAGACACTCTTTCTTTCTTGCTGCTGCACCCTGTGTAACATAAGGCTCATAAAAAAGACTCCATATGAACAGCCAGTTAAATATTGGCTTGGTTGGTAGAGTCAGTCAGGGCACAATTGTTGACATTGATGGTTTGTTTAGTTTGTTGCAGAAAACTGTTGTGTGACAAACATTTGGTTTTTATTGATTAAAATAGATTTATTTTTATTTGTTGCAAATAGAGAAAGAAGGAAGGAGATGGAACAGAATGGGAAGAAAAAACCCTTTTATGTTGCTGTTAATCTGTAAGTTGAAATAGAATAATACAACAAATGGTATTTCTATATCCAGTGATATGTTTTATTACTAGGACTTTTTTTTTTTCAGAATGCCTATGGCTAATTCTTTTCAAATTACAGAAGGATATGGGCAAGATTTATGATTGGAATAAACTGAGTGAATTTGAGTCATGAAGCACAGCTGTGAAAAGTGAGCATGAAAAGAATATCCCAGTTCCATACTGGGAAAGTTCAACTGAAAACTAGATTATTGTGTCCCGTCATTGGAGGTCAGGTTGTACAGTAAACACCTGCAGTGCTTGCTTGCCCACCGGTTGGTGACATATGGTTCTCTTATACCATGTCTTTGATATTTTTATTCCAGGCTCTTCCTGCACTCCAAAGACTGGACTGATTCTCACAGTCAAGTTCTCTGTCTTCTGTAACCTGCCCAAAGTAGTGGCATTAGTGAGTTTCATTTAGTCCATCCCCGTTAATCTGTGAGTCCAGTTTCCTTCTAGCATTTTTACTGACCTCCATAACCTCTGTTTACTTATGCTCTTCCTATGCCTGTTTCCTTGTTTTACTACCATCAATTTGCTACTTCCTCTACTTTTTTTGTTTTGAAGATTACCTCTTGGCCATGTCATCTGTATGGAGGAGTACCTGCCTCCTTTTCCCATTAGATTCTTTTGCTGATGTGGGCCATCAACATACTGACCATAATAGTCCATAGTGTGATCTTTTACTTCGAAGAGGTTATGTTTCTGTTTGAGTCACAATCTGCAGATCTACATCATGTGTTTACTAGAGACACCAGTCTTTATACTCTTCATAGTTCCTCGTCTCCCTAGCCACCTTACTGATGCTACCTGTAGCCAATAAAAACTAATTGGTTCTTCTCTATTAATGCTAAATGGCAAACATAACATGATCTTAAGCCCTTTCCTAAACTAAGCTTGTTTTAACTGAGTTATCAGGATCAACTACTCTCTTGATTTTAACATCCAAGGTGTGTTTCAAGATGTTGGTTCCACACAGCTCCACTTCTTCCCTCTTAAACTTCCAGTTATTGCTATTTCCCTTCTTACGTACTAGGGCCAAGCTTTATATTGCCATAAAATATTTTTTCTATCAACTTGTGAAAAAGCAAATATGCCTGAAGAAATTCATTACATATTTCAAGAGTGTACATGCAGATGTGTGATTTTTGAGAGAAAGGATTGCAGAGGGTATTACATAGCAACATGCAGAAAATAAAATAAAAAAGGTGAAGAGCTAGCAGCACTTGCACATTTTATGGTGAGTTAGGGTTCTAATCTCTTGCTGCAGAAAACACCAAAAACTAGAGAGAACCAGAGTAAAATTAGCCCTACATCAAAAATCAGTCTTTTATGAAGTTGAAGCCTGATCCACCAATTAACCAAATGCTAAAATTGGCATTAAAAGCTGAGAGGAAACCATAGAAAGAACTTGAATGCTAAATTATTTTGATTATGCTGGCCTGAGTCAGAGAGAGGGCAGGCAGCCATGACAAGTGTTAGAGCCCAAACACTATCTTCCATATTACAGTCATCCATCCTAGAAATGACCACAGTATGAATCTCCTGATGGACAGGTTCCTCACGAGCAGAGAGGGATGACTTTTTTTAGCACACTGAACTTGGAAGAGGGTATTTGGGGGTCCTTGTATGGATTACAAATGCCAGGGTCTCTCGCTATTTTGATTAAGAGACCTGTGTGCTTTTCAGATGAACCTTTTCAGAGTAGCCCTCCTGCCTGATCTCAGCTCTCACCAGCTGGTTTTTATTTAAACCCTGATTTCCTGTAAGCAGGTTAATGCTCTACATGTGGTCATGTTTAAATTAGTCAAAGATCTCTAGGTGCACACTAAGTCCATGATGCTCACATGGATATTGTGAGGTGGTGTAGATCTCTGTAGAACTTCAAAATGAAGGGTGATTCAAGAGGGAAAAGTTACACTTGCTGCTCTCCCAGTCTTGT
The DNA here is from genome assembly GCF_965638725.1 of Aptenodytes patagonicus. Lineage (NCBI taxonomy): Eukaryota > Metazoa > Chordata > Aves > Sphenisciformes > Spheniscidae > Aptenodytes > Aptenodytes patagonicus. Next base: position 51,288,987 of record NC_134982.1, on the reverse strand, counting down.
TGGACAGAAAGCATTGGAGCAATTCTGCTTCCACTATGTCTCTTAGTAGTATCAAAATCAGCCCATGCATTGATATGGCTGTGCACCTCTGGACAATACTGATCTCAAAGTCCAAGATAAGCACTTGAGAACTAGGAGCGAAATGTCCTCTGTTAAGTTACCTCAGCAGAGAAGATGAGAAAGCCTTGAGACAGACAGTCTTGAGAAACAAGAACAACTCTCTACATTGAGACAGTCTTTTTGTCATAAATGTTTCCTTTCAGATATATCTTTTCATTGCCAAACTCTAATAGCTTCCTTACTCCCCAACAAAAGAGATATCTGACCTGAAAAAAAAAAGCCTGAAAATCCTTGGTCCTGCATTCCATTAGGGATTTTGTCATTGCCACTGATGTTACCTGTGAGACACTCAGATACTATTCATAAGTAGCAATATCAATAACTAGTAAGCCATAGATGACTGCAAGTGTGGGAAATATTATCATCTAGTGGAAGCTGATCCTTCCTATTATCCTATTATCATCTAGTGGAAGAAGATCCTTCTCCCTTCCACCCCTCCAGCAGAAAGACAATGTAATAGTGATGACTTTTTCATTCATTTTTCCAATCATGGCTAACACAATCAGTGAAATAAAATCCAAAGTGCTCAGAGTGGAAGGGAAAGGAGAGAGAAATGTGTCAAATTACTTAGCTAGGAACTGAATCCTTGTACGTTCCTGAGATGGTCCAAACCCAAAACCTCAAATCTGAACTTCCTCAGACCTTAGAAAAACAAGAAACTGTATGTGAACTTTGTGGCTTGGCCCCTCTCTTAGACCCAACCTACCTCATGAGTCACAGATGCAAGAAAGTGCAGGAGAATCATTACATGCGCTACAATATCTTAAAAGAAAATAAATTAATCACTTAAACCAAAAAGAAAAACAAGTGTGACAGGCTTATTCTCTTCTGGGTTTCCTGTGTGTCAAATCCTGCTTTGAAATACAGGGCCTGAGAATAAGTTCAGTTTGTCAGAGAAAGCAGAACCTTGTTGTTATTCTCAAAAAGGCAAGGATGAAAACAGACAACATTAGCTTTTAAAATGTATACCAGACACATTGGGGAGGGGGGGGAGGGCAGTAATGAGAAGCAAGAGCAGAGAAAGCAAAGCAGAGAATGATAGGAGTTTTTTCTTTAACATGCATAATGTTTTCCATGTCCTTATTTTCCTAATTCAGCAGTTCTAGTGCCCATAATTCATGATGTTAAATTGCAAACTGAGAGCAGGTTTGTTTGAGATGAACTAACTTGAGCAATGCAATTCATAATTATGAGTATTTGTGAGGTACTTCAAGGTACTGCATGGGAAAGGCTTTTTCTCTCTGTCTGCCTGCAAAGTATTTCTCTAATGTCAAATGGCCCAGGCCTGGAGTTTTTGCACATGTCGTACCCCGCCCTTATTCATGACGGCCACAGTGGAGCTTAGCATTCCTGCAGGGTAGCACTCAGTCTCTTGTCGGCATGAGCATTTTGAGTGGGAAGCACTGAAGGATTGTTGCAACGGGGTGTGCTGTAAACGTGCAGCTTATGATCAGTGAAGACGGTCAGAAATGTTCCAGGGGAACATGATACCCACCCTGAAACGCTGATTAATCAAAATCAGAACATTCTGTGGGAATGTGTCTGTTTTAACAAATCTTCTGACAAAACACAGGCACATTTCCAAACTTGCCTGCCAGGCAGGTTTCAGTCAAAAGCCTGCCCGGTTTCATGCCAGCTTGCCAACCCAGCTCCTTAGCAGTCTGCCCAGCAGTCTGCTGGGGAGACAAAATGCCAGGCCTTCAGACTTCCCAGTGCTAGGGCAGCCTGTTGAACAAAGTGCCTCAGTGCTCCGGGACCCTGGGCTTGTAGGCTGTCCATCACAAAGTTAGACTGGTTATCAGTCTTAAAGGCAGGCAAGACCAGGGCTGCCTGCCCTGAGAAGGGCAAGAAAGATGTTTGCCTGGGACTTCTGTAATGGGAGCGGTAAATGAGGGGTGAGGAGGAGCGAGGCTGCAAGAAGGGCAGCAAAATATCCATTTCCTTTTGCCCTGATTAGTCCTGCAACTGACCCTACTTTGGGGGAGTTCCAGTTCTGGATCCAATACCCATTGAGGAGGGGAACACTAAATTGGCTAAATTACCTGAAGATTCCTATTGACCAAAGTGTCTGTGTAAGCAAAGAAGTGTTTTGACCTTTTTTTCCTCCAGGCTCAGTTTAACTTCTTTCTGTGCTGGGGAGGACAGAGCAGCAGAGCCCCTTTTCTGTCATATGGTGGGTTTGTACCAAGCCCAACTTACTGATGTGTACTGCAGAGTGACTGCCTTGCGTGTGGATAGTAGATCAAGTTCTTCCCAGCAGCAGAGGACTTACCATGCGCCTGCTACACTGCACAGGTCTGCAATTGCCCCAAGAAACCTCCTGAGTATTAGTGGCAATTCAACCAACTTGCCCCTATCAGTCTTTTTTTTTTTTTTTTTTCCCTCAAGAACAACTCAGGACATAAAAAGGAATAGGACATATATTGGGTGAGGCATTCTGGAAATGGTAGTCTACCTTTATTTGCAACTTTGGGGCCTCTTACTGTCTCCTTCATCCTTTAAAGGATGTGCTCTCGTCACGTAATGGAAGAGAACATGAAGGATCTCCACGAAAGCTGGTGGGTAGTAGTGGGCTTCTGTCAGCTCCCAAACTATGCAGCTCCCCATCGCCTGCTGCCTGCTTGATCCCAAGTTTTCCCCAGGGAACCAGTTCACAAATTGTGTGATCAGGTCATCCATGGCCTGGGGTAGGAATGAGGGCTAAGAACCTGTGGCTGAGAAAATGGTCTTGCTAAACATTTATTTAATGATTCTTTTTAGTGGGTTTTATTGTTTCCTTTCTATTCTGTCAGGGAACAGATTTTATTCTAAGAATAATATCTGAGGAACAATAAACACAAATGGCAAATTGGGGATTTGGATGAAAAGTGTTCTTGACTATTTTACTGCGTTCCCGTTACTGACCACTGGAACTAACACCAGACCATCTCCATGAGAACTGTTGACAGAAAACTAAACCAGCTTTTTGTTAGAGAATAATATGTCAGTCTGGAAGGAATTGTCCATGCTTACTCTTCTAAGACTTGATGACATTCATTTATGGCTAATTAGCCCAAGCAGAGTTTAGCTTAGGTACTACAGCAGCATCAACTACCACTTAGCTGACTTTTGTATCAAAACTGTCTTCCTAAGCTCATATAGCTCAAGATGGTGTGTGTTGTGCCTTCTAGACATATACGCAGTTTAAAAGGGAAAAGGCTCGTGTTTGAGAAGACTATTTGTACCAAGGAAATAACTTTTTTCTTCTCACACATTTTGAGCCAAACACAAGTAAAATCAAATTAAAAACATGGCCTTGTCCTTAGAACTTGGAGGGACTATGGAGACAAATTCTAGGCTTATTTTCACCAATTGCATGGAGACCATTTGGGATTTGGCCTAGAAAAAGAAACAATCTCTTACTCTTTCCATGTTTACTCACTGTTAAATACCCTCAGGAAGTCTTGCTTCATTGATCCCTTATTTTCCTCAGATTTTTTCTGGGAACATTTGAGAGAATATTTAGTTTCCAGATCTTTTTGTACTCCTCATCACCAGCAGTGAAAGCCTGGTCCCCTTGACCTAATTCTGGACCATGGCTTTCTCACTGCTCAGTAAGAAGTTCACACCTCAAACAGAAGCCTATGCAGTTACATCAGGTTTTGCCCCTGGACAAACACCGAGTCTCCTCAGCTCTGTCCTTCTCCCTGTCTAGTGTCTCCTTCTCTGTTCGAACGTGAGGAAAGGCAGCTCAGAAGCTAACTTAACAAATCTCGAGAAAATTTTCCTATAGGATGTCTCAGACATAAAGGACAGATTCCGCCATGTTCTGAAGGGAGGTTGGGTGGCTTGCAAGGGTGTGTGCCATGTGCAAGGCAGTAATAATGGGATGGCAGGGAAAAAACCTCCATCCCTTTAGTTTGTTGCCCCATTCCTTCTTGGCCTGCCACAGCTCAGCTTTTAGAGTTAATTCAAATAATTTCTCTAGATGGTCTAACATAAAAATATTTCACTGGAATACTGGATGGCTAGCAAAACTATGTAAAGCTAGCTTGCCACTAACACTGCAGGCTTTTTGAACCATTACTTGACTTATTGCATTATTTCAAACCTTTGCCCTGTGTTTCAGACAGCTAAATGTAAAAGCAGGATTACACTCAAGCTTAACATTTTCCTGTGTTGCTATGACTTGTGTTAGCAGCAGCTCTGAAGTCGTAAATGAATTAATTTTTCTGGAGAGAAGATACTTGTAAGTCTTTAAGTGTTGCAACCACATAGGTATATGGAACACTAAACCAGGATTTCCTTTTTGCTGGTTCCAGTTTAATTTCACAATAGACTTTATCCATGTCTACCTGTTCTAACATAAGAGATTTTTACTGAATATTATTGAGGGATTGGTGTTTATGCATGAAGAACAAGAGTATGGTAGTCGAAATAGATTAACACACCAGACTTCCATCTCCTATCTAAAAGAAAGGCACAGGCATTAACAGATAAGCTACCTCTGAAATAGCTTTGTTTACAGACTGCTGAGCCTTACTGGCTTTGTTGGACTACATATTCTCCAACCCCACTCTCTTACTACATTCAGATCTTTTTTGCATTTGCCATCTGTTTCTTGCATGAAACACAATGAAGAAAACTATGTATACATTATTGTGCAAGTCTCCATCATACTTATTTTTAGAGAACTATTTTTGAGCTAGCTAATAAGTAGTTTTTTGCATGTGGTGCTCTATGAGGGAATCAGGGTGGTTCAGGACAGAATGAATACAACATGTTTGCACAAATCCACGATGACTATCTATTTATCCCATGTAACACAGGATGTTCTTCAGGGTTGGGTCCAGCCCGCTCAATGCATAAACTGTCCTTGAAGTAAGTAGTGAAACACAGATACCCTTCTCCCACGGTGAATGTCCTGATGGCTACACTATAAAAGGCAAGCTCACTTTTGCTCTTTGTGTCTGCTCTGATGAATTTTTAACTCTTTTTCTGCATATTAGACCACTTTCTACCTACCCTCCTGGATGCCAATTTTAGAACTCTGCAGTCCAAGGGTTAGGAAGCCACCAATGCAACAGGGGTTTATACCAGTAGTGGTTGGTAGAGATTTTTCCAAATGTCTATCAGACAAAGCCCTGCTCTGGACTTGAGCAGAAGAGGTCCCAGTTTCCCACATCTCTAGGTCCCAGTTGGACTCATCTGCAAGAAGGGCACCTCCCTGCTGCATGCACAGGAAGAAAAACTTTAGTCATCTGAACATGTTAAGGGTGAAAAGGAATGATGGCAATGGTATTCTAGTCCTCCAAGGTTACCAAGTAGCTGAGCAGAGAATTTCAGAAGCAAAAGTTTGAACTAAGCCATCTGCCTGACTTTAAACGATGAAGTCCATGCAACAGCGGCTGTTGAACAACCAGAAGCATGCTTTCAGTGATCCCTGCTAAGGGTGTTTTCCAGACTCTCTACAGTCCTTTAGAGCGAGGGTCTAAGGCGCCATTCTCCATTCTCTCACAAGGCTATAATTAGCCTGCCCAGTGCTTGCACAGCTTTAACATACAATAACCATAAAACAGTAGCACAGACATCCCCTGCACAGAACAAAGGCTTCTTCTTGTCTTTCTGCTAATCACTGCTGTGTGACAAACTTTTTATAGCTCTTGATGTCTTTAAGTTTACTACTCAATTTTCACTTCAATAGAACACATTTCCAACTATTTTGCAAAGCATAGTGGCTTCAACAAATGACTCACTGATAATTACTGTCATAGGAGAGCCAACTGCTCAGTATTTTAATACGCATTTTACTATTCTTAGTTGTTATGGTGGCTGTAAAAATCCATCATGCGATGTTTGCTCTCAAGCATCATTCCTCAAAGCACAACGTCATAGAAAAATGTCTGTCCTCAGTGTCTGTCTGCCTTCAGTGGTCAAGCACACTAGACTTCCAAATATTTTGGTGAAAATCAAGTAAGGTACATTTCTTGTACATTTAGTGCTGTCACTTAAGTAAGGATTACTCACAAATGTAAATCATCAAAGTCAGTGGGATGACTAATGTGAACAAAGATTAAATGGCAAGACCAAGTCTCAAATGTATATAAGAAATGACTGCAAAAAAGCATCCCACTGGTTTCTTTACACATCTCTCACCTTGGAGTGTGACAAATGAAGCAGAAAAGTAGGTGACTGGAAAAGTAGCAGTGAATAGTGCTAGGTCACATCTAAAAAACTCTGCCTAAGAGGTTTGATTTTCCCTTGTCTTGGCTCTGCTGGAGACCAGGCAGCGAAGTTCTTGACTTGTATCATCATTTTTGACTAATCTCATTCAGATGACTAACTGAATCAGGCTTGTGTTAACTCTGTCATTTGGGTAACTTTTGTGAAAGACAATTTTACTTTGTTTTGGAGATAAGATTGCTCATATCCATGTGGACAGAAAACTCTCTTAAAGGGAAAATGTGAAAACGTGGGGTTTTTCTGTTTGTTTGCTTGTGTGGTGGGTTTTTTTGCTTCTGTGTCAGAAAGCTTCATTTGCTGGGGCTTTAGACTAGAACCTGTCAGCAATTGCTTCAGTCGCTGTAGACAAGGAGAGCCTCTGGACATGAGGGACTTTTGGGCCCTCTCTAGTAGAAATGGTCTTACTTCTTCTCAAGAAATCATCACTTCTCATCAGAAATTCTCCAAATTATTGGCCTGTCTCATTTAATTGGAATGATTCAAATGTCAGCAGCGAGGCAGCTCTGAGTAACTACACATTTCAAACCTCTCTGGTCCTTGGCAACCTCTGAGCAAGGTGCCATGAAGCTGGAACTTAGGGCACTGCCTGGTGAGCTCGTTTCACCACAGGCTGAAAACAGCTGTTCCCAGTGGCATTGCCATGTGACGTGTCTCCCTCCTGTGCTGTTGGTCATGAGAAATTGCTGATGTCCCTACCTGTGTATCATCTCCCCCTTCCTTTCAAACATGTGTGGGTGTAAGGTGTGCCTTGCCTTCTCAGTCACTGCAGGGTGCCTGCTGCTTTCCTTCTCCAGTACTTTTATGTGATGCACTCCAGATTTCCTACTCATCATGTCTGCTGCTCAGTCATATGTAGAGGGAAGCTAGGACTCATCCTTTTTTTTTTGCAGGGATATTCATAGCACTTCCCGCTTTCTATATACATACCATACACTTCATAAAATGGCACATTTTCACATTCTTGAGGGCTTTCCAGTGGGTTTTTTTCAGTCTAATCTTGAAAATAAATGGTGATACATGTTTCTACTTTCCACAGTATTGGCAGCACTACCTCAGAGTTTCAGTAACGACAGTGTTACATGCATTAACGGCATATGTGTTCATTAATTAAAAGAACGTTTTTGAAAGTACTTCTCCTCTTTGTGTTTGAAATATTCAGGTGAAATCAGATACTTCCTACAGACCTGAAGATACTGCTGTTCTCTAGACTGTCTCTGCAGGGTAACGTGCTAGTGGCTCTGTGGGCAGAATTGCTATCTGTGTCCTAAGAAACAGGATATTTTTGTTTGCTTTTAGACTCACCTAAAATATTTGAACATCATAACCTTCTTACTTTTGTGTTTTACACCGTAGCTCTGCTTGAGAATATGAAAGCCATTCATAGTCATTGAGTTTGCTTTTGCACTTTTGTGTCATGTGAAGGTTATGAATGACCCATCAATCTTAAGTTGGCTGTTGCAGTGCAAAAGTATCATGTAAATTTTCTTTATTTAGTCCATGCACTTCTTGTGCAATTTTTGGTGTTTCTTCACATCTAACAGCTCCAGTAAACATTGCCTCACTTATGTCTGCTTAAGTTACAATGTGAACATCTATTTCTCTTGGGTTTGCTTTTAGCAAGAGTACATTACAGCACAAATATTTTTCCAGTACAGTTTCCACAAAAGTTCCCAGACGCATGGAAATATTTTGATTAATACTTTGAGCTGTAGTCAAATGACTTGCCTTTTTCTTTAATGTATTTTATTTCTGGCTTTGATCTTTATAAAATCACAATATCATCTATTTTATGGAACTTTCACTAGTACTTATCTTGAGCAGGAAGCCTTGGAGGACTTGGTTAGTATTAAACATTTTTGAGTACTGATCACATTAAATATATAAAAAGACTGGTGAATGTAGTTTTCTGTGATTGCATTGCTATGTAGTAAACCTCCTACAGATATAAAGAATCCAATGCAAGGAAACCAAGGATTATAGCAGAAGTCACCATATCTTCAGTTAATTCCAGTGTGTGTATATAGATATATATATATATAAATGTGTGTGTGTGTATATATATAAAATGTGTGTGTACGTATATATAAAAATCACTAAAATATGTTTAATAGATCATAATCTTAAAAAGTGTTTTAGTCTTATTTTGCTCCAAATTATGTATTATTTCAATTATTAAGTTGTACTGCATGTGGACTATAATAAGGGTGAAGAATTAAAACCTTTCCTCTTTGGAGGCATTGGGACTTTTACTGTCGACTTGAACTGATACTGAGTTTCAGGCTGGGTCATACTCAAAGCTTATATTACTGAAAGCCCAAGAGGCGTGGACACAAGTGAATGCAAAGGAGTCAATCAATGTTAGAGATGAGAGACATTACTTTCTGTTATATTTTTGGTAATTACCTCTCAAATGCCCCTTTTCTAGACCCTCCATGTAGTACTATGACTCAGTATAGGCTCAGCAATACTCATTAAGCCAAAATCAGAGGTAGAGTTAAGAGGGTTTAAGTCATGTAGTAATAAATACCGATGTGTCTAAAAGAGTTGAAGTTAATATTGTGCTGTCCAAAAGCAAGTATAAATCTTGCCATCCCAGAGTCAGCTGAGAATGTAGCTAAAGATCTTCGTGACCTACTTCATACCTCTAGTAGGAAAATCGGCACAGGTGGATAATCATAGAAAGATTCTCTTTTTAGAGTTTTCCCGAAAGCCTTAGACTCCCTTTGTGCAGAATGCTAGCTATGGCTTTCATCCGTGCTATTTTTTTCTGCAGGATGAGGAGGAAAAATGACGAATATGCTCCTTCAGCCACATCAGCATTCAGCCCTCTATCTCACCTAACCCTTGGATTTACCAAGCACCCACTGTAAGGTTTGGCGAGTAAGAACAGATTTTGCTGTAGAAGGTTTTGACTCTCCTGACCTCCACAGAGTAAAAGTAATGTGAAATACAGAAATTGTCTTTGTTATGAATCTGGGAGAAAGATCAGGTCTGGTTTTATGGCTGATTATAATTAGTGACAAATATATAAGCAAATAGGCGACCAAACTCCATCTGGAATATTATTTCCAGGACTGTCCACCCACGTAGGAAGGGTATTATTGCCTTGGAGACTTCTTTCTGTATTTCAAGAATCTAAGTTATGAAGGCAGGTTTGAGTTACTGCATTTATTTTTTTCTAGAGATGAGATTTAAAGTTGTTAAAAGTATATGCCCAGGATTCACCACAATATTTGCCATAGTGAAAATATTTCATTTTTCCTTTAAAAAGTTGCCTGATGTTTTGGGATTTACTTTACTTTTTGACAGTCCTGGGGACGCTCAGTGCAATACGCATAGCACAGGACATAATGCGTGCTGCACAAGTTTCCTCACATAGGTCCTCCAGTGTGCCTAAGACCTTAATTAGACCACCAATACTTATGAGCAAGCAGGTCTTCAAGCTCATTGCTAGAGCTCATGCCTGACATTTCCAGTAGCATGCCTAACGTCTTTCTTTGTGCACCCACTGGCAAGAGGAAGCACGGCAAAAAAATTGACCGTGCAGCCCCCAGATGGGGACAACGGTCGAACTCTTGGACGTGGGCTGCTTTTGAGTCCCCTTCCTAGTCATGGTGGGCTCTGTAGTCTGTTACCATTAACAAAGCTCCGCATCCTAGGTATTAGAAACAGGGAGGGGAAGAGGCGAAAATCGATGCGTGTAAAGGTTGTTAGACTTGCATAATAAATAATCTGGGGAGATATATAGAAATGAGTTCAAGGCACTTAGATTTATTGTAGAGGGATGGTATGGGTAAGTGTGATAAAAGATCGAGGGCTGAGATAAACCAAAAAGTATTCAGTGAACTCTTCTGGTGTCTGAATTTGCTGTTAGGTTTGCTTTGCTTCAGAGGGCTATCTCTGTCGACATATAAATACGGGATGACAGAGTAATATAACAGGACTATGTTAGTGAAGGCTGTGCTATTTTGGTAAGAGTGTTTAACAGAATGAAATCAGGAATCATTTATGTTCTGGACCTAGGATTTAATAAAGAAAATTTTCTGTCGTCTCCATAAATTTTACTTGTGAAGGAAAAAAAGAGAGTGACAAACCTTCTGCGAGGAAAAAAATGAGGAAGATACATATCGCACACTTAATCAAACGTGTGTACATTCAAACACACTCTGAGAGGAGAATTGGATTTCTTGCTGGCCATGTGTCATTTTATAAAATGGAGGTTAAACAAGGGTCAAACCAGCATCAGACTTTCTTATTGAATCTCCGCTCTTTGTAATGCCCTGCAGAGAGAAGTAGGGCTTGAAGGTGCGGGAGAGGTGGGACTGCAGGCAGGGCCCCTCGGCCCCCGCGGGGGGATGGCCCCGAGAGGGCGAGGGGCAGCGGGGGCGAGTTTCTCCAAAACGTGTCCCCGCTTTCGAGCAGCATTTCAGCGCTGCCGCCTCAGGGATGAGGGCAGAGATGAAGCGGGCGGAAGAAATGCTGTCAAAATCCTCCACCCTTGACGATCAGTGAAGGCAAGCAGCGGCTGTGCCGCGCAGGGTAAGCCTTGCAGCCCGCGGTACGAAGTGCCAAGAGGCGTACCGGCAGGGAGCACGCCCAGCGCGGAGGCCGGCCACCGTCAGCGGGCTCCTTTCCCCCTTCTATTTTTCTCCTCCCTTTTACGATTATTATTACTATTTTCCGCGAGTCAAAGCCGAAGCGCGATCCACCGGCGGATTACCCGTATGCGTGGCTAGGTGGCAGGTACGTGCCTCAGGAGCACGGCTCCCGGGTCTTGTGCAATTGCTCTGAGACGACAACGCTCCCGCCGGGGCTGAGGGTTTGATTTTTACACGCCATACATATACAATCTGATGACGCCACTCACCAAGGCAGCGGTAAGGCTGCGAGAGCCCCGCCGCGCTCCGTTCCTCCGGCAGCGCGGGCGGCGGCGCTCAGCCCCCACCGCAAACCCCCGCGGAGCCGCCGCCGCCGCCGTTGCCGCCGCCGTTGCCGTTGCCGTTGCCGTTGCCGGGGAGGGGGCGCGGTGCCGCGGCGCTGCGCCCCTGCGGAGGCTGCGCGGGGCGAGCGCCCCCCTGCGCGCTGCCGCGGGGCGCCGCGGCGGTTACGTAAGTGCCGGCGCCCCCCGCGCCGCTCTCCCCCCCTCCCGCCCCCCGCCCCCCGCCCCGCCGGCGGTTATGCAATCGCCAGCACACAGACCTACTGTACCACACACCGCCCCGCGCCCCGCCCCGCCCCGCCCCCGACCGCTCCCATTGGCCGTCCTCCGGCAGCGCCCGGCGCCCATTGGGACGGCGTCGCCGCCAGTCACGGCGCGGCGCGGCTGGCATGCGGGCTATGAGCCCCGCGCCGCGCAGCCCTGACCTACTAACACACATCCCTCCGCGTCGCCGCCGCCGCCGCACGCTCCCGCCCGGCCGCTCCGCTGCTGCCTGCACAGCACAGCGCGGCACGGCACCGCACCACCGGCCGCCTCGCCTCGCCCGCGGCCCGGTGCGGGGCGGGGGATGCTCGGCGCCCCGCGGTGCGCTGCAGGTAGGAATGCGCGCGTACGCGCGGGTGTAAAGTTAGGGTGCCCGCCTGGGCTGCGGCGCCCGCCGCGTCTCGCCTCGCCTCGCCTCGCCTCGCCTCGCCTCGGCTGGGGGCGGTTGTTACATAACGCGAGCCCAGCCGGCTCCGGCTGCCGCCGGGCGGGGAGGGGTCCGCCGGGCGGGCCGGCTCTGCGCGCTGGCGGGCGGCTCGGCGGAGGGGTGGCGGCGCGGGAGGCAGCCCGGGAGATGCCCGCCGAAGGCTTTCCCTCGGGGGGGGAAGGGGGGGTGCTCGTTCCCGGCGTGCCGCACTACGCCCCGTTTCTCCCCACCGCGAGCCCGGGGCAGCGACGCCGGAGCCGCTCTCCCGCGTTGCATAATGTGCCGGCGGGTAGCGGGCAGCCGCGGCGGCCGCCGTGCGGGGCGGAGGGCTGGGTCCCGAGCGCCGGCCGCGCCTCGGCCCCGAAACCACGGGGAGTTGCGTGCCGCCGGGCTGCCGGAGCCTGCCGGCGAGACCCCTCTTTTCGGCTGGCGCTGGGGGGTGTTGCCCGCGGGCAAGCGGGATTAATGGCAGCGGCCCGGCCCCTGTGCCCGCGCCGTGCGGGGCTGCGCTTGCCTCAGCCCTTTTCGTCACTTTTGTCGCTGTTTTTCAGGCGCTGCGGGACCGATCGCATAATAGTTCCTGGAAATGTTGCATTATGTAACCACAGAATTTGCTGGCAGCCAGGCTGGGAAGAGGGAGCTAATTATGCGATTTTATAATCTTGCTACAAAGAAACTAGGACAATCTCGCCCAGAGAAAAAGCCCCCAAAAACCCGTAACTGTAACAGATTTTGTTAAAGAGCGTTTAATAAGGGAAGTAGACAACTGGGTAAGCGCAGAGGCAAGGCGCGCTCGCCGGCTGCGTGCCGGGTGCCTTAAAACGAGATTTGTGTTGGTCTATATTTAGCCCCATCGCATTTTAGCAATTGTGGCTTCATGTGCTATTTCTGGTCTTTTCTCCAGAGCTGTGCGTGTAGACGTTCGAGGCCATTTGCTCGGATTTTTAACTCCACGCCTTCAGAGACGTTTTGATAAGGCTGTATTTTTAGGAAGGCATTTCGCCCAGACGCTGAGCCGTCTCTCCGGTACGGGCTTTCACTTGCCGTTTCTTTAGACAAAAAAAGATTAAAAAAATTAGGGAACGTCTAATTTGAGGGAGGAAGGCGTTTAGGAGATGTCAGCCCCGCCGGAGGAGAGAGGTAGAGCCGTCCCGCCCGTGCCCTGACGGCCGCGGCGGGCGGGGGGCCAGGTGCCGCCGGCCCCCGGGGGCAGCGGAGCAGGGCCCCCGGGGGCAGTCTCCAGCACTGCAAGTAGGTCAGTGTGACAGACCCGGCGGGGAGCGGAGCCGGTACGCGGAGCCCGATCCCGCGCCCACCTTCTCCTCAGGCTTGCGCCGCACGCGGGGGTCGCCGTCTCCCCAGCGGCAGTTGGGAGCCGTTGGTGGCCGTTGGGGCGCGGCGGCCGCGCGCGGCGGCGGGCGAGCGAGGGCTGGGGGCGCTGGCGCTCCCCCTCAGCCCTTTGTTCTGGGCTGGGGCGGCGGCGGCGGCGGCGGGCGGGTGGGGGGGGCGGCGGCGGGCTGATAGCGCGGGGCCGTGCTGAGGGGGGAGCGGGCCGGGCGCCATGCGCCGCCGGTCACGTAGGGGGCCGCCGGGCCAAGCCGGGCAGCCTTTGTGGCTGGCGCGGTGCGGGGCCGAGCCGCGGGGAGGCGACGGACGCCGCCTCCCCGCGGCTCGGCCCCGCGCCCCGCGGACCGTCCCCAACCCCCCGCCCGTCTCCCCCCTTGTCCCACCGTCGCCTGCAGGCAGGGAGCGCCAGACAAAGGCCCTTCCCCCTCTCCCAATCCCCCCCCCCCCCCCCCCTCCCGCGCTGTCGCCTGCGTCCCCGCACCGCGAGAGGGGTACGGTTCGCAGGTAAGCATGAGATAGCCTAACACACTCCCGCGACCCGAGTATTTTCGGCCTTCTCCTTACGTAACGAACAACAACAACAAAAAATGGCCATTGCCCAATTCTGTTATTTTGCCAAGTCACTTCGGCGTTGCAGTGGCAAAAGCTGTGGCTGGACATCCTGTACTCTGGGGTCAGCTTGTGCTATGTCCCCGACAGGAGCATAGCTTGAAAGTTGCTGGTGATAACTTGACTTTCAAGATGAGGTGTTTTTTGTGTGTGACTAAAACAGTCCGCTAAGTAGTTGAAACCAACATCACTGTGCTTGTGTCCAAAACCTCCCAAGTCCAAATTTAGGCTGCAGCCACTGTCTTTATGTTCAGTATACCTACTGTAGGTAGTAGCAGCAAAGTAATTTAAAAATGTGATATTCTTGATAACATGCATAAACTTCTCTGCTACTTGATTGTTGGGGTCAAGTACAGCTTTGATCATGAAGCTGTCTTGGAGTTGTGTTAAAAACAACCCTTTTTTTTTTTTTCTTGTCCTTGTGACTTGAATGACTGCACTCAGTTTCATTGTGTTCGCTCCTGTGTATGTAACCTACTTTGAGTCATCTTTGCCCTCCTCAGTAATTAATTCAATCCAGAGCCTCGTTTAAAATATTGCTATGTGCATCACTTTTACGGTCCTTATTCAATCAAAATGTTGACTTTGATGGGAAACTTGAATGAATAAGGATTCAGGTTTTGGCCCAAAGACCCGATTTAAATCAACAAGTTCAAGGATTACCAAAGAAAGATCCTTAATATCATTGGCACTAATAGTTATTGTTATAAAAGTTCTCACCTTACAGATGCCTCTGACTGTTGAAGTGCTAACACTTTTTAGAATGATCTGCCTCTACTTTCCATTTTTATTTACTTTATATCTTTAACTCATCTTATTCTCCAAAGAACTCTTAACTAGCTTTTAAAATATCCAGCTTCCTGGATTTGACTTCAAAGCCTTAAGTTTCTGCTGTGGGGTTTTTTTTTAAAGGAACTGATCTGAAAGGTGTCAAAAAGCTTAGAGTCTTCCCAGGAGCAACATGAACTTACATGACCTCCTCACAGCTTATCTCATCCTAAGAAGGAACAGTATTTGCCATGATTTGGCCAAAATTTGCAGAACATACGGACATTGTTTCTATTGCAATAAAGTCTAAATAGAGTCTGTGAAAGATATCAGTACCATGCTGCTTTTTTCAATCCTCTATCTTGAAATAAAACTCATAAATAAAATACACCTTTAGCTCATTTTAAATTGACTTATTTTAACAAATAGTTATGCAAACTATCCTTATGCAATAGTTTTTTCCAGACAGCAATCTTGCTGCTGTTATAACATCACTATGATGCAATAATATGAACAATAAAATCCTCTGTTTGAGTCCTATTACACACTGTTAAGCAATGTATCTGACTCATCAGCTTAATTGACTCTTCTAGGTGACCTTGCCATGATCATTACAGCCAGTTATGAGATATAAATGTGCTTAGGATATGTAATAGAAAAAAAATGCAAATAGATGGCCGATTCCTGCAGTCTGTTCTAAAAGAAAATGACAGTTGATTTCCGTGTTACAGTATTTTACAGTGTTTGAAAATAATAATTTAAAAAGTCTTTTTTTTTTTAAACAAGGTATATGTAACTGTCTAATACTGATGCTAAGCGTGACTGTCAAAAGTAAGATTGTGTAAGCCAGGGCATACTTGGACTTGACTCAAAATGTGATAGAAGCAACGTTCTTAAAAACTTGTATTAAAAGGTAGATCTGAAATGAATTATTATTAAGACCCCCTTAGATATCCTGTTGTTTTTCCTAATTCACGTGTTGGATTGATCAATGTCCAAATTAGCATACTATGAGACTGCATTTGGTAACAGATATTAGACAAATCTATCTTCTACCAGAAAGTATGCTTTATTTATGGCAGGGGTTTTTTCTTCCCCTTTCTTGAGTTGCTCCATCTTGGTGTCATTTTCAGTCTGTCCTGATGTATTTGAATAATTAATTGTTTTTTGCCACAGAGGTGGCTGCACAGCAGTTAGCAGTATAGGTGCCAGTGCTGCAAGACCTCCTCTTACGAGCGGAATGCAACCCAGTAAAGAAAATGGGGCTCAGCATGGGCAGTGGTCTTCTTGCCTGGACCATCTCACAGAATCAGAGCTCTAAAGATTGCTACTTCTCTGTTCTGTTTGTAGTGAGTGGTAGATACTGACATTTTACAGGTGGTGTTTGTTTCACATATTTGTACTTGAGTTGTTACATAACAAGATGCATGTTTAGAGCATCAGCTGGGATTAATTGACATAATTCTGCTGCCTTTAAATAGCGCTATATAAGTTTAGGTCAGCTGAAGGTCTGGTCCATGCTTGGCATTTTAAGAACAGACTTCAATAATAGAAAGCCATTTGTTGTCAGAATAATTAACATTTGGCTTTGTGGGTTTTTTTAATGGTTCTTAACTAGGGAAAAGCTGAGATCGTATTTCCAGAACATTGTTACTATTAAGTTATAGCTTTTTGCAGCCTAGCTTTTCCTGCTGTCAAGTAGCTATTGAAATGAGGAGAAGCATACTGTCATAGACTGTACCTTCAGTAACCGTTCTTTCTATTGGGGTTTTATTAAAAATACTGGAAAGTGATGTGATATTTAAAATGGCATGATTTATATACACATACTACATATTATATATATGTAATAAATATTTATGCAAATTATATATACATTTCCTTTGCTTTCCAGTTTTAAAGTTTTTCCTGGCACTTTGAGTAACATTCTTAGATTTTGTTTCCTCCCCTTAAATCAGAGCAGTAAACAGCTTGTTTTGGAAAAATTGAACATATCTGATAGAATCATACTGTCTTCCTAAGGAAATGGAAGAAAATATAGGTCAAATTTGCCCCTGTTAACCTTGACTGACCCTTTTGAGCAACAGCTACTTTTAACATATGTTTCATGCTCTCCAAATAATAATTTTATTTGCATAATTTGTGTAATTTACCTTTGGGAAGCAAGCTGTACCTTAATGAGTTAATTTGTAGTTATTAAGATAAACAGTAACTTAAGTAATTTTCCTAACAATGAAAGCCTTTTGTGAAAATTACATATGACATAAACTTTCTGGGTACAGCTTGGAGGTGGGTAATATGAAGGTGCAATAGTGTTCCAAGTTCCATGATGATCTTACTCATTTTTTTTATATTTGATTGAAAAGTGTCGTAATAAATGATTTTCTGATGTTCCCAATGGACTATATCGTGTAGACATCTCCCATTTTTTTTCTTTCACTAGGATGATCAACATTTTAGCAAAAATGGGTCATCTTGTACATAGCTATCATCATCAGTGTTCCACTGACCTAATTACTCGTTGATCCTGAAACCGGGAGCACTTAAGGTGCCCGTGAAGTTGTAAGAAAAGGGAACTGTGTACACAGGATCAATAGTTCTGCATTGCTCCATGCTGTTGTAATGGATTCATGGTCTCAGAGTGCAACTATATAATGGCAGTAATTGGTGGTAACGTTTGTATTGTAAATGCTTTTCCCCTTTGTGACCATGGATAACCTGTGCATCATAGCATAAAATGCAGTCATCTAGTTTTTTTCCAGAAAGTTTGAAGTTCATGTGCTCTACATTGCCTAGACCCTCTTGCCCACAAATCTATCCTAAGGATAATATTGCTCTTCCAGTGGAGCCAGCATTAAAGCTTTTCTTCAACAGGAGCATAATTTTACTAACGGTGCTAGATACAAGGCAAGAAAAAGTATGTTGAAGGATTTCAGTGGAGGTTGGAATGGGGCCACATCCTCTGTTGGAGGAGATTTCTGAATTATGATAGACCTGAGAGGTGCAGAATTTGATGGCATAATTTTTGTCTGTGAAAAGCAGTAGGGGTAGAGTGGCTCCCAAGTATTTCAGCAGTGTTTAGGCAGGCTGTGTATTCACCACCTAAGCTTAAACTCAGCCTCCTGTTCTGCATGTGCAGTGAGGATGATGTTTTTTCTGTACCTCATAAAAGTCTTGAGACAGATAGCAACTGTTTTTAAAACACTTTGAAGATAAAGTACAAACCATATTCTTCAGTTTTTCAAAGTTTGGAATGCAAACTGGTCATTTTGGTATCTGTGAGCAGGTTCTACACCAGCTCTTTCGGTATGTAGACAGATTTTCAAAATAAATAACCTGTGACAGAATGGTAGCAGTAATATAATTAATGATACCTATGCAAAACATGGACAACAACAACTAAAAATGTGTGCAGACACATACCAATACGAGCTCCTATTGTTTTTCTGCAGTTTGCTGTATAGTAGTGATGGTGATAGAGGCGTGGTTCTTTTTTAAAGCAAGAAGTTGTACTTAGCCATTATTTTCTTCCATTTTTGAAGGACTGAGAGAGAAATTTTTTGGATGCATGGTGATACAAAAGTGAATTGTGATTGAGCATCCAACTGCTAGAAATGGGATTTCATTTAGTTTCATAGAATCACTATCAAAATGTTAGAGCAATAGAATTAAACAATTAGTTATCTCATTCTAGGATATGTTTGAAAAATTATGCTTGGAGATAGCATGAATTATTTTGCTAAATACTACTAATAATACGCAGCTACTCTGTGGGGAAACATACGTACATGGGGAGGCCCACGTGCATTCTCTAAAGCAGAAATGACTTATGTAATTAAATTACACAGAAGAGAGAGAGGAAAGATTGTGGCCCTGTCCTTCAACCTTTTGAAACATTTCAATTATTACAGTGTGAATACACAAATCCCCAGGATCAGATCCTTAATGTACTATTTTGACACGATCAGATCACTTAAGTATTTTTTGAAGTCCATGGATAAATTAACTTTTCATGATTTCTGCATACATAATTTCTTGCTTAAATAGCATGAGTTCTATACAACAGCCTCATTAATATTTGGATCTGGGATTGTATCTTGCTTCTACTGAAGCCAATGGGAAAATTGCTGTGGGAGCAAGACTGGGTCTGTAATTAAGTTAATAGGGTCGAGTGTTATTACATTGTTGAATTGGCACTCAATGCCATTAACATCAACCAACCAAGAAAAAAAAAATCTTTAGCAGTGACTAATGTAAGGAAGTATTAAATGTTGGTTTTATAACACTTTATGAGGGAGTGATAAAGCAATTGAAAAATTAATCATAAGGGAAAATATTGGAATTTGAAATATAGTCAGAGGAATCATTACAGTTCATTAATTTATGTGTAAATACCGATGTTTTCCAGTGGAATTATAAAATGCAAGTGAAGTGAAATGGCTGGTTTCATTGAAGGCATTTTGCCATTATCATCAGATGGAATTTAATTTGTTTACAGACTCAGCACTGGGCTGATCCACATGGAGAAGTATTAATAAACAAGGGCTTTGACTCCTGTTTGTAAAGCAGCAATTCCAGTTACCATGATAAAAGTGCTCAAGGAAGATATGGAAAGAGCTGAAGATTTATTGTTGTTCTGTTAGTTCACTAAAGTAATGGCATTAGAACTAACTACATAAGTAGCAAACCAGTATGACTATGTGAGTGGGTTACATGTCTGTCTGGACAGCTTTACTGATGGACTCTGGCAGAGAGCAAAGTTGAATACTGCATGCAAAAACATGGTCATTTTGATACACACTTAATATTTGCTGTAGACTTGCACGCTACTGACGTTCTGTCTGTTTGTGCCAGGAACAATGTGTACAGGAGGGAGACTGGCCAAAACGGGAGTTATCAGTGCTACAGTGAGCAGATTGTACACTGGAATGGCCCAAACTGCAGAAGTCCCACAGAACAAGGGACAGGAAGTCTGCAGGTTGTTGGGTTGTTAAGTGCAGCTCAGTGCCAGTGTCAGGCTGCAGGAGATTATGTTTGGACATGCTGTTGTGTTTTTACTGGTACGTGGATGGTCATACTGATGAACTATGCCATTAGACTACATTCATTTAGGGAAAAAAAACCTAAACCAACAACTCTTTGCTAATTATTATCATCATCATTAGTAGTATTTTTCCTAGATCACAGTGTTGGACAAACACTGAAGTGGGATCACTTTGAGCTGGAAACCATACAGACAGACACAAAGTCATAGTTCTTATCCTGAAACAGTCTTGTTCAAGACTAAACCTATTGCTTCTATATTGTGTGGAAATGGAAGATTGGAATATAAGAGGAAAAAAAAGTTGTATTAAATCTGTGTAGGTATAGTTTCATTCTTCTAAAGCATGCACAAATCCTATGTTTATAAGTACTTCCTTGCTGTTGCTACTGTTTCAAGTAAGTGTAGATGTTCCAGGGTATATGGCAAATAAATATATAGAAAATAATGATGTATGCCTATTAGTGTCCCTTCTCTAAGAGAATAAATATCTTTATTTGGGTTTGACTGTAGCTCTCTAGTACTGTTAAATTCAGTAAGACCTCTCTATTGGTAAGGCGCTGAAATTTCACAAAAGTTGTTTTGAACCCTTTTGACTTCAGTGAGTGATGGCTGAGATGCATACTAAGAGACAGGTGATGATTTCACAGGTATTCAGTACATGTTATACTGCTTCCTGCTGTGTGCCATAGAAGGTGTATGCATTTTCTCAGAAACACAGAAGTTAATATTACAAGTGAATACAGCGATTTTAGTATATCAAGACAATTACAGATCAATAACTGTGCATTCCCAATGCTACCGGATAATGAAATAAAATCCCAGTATTTTTCTTCTTTTAAGGTAAAGTCGTGTTACAGACACTGAATATTTTACAAATGCCACAAAAATTCAGGTAGTCTTGTCTTTAAAAAAAAAAAAAAATCATAGTTGAACACACAGAATTTAAAAATAAAGTATTGGGTTGCTACTAGATTTAAATTGGTATGCATATTAATTAAACCGTTGATTACATGTCACAGTGAAATGGACAGAACAGCTATACAGCTTCTTCAGCAAATCAAATTATACTGAATGTTTGGACAAACTGATGTTGCTTTGTTGTGGGGCTTATTTTTGTTTTTAAACCTGATCCAGCTCCTATTTAACTTGACAGAACTATTTAACTCCCTTTGACTCCAGTTTTGAATTTTGGATCAGGATCTAACTATGTCATTGCTTGTGTATTGGAGATATATTTCTCCTTTACAAACATGGCAATTTGTGGTGCTGCTTTTGCACTAAAAATTTAGATGCTGTCTTTGGTGTGGCTGGCTTCTAACTCTATTTTCCATTAAGGCTGTATTATCGAAGACAAATAGTTACATGTCAGTAATTAACCACGGATTTTAGGAAATTCTACTTAGCTCTTCTATTAAATGTGTTAATTTTTCATGACAGAAGAGTTGGCATGGTTTGATGGAACAGAACCCAGCTTGAAACCTGAGTCTTTATGACTCTGCTTAATTGTTATTACATCACTCACTCCTCTTTGCCTTCTGGAAAATACAAGAGAAATTGGCAGAATACAATTCATTAATTCTTTTATAACTTTCTCAACTGATAATGTTAAAATTAGTTTCATTAGTCATTGTAAGAACATTCCCAATAAATAGTGACATTAATCTGAAGTGGCTGGGTTTTTTTATTTTGGTTTTTTTTTGTTTGTTATACAGACAAGAATCATTGCTGACTCGATAGTCAGTTCTGTAAAAGCACTTGGCATACTACATTTATTTTACCAGGAGCATGACTGACTGTGGAAAATGAGATATTGAGAAGCTCTATCTCAGATCAAGACCAAATGATCTTATGAGAATAAAGAATTTTGCATGAAGAGGGACTAAATAAAACAAAGGCCAATTTAAATGCAAAGTTCAAATTTAATGATTAAAATGTCTGAAGCTAAAGGTTAAGCTAGTTTTCCTTTGTTAATGGTAAGACTTTTAGATCTAAACTTCCACTTTAATGCAAACACTCTCTTCTAAAGGTGCACATGCCTCAATGGTATTAAACTTACTTTGATGTAATAAGACTATTTTTCAAATGCAAATTATTAATTAAATGTTATTTCTCTAATGTATTTTTCAATACTGATTTTAAAGTTTTCTTTGTAAGAGACAAGAAAAAAATTACGTAATACATTTTTTCCTTGTCAATATTTTTTTAAGTTAGGTGTTTGCCCAAATTATGTGTGTGCATATACTAGTTCGAATTGATATGACTGATCAATAAGGCATTTTAAAACTCCAAGTGTATATAGAGATATATATATGTGTGTATATATATTTTTTTATAGGATGCAAACCCAATAATTAAGTCTTTAATAGCTTTAATGGATAGTGGTGTTATTTTAAGACAATAGAAAGCATTCCAGCTTCTCTAAATCAGCTTACGTTATTTTTAATCCATGAAGGACCCAAATATATAGCATTTCTAAGTCACACACCACAGCTGTTTTCAGAAGAGATGCTTTAATGTGGAAGAACAAGATACTTTCCAGTGCTGCTCATCAACATGCCTGGTGTTCTGCAGTGTTAACTGTTGGAGGTTTAGGTTGGTCAGTGATATCATGGAAAGTTCTGTGACAACGTTACTGTAGGATCAAAACTCAAATATTTTTTTTTATAGTATTTTATTTGTTTTGGAAGCAAATCTGTTACCTAGGTATCATAACGCTTAGACTATCAGTTGTTTCAGTGTTGAGCTGTCTTCATATTACAGCAGGTTTAATGAACCAAATGCTAGTCTAAGCTTTATATCAAAAGGTACTTTAGCACATCCTGAACCAGCAATTCCTAAATAGTAATCAAATTCTCTATTTATTCCAGGTTTTTAAGAAGATTCCCATTGCCTCTGCCAAGAAAATTGGTTCTAGACACTTCTGTCTGAGAATATGAAAGAAAAGGAAGAATGTGTGTGGATTTAAAATTACTGTATTTATCAAGTTGTGGAGTGAGAAGTATTGGGGAAATAGCTTGCTCTGTTGCTCATTGTAGATCTGCTACAAACTGTTTCTGATGCAGCTGAGAAAAATGCAGACCCTTAAAAAGGAACACGGACCTGTTGACGCAGGTAGCAATGTGGACAAAATCATGGTACTTAAGTCTACTTTAGCAGAAGTGTCTGAAGAATTGTCTACAAATGAAGATATATTACTTACTGAAGCAAGTAGTGGAAAAAGCAAATCTTCAGCTTGCCGGAGAAAGCGAGAATTCATTCCAGATGAAAAGAAAGATGCTATGTATTGGGAGAAAAGGCGGAAAAATAATGAAGCTGCCAAAAGATCTCGTGAAAAACGACGACTGAATGACCTTGTCTTAGAGAACAAACTAATTGCACTGGGAGAGGAGAATGCCACTTTGAAGGCGGAGCTGCTTTCGTTGAAGCTAAAGTTTGGTTTAATTAGTTCTGCAGCCTATGCCCAAGAGATACAGAAACTCAGTAGCTCAACAACTGTGTATTTCCAAGACTATCAGAGTTCTAAATCAAATATTAACTCATTTGTAGATGAACATGAACCATCTATAGTTGGTAGCAGTTGTATTTCTGTCATTAAACATTCTCCTCAAAGCTCAATGTCTGATGTGTCTGAAATATCATCCGTAGAGCATACTCAACCAAATCGTATACAAAGCAACTGCAGAAGTCCCGAAAATAAGTTCCAGATCATAAAACAGGAGCCCATGGAACTAGAGAGAGAGCCAAGAGATGACAGAGGTTCATATAAAGCATCCATATATCCAAACTACATGGGAACTACCTTTAATGTGTACTCACATTCTCCTCCTCTCTTGCAAGTTAATAGGTCCTCCAGTAATTCCCCCAGAACGTCAGAAACCGATGATGGTGTAGTTGGAAAGTCATCTGACGGAGAAGATGAACAGCAGGTTCCTAAGGGTCCAATCCATTCCCCAGTTGAACATAAAAATGTTCACGCAACAGTTAAAGTTCCAGAAGTGAATTCTTCAGCTTTGCCTCACAAGCTTCGAATTAAAGCCAAAGCCATGCAAGTTAAAGTGGAAGCGATGGATAATGACTATGATGCAACACAGAAATTGTCATCACCCATTGACATGTCCTCAAAAAGACATTTTGAGCTTGAAAAACATGGTGCACAAAACTTGGTGCATTCTTCTCACACTCCTTTCTCGGTTCAAGTGACTAACATCCAAGACTGGTCACTTAAACCAGAACTCTGGCATCAAAAGGAACTCAATGTAAAAATTCAGAGTGGTTGCAAAACTGGAGTTGTTGAAATAAAAGACAATATCTACAATGTCTCTGAGTCAGAGAACCTGTATTTGAAGCAGGGCATAGCAAACTTATCTGCAGAGGTTGCTTCACTTAAAAGACTTATAACTACACAACAAATCTCTGCATCGGACTCTGGTTAAGTTACTACTGAATAAAGGCTTATTGTTTTAAAGGATGTCATTTGCAGTAGATCAATATGTTTTGTATTATGCTGAATTTTCACTGGACTCGTGATGTCATTTCACTGTAATGTTCACATAATGTCTGACTGGTGTCTTTTTGTGCACAAATTATGAAGACTAGGTTGTGTTATGATCACTATGCCTTGTGTATAGTCAAGTAGCCTGTACAAAGGCTGTATATAGTGAATTTTATTTTCTTTCTGTTCTTCTACTATAAAACGTGCAAGTTACCAGTTACAATAAAATATTGGTGACAAACACAGAACACCTACTCCAGTTCAGTTGATTTTTATGAACTTGTAAATAAGTTGTTAATTAAAAACTGGCTTTTTCTTACACTGTGCTCAACTTCACTTACGTTTTTGGTTTTTACAGCCTAACAACCAAATTACAATTTACAACATGTGTAATCCTTCTGGCCACCTTTTTCCTTAACACGTTTTTTTTAGAAGAGAATAGAAATAAAGTGAATATTTATAAATGAAACAGTACCAATTTATAGCCTTAGCCTTCTTTAACTTATTTATTAGTAGAAGTTAACCAAAAACCACGCAAATTCTAACCCAGTAACTAATATCAACAACCTTTTTTCTCCTTCTATCTCAAATGAGACAGTAATGAGTTTCCTGAATGGTTTATTGTGACGAACCATTTTTTCAATATTATAACTTGGTGTTTTAGATGAAATTAGTTAAGTTGGATTTGTGCATCTGCAAAGTTTTCAGAGCCTTGCAGCGACAGGATTGGACAGCACCACCTTCATCAAGGGAAGGCTTGCGTGTGCAAGGGGTGCAGGCGTGGGAAGAAGTATGCACAAAGGCTGCATAAAAGAGTCTGTCCCTCTTGCACACCGTGGTTCTTTCCACGGCAGACCACGGGCCCCCTGTAGATGAAGGATAAGGCTACTGGATCTGTAAACTCTGAGCTCAACTAGGCAAATATCTACGTAAGGGGCAGGCAATAGTAGTAGCAGAGCTAGAGGAGATCATCTGCTATTTTAGTTCCCAGTGTGGGGCATAATGCAATTGTAAGTATGAAGTAAGTCTTGCCACCAATTTGGCCTTGGTTTCAATGGCTTAGTTAACTGAACTGGAATACCCTGGCTCACTACAGGGCGTTTTGCAAGAACTTCTTAAATGTAAAATAGAGACAATGTGAAGAACCGCACAATCCAGGTACTACTAGCCCCTTACAATTCATGCAGATGATAAGTTCTTCACCTGATGACTGGACAGGGCTACAGTGCTCTTTGTCTTTGAGACGAGCCGTTGAACCATGGAGACTAGAATTGCATCACATATCCTTGGTTTGGCTCACCAAAGTCGTCGATTTTAAAACTAAAAATAATTTATAAATAGAGCATAGACTTGGCAGAGGTTCTTTTCATGGTACTTCCCCCTTCTTTTAACATACTAATAAATCAGACTAACAAATAAGCTTTTTCTGAAAAGGCTTTTTATTAATTGCCATACCGTATAATGAATGGAACCTTTCCATAGACTTAAAATACTAGTTAAGAAAACAATATGTAGGTATTGTTTTTTAAATTCATACTTGACTTGAGTGAGAGGAAGTTTGTCAATTTTTTGGGGATATGAAGAGGAGTCTGAGTCACTCCTGATAGCTCTGAAGCTTGGTCCAGCAGTCAAGGCAATGGCAAAACTCCCTGATGTCAGCGAGGCCAGGATTTGATTCTGTACCTTTTCAGGAGCTGACGATTCACAGTCGTGTTCTGGGAGGACCTTGGCACAGAAATCACTGGTACTTTCTGAGCTTTTTTGAGCCTTCTAACTGCTGTGCTGTATTTGTGGCATTCAGAGTTAATAAACTGTTATTCTTTTTTTCATGCCTTAACAATACAATAGACCCCATAGCAGGGCTCTGTATGTATTTGGTAATTAATATAGATGACATTTCAATGTTACTGAAAATAAGCTCAGGATTATTGCATGAAATGTAAAAATTTGCATTGAATGATGGGGATATGAGACATGAGGCAGTGATTGCTGCTGTCTCTTTGCTTGCTAAGTATCTTCTGTAAGCAACAATAAAATTCTTTAAATATTTTGCATATTATTTATCACATGTAATGTGTTCAAGGAGAGGACTTAAAGCTCTCAGTGTTGCCATCTGTGTAAGCCTAGATCTATTGTTTGTTTTTTTTTTTCCCATTTCTTGTTACAGTTGTTTGTCATAATGGAAGAATGTTGTCCTCTTTCTAGCTCATTATATATTTTGTGTATCTGTTTTGTGCAATTAATACTTAACAGTAACGATGTAGTTAATTTGTTGAAGGATGTCATTGCAAGAAAGTTATAGCATGGAGCTTAGGAGCACAATCAGATGTTATTTATACTCCCTTTATACCTTAGTGTTATGCTTCATTTGAAGAAAGAAATAAATAATTTGTCTTTTGTTCAAAACCAGACCTAATTACAACATGATTTTCTATTATGTTCATTGTCCTAGTCCAACACAGAGGTGTTAGCTGCAGTTGATGACAAATCTTCCTGTGCTGGAGTTACTATTTCTGCAGCTGATAGGTGGGGTCTCTTCCGCAGAGGTGGTGAAGCTGCAGAATGCAGGCGTGTGGGCGGTACATACAAAGCCCCGCCCTTGGGCTACCGTTGCAAACTGGCCAGATGAAACTCTCAACTGCTCGACTGCAGTAACCGTGGTGTAGATGGCCTCCTCACCCAGAGACCCTCAGGCTCCTCACCCATCTTTAGCCTGCTTTCCTTCAGGACACGGTACCGGGAAAGACGGAGAGTCACACTGACTGGGGCGGGGCGGGGGGGGAATGGGGTGGGACTCTGCTCCCCTGCTCCAGCTTTCAGCTGGTAGATATTTACACATGTGTATGACCGGGGGAGCTGGGGAATCGGGGAGCTGCGCCCTTCCAGCCTGCCTGCCCTGGACTGTAGAACACAGAATCGGCCTCCATGAAAAGAATATCCTTGGCTGGTCTGCTAGCCTCTCCATTGGGGATCGGAAGGTTGGTCTGAGCACAAAATGGGCTTTACCTAAGTGGATATAAATGGGTATCGCATCCGCTAAGTCATGAAAACTCTTGTAAGCTCAGCAATTAACCGACAAAACAACATAAAACATGCTGAAAGTGGAATCTTTCTCATGTGAAGGAACATGGATGACTGAAAAATGACTACAGAGTGTGCCTTCAAATGAGAATATTAAGGAAGACCACATACAGAAATTGGAAACTCCAGAGACTTACTTGTCAATATAAATTGTCATTTTTTATGGGAACACAGGAATTGCCATGCTAGATTAGTTTGGCTAGTCCCGAACCTTGCCTATGATAATCGTTAGTATGAAGGGCTTCATGGGAAGTTTTAAGAAAAGTCCATGGCAAATAACTGTTGATTAGCAAGGTACATTTTTTCCTAGTGACATCAACTGGTGGCTAATCAACACTGTGAAGCGTGAGTATCAGGTCCTTTGTTAAATGTGCCTAACTTAATTATGTATAAA
Organism: Aptenodytes patagonicus; assembly: GCF_965638725.1. NCBI lineage: Eukaryota > Metazoa > Chordata > Aves > Sphenisciformes > Spheniscidae > Aptenodytes > Aptenodytes patagonicus. Next base: position 51,261,280 of record NC_134982.1, on the reverse strand, counting down.
CACAGTAATATATCCTCATGTTCTATCAACACCTATATTTCGGTAGGTACAAAGATTGAATGTGGATATGCCCATACATACACCGAGCCCATACATGATGATTTTCTGAATCCCCTCAACTTTCTGCCTTCAGTAAAACTTACATATTGTGTGGGATATATTTAAATGTTATTAATATTCTGTACAGCCAAATATCCCCTTGTTCATGAATAGGAGACAAGGTAACTGGCAGTTCCTGGTTAATCTTCTCATATTACTTTGGATGTTTTCATTACAGCCCTTATGTCCACGTGAGCAGTTTATGAGACTAAAACCACTTATTTTTTGTAGAACTTAACAGAAATGTAAAATTGCACCATAAACACATTTCTGAAGTTCTATTAAAATACCAACTTCTAAAAATCTTTTCTACTTGCCTAGTACATAAATATGCTGTTGAAAATAGGCAGTGTATAATGAATTTAGCAGAAATCTCGCAGAGAATCCAATTAATATGGCCTTTATTAACACCATATTGTTTTAAAAATACTTTTACAGTTTATTGCACAATACAAGCTTGGTAACTACAAGAACACAACAAAACCATTTTTGGTATTTATTGTGTAAGAACAAGTAGCACATATTGTTCCATTACAGTGCCAAATTAAAAGTTAAAAACACTAGGCCAAATCCTAAGGCTTTTAACTCAGTGTTAGATTCTACTTTCCTTAATGAAGCAGACTTTATGTGTGCAATAAGGGACTGACTTACTCAAGATGAGTAACATTGCCAAGACATAATCTTTACAGCTCACTCGTGACATGGACTCCTACTGATTTTCCTGTCTCTAAGGCTAACTCCCTCGTGACACAACAGTGATATATGAGTCACTTTATTCATATCACTGGAGTTACAGGGAACTTGCTCACGTATGAAAGAGAAGGCAGCCAGATATTCAACTACTATTTATTCAATGACAGCTCTAAAAGGACTCAGTGTATTATGAGCAAAAGCTCAGAGTAGAGCTGTAGTGTTTATTTGCTTGAAAGAGAAAGCATCAGAAGACATTTGGTTTTAGGACTCCAAAAAAATAGCAGGAATGCATCTATGCTTTTTATGATTTGACCAGCTATTACCTGTGTGACAATCCTAATGGCCGTGATTAGAGCTATGGTAACTCCTCCTCCTTAAACACTGTGGAGCTCCACAGGATTACAAACAGAAGTCCTTAGGAGGACCAAATGCAGGGCCTGCAACTCTGCCATGACTTTATGTGGGTTTTAATTGCCTGCACGCAAGCATCCTTCCTGCTTCTACTGCAGGTGAAAGAGATCTGATCTGAGAAAGCCTGCATCAGTCCAAAGGTTCTGGGGAAGCTAAATGGCCATCTAATACTACTGACATTCAGATAACATGGTCAATTTTTCCTCCACTATCCCTTGTTCCCCCTACAACTTAAAATGTCAGACACTTTTCCATGCTGTTCAGATTCTTGGATGTGCAAATGCCTGAAAGGGCATCTAAGTTAATAACTTAACATATGTAAAAAGATCAGTCTACCCTACTATATGTATATGCCAGAGTTGGCAACCATTATGTCTACGTTTCTGAAACACAATACTAAACATGCTTCTTTCTAACAATTTGGACCTTTAAAAATTCTCTTAAGTTTTGTATATAAATATACTGAGGACATATTGCACTGATTTCCATGGGATTTGTGTTATGCAGCCCTGAAAACCAGGATATTAACGGTCTGTATAACAATCAGAAAATACCAAAGCATAATATTGTATCATATAAAATAGCTGAAAAGATGATAAAATGCAATGAGAGCCATTGTAGCAGAACACAGTGTTCCTTTCTCTGGGCCTTGTTCCCATTAAGGATTTAGAAATACTAGAGGGAGTTTAGAGGAGAACAAAAGTGAAATAATAAACTCTCAGGAGCTGATCCATGACTTAAAAGTACACATTAAACTGTAAGTCCACACTATACACATAAATAGTCAATAATCGTGCACAAAGTCTTTAGTTCCCACTCTCCAAAAAAAGTCTTGGCAATATATATTTTTAAAATCCTGGTAGTTAAAAATGTGGACAAGCAAATGTCAAAAATATACATGTAAGCAAAACTATATTGGACAAGAGACAATAACAGTTAGACAACATACATGGCCTATAAATATTGTATGGGGCTGGAAGGAATTATTTATATTTTCTCATTTTCAGTAAGAATAATGAGATTACATTAAAAAGGAAGATTTTTAGTTTCTTTCATCAGAAAATTTTTATGACAGTGAAAAATAGAAAAATTGGAGAAAGGCAAACAATGCTGATTTGATGGTATAGAAAGGTAGTAAAATGGAATAGTTCCAGTTGGAAAGGACCTAGAACGATCATCTAGTCCAACCGCCTGATCACTCCACAGCTGACCAAAAGTTAAAGCCCATTATGAAGGGCATTGCCCAAATGCCTCTTTTTAAGGCACTGACAGGCATGGGGGCATGGACCACCTCTCTAGGACGCCTGTTCCGGTGTTTGACCACCCTCTTGGTAAAGAAAGGCTTCTTAATGTCAAGTCTGAACCTCCCCTGATGCAGCTTTGAACCATTCCCATGCGTCCTGTCGCTGGGTCCCAGGGAGAAGAGATCAGCACCTCCCTCTCCCCTTCCCCTCCTCAGGAAGCTGTAGAGAGCAATGAGGTCACCCCTCAGCCTCCTTCTCTCCAAACTAGACAAACCCAGAGTCCTCAGCCGCTTGGCATCCATCTGCCGAGCATGTGCCAGAGATGGGTGCTTTCCAAGCAGAGGAGAAAAAAAGCCAGCGCCAAGGCAGGATCTGGAAGAGCGGGAAGAAAGCCTGTGCTCGAGGGCAGCAGCATGGGGTCCCCTTTCCCTGGCTGCTTTCCAGCCGGGCAGCCCGCCGCGTGTGCTGGTGCCTGGGGTTGTCCCTCCCCAGGTGCAGGACTTGGCGCTTCCCCTTGTTGAACTTCTTGGGGCTCCTGCCTCTGCAGGGTACGACCCGAGGGTGATGCAGAGAGCAGCACCAAGTCACGGCTCCGCGCGGGAGGAGGGACTTGGGCACCGTCGTAGCGAGGCTGCACCGGGCAGTGCAGGCTGGTAGGAGAGCAGAGCCCCGGGACGTGGGGGCAGAGGGTGCGGTGAGGAGGAGGCCAGGCCTGGGGTGACGAGCGAATGGGGCACGGGCTGGCCCTGGAGAGCCCCTGGCTGGAAACATCTGCCCCGGGACCAGCGGCAGAGGTGCAGGCCTGGAGCTGGGCAGCACTTGCCTTCGCGGGGGACAACGAAATAGTACCTGGCACGCGTCGAAGGACCTGTCAGCTTTAACATCCCACCCCTCCCGGCAAAAAAGCAAGACAGGCGAGGGTGGCAACGCCACCTGCACTGTTAGTAACACTGAGACTTCTTCTGCAGTTTTCATGCATTTGTTTTATTTGGATAATTGGATTTGGGGGGCTGGGAGCCCTAGAGGGCTGGCGTGTGCCCCAGCTGATGGCCCGGTCCTGGTTTGGCCATCCCCCGAGGCACCCTCCAGGGTCAGCGACGCGGTGCTGGCCTCTTGTTGGCTGGAGAGGCCTCGGGGCTGCCGGTCCTCCTCTTTGGGGGTCGCCGTGGCCCCCCAGGGGAGCGCTCGCAGCCCCGGCTGGAAGTGGAGGGCCCGGGCGCAGCCTCCCCTGGCTCCTCGTGGGGCTCTTGGTGCTCCGCAGGGATGGCAACAGGAGCAGAGGGGTGGCTGCGGGGACCCCCACCAGTGGCAGCGGATGAGGTGCCGGGGAGCTCATGCGTGCTGGCTCTCGCAGGGCTGCCGGAAGGGGCTGAGCCAGGGGCGAGAGACCCTCCTCGGGAGGCAGAGGGGCCGGGGGCACCCGCGGGGCTGCCCTCCCGCCCCCCGGCAGCACGGGCGTCCTGCCGGCCCAGCAGATGGTGGGCGTCTCTGCTGTGCCATTGCACAGCGACACGTGCACGCTGTTGCACTAATGTCATTGTGTGGTTTTGGAGGGAGGCCCCCAGCATCCGGCCCGGCAGCTCTGCATCCATCCGGTGGTTGGGCAGGATGCCCGTGGCGGTGTCCTCCACCATGGCTGCCTCCAGCACCCTGTCGCCAAAGATGTCCTCCAGCTCCTGGTGGACCCAAGACTGCAGGATCGGGAGGAGCGTTGCGTGGTTCCGGAAGAGGTTCATCCAGTTTGGGGGCTGGAAGCCGCCCACAGGACGCCTGGGCACCCCTTCTGCAGCCCGCTGTTGGGGTGCTGCAGGGCGACGGAGGTCCTGGGCGGCTGGGTGTCTGGGAGCTCCTGCCGCCTGGCGGACGTTTACTGATGGTGTCAGGGATGGTGTGATGACATGCTCCACATAGTCATCGTCTGCCCGCACGGAGTGCAAGATGGAGAGGATTCTCCTCTTGCACAGGGGGCACTCGGGCTTGCTTTCAGCCCACCGCAGGATGCATGGGTAGCAGAACCGGTGGAGGCATGGCATCGCAAAGCTGGCCTCCTCCCAGCTGTCCAGGCATATTGGACAGCGGTTGTCCAGCTCCGTGGCCATGCTCTCCACTCGCTGCGGTGGGCTGGGGGGAGCTGGGGATGACGAGCCGCTCCCTCTCACCGGCGCTGCAGCAGCGGGTGTCACGCTAGAAAAGGAAGAGGGGCCACGGTCATGGGCTGGCCCGGGGAAGGGTGGAAGGAATGCCCAGGTGCCTCAAGAAGGAAACCCTCCCAGCTCCCCAGGGTGAGGTTTCCCCGCACAGCTCACCTCTGCTGCTGCGAGCGCGCCTCCCGGATGCCCTGGCTGCCTGAACCTGGCAGGGCCGGGGAAAATCCTTCGACGGCTCTGGGGTCAGGCACGGAGAGCTGCAAGGAACAACTCCCCGAGCACGACACCAGCACCAAGGCCTCGCTCAACACTCCAAACCTCGCAAACTGCTCAGCTGGAGTTCTGGCACGAGCCGGCCGGGTGAGATGCGGCGCCCGCATATAGGCAGCGAGGGATGCCTGGTCACAATCCATCGCTCGGGGACGTCACAATCCATCGCTAGGTGACATCACAGTCCATCGCTTGGAGACGTCTCAGTCCATCCCTCGGTGACAACAGAACCCATCGCTTGGTGACATCACAATCCATTGCTCAGGGACATCACAACGACCATCCTCACCCATGGCGCTCGCCCCGGCAGCGCTGCGGCCTCAGCACACGTTACCGTGTGTTAGCGGGTTACCGCAGCGCCACTGCCCCCGCATGCCCCATCTCCGGTCTGGTGCTCGGCATCGGTGTTTCACGGCAGTCCCCGAGGCCTCGGCCATGCCTTCCCAGGGCCCCGTCAGGTCGCTCCGGCCGTGGCAGATGTCTCCAGGCACGTATGGCAAAAGGGTTCACTCGGCAACACCTCGTGCCTCCCCGGGAGGCTGCAGGACAAAGTCCCACAGGCTCTCCCCACACCCCAGCACTGCCGGCCAGCCCTCTGGGCTCCCCGGCTTCCTCCCACGGGGGGTCACAGGCAGCACTTGGCTCGCTCTGGCGGGTTTTCTCCCGTCTTTCTCCCCTAGCCAGAGGGCACAAGGGTGATCCCCTCTGCTCAGCACCCATCAGGCCTCATCTGGGCACTACGTCCTCTTTGGGGTCCCGGAGACAGGTCGACAAAGCAGAGGGGCTCAGGGGAGGCAAGGAGGGTCTGTGGGGCTGTGGCTGGTTCAGCACGGAGCAGAGGAGGTGTCGGGGCACCTCACAGCACACCCCGGTGCCTATGGGGAAGGCATCAAGGGGGTGGGGACAGGCTCTTCCCAGCACTGCCTGGTGGGAGGGCGAGAGACGGTGGCACCTCCTGACACTAGAGAGGTTCAGGCTGGAGATAAGGAAGAGAAACCAAAATCCCTGCGAGGATCATGAAGCACTGGAGTGGGTTGCCCAGAGAGGTTGTGGGACCCCTGAGGCTGGAGGTCTTCAAGACCTGAGTGGCCACAACCCAGAGCACAACTGTCACACGCCCGGGAAGGGATGCTTGCTGAAGTCCTGGAAGAGGAAACACAGTGCCAGTGGGAAACACAGCAGAGGTTTCCAAAGCTGCAACAGCTTCCAGAAGGTTTCGACTTTCTGGTTTCAGTTGGTTCAGCACCTTTCACAAACATTTATTTAGGATAGCACAGCATAGCATAGCACAGCATAGCACAGCATAGCATAGCATAGGATCAGATAGGATAGACTAAGGTGGAAGGGACCTAGAACGATCATCTAGTCCAACCGCCTGATCACTCCACAGCTGACCAAAAGTTAAAGCCCATTATGAAGGGCATTGCCCAAATGCCTCTTTTTAAGGCACTGACAGGCATGGGGGCATGGACCACCTCTCTAGGACGCCTGTTCCGGTGTTTGAACACCCTCTTGGTAAAGAAAGGCTTCCTAACGTGAAAAGGCCTGTTTTTTGCCCAGCGCAGTGTGTGCCTCTTCATCTTACAGTTGGACACCCTGTCCAGAAGGATGCTGTGAGGGAAAGTATCAAAAGCCTTACTAAAATCCAGAAAAGCCACATTCACCAACTTCCCTTCACCCATCTAGGTGTGTTACCTTATTGTAGGAGGCTGTCAGAGTAGTTAGACAGGGCTTTCCCTTTGTGAACCCATGTTGACTGTGCCTGACGCTTGCATTGTCCTTGAAATGCCTTTCAGCAGCACACAGGAGGATCTTCTCCATCCTTTTTCCAGATACTGCGGGTAGACTAACAGGTCTGTGGTTTCCTTGGGTTATCACTCATGCCATTCTTGTAAATTGGAATAACTTTGGCTAGCTTCCAGTCAGTGGGGACCTGTCCAGACTCCCAAGACCTCTGGTAGATGATTGAGAGGGGTCCTGCCATAACACCCGCTAGCTCATTCAGTACTCTGGAATGAATCCCACCAAGGCCCCGTGAACTTATGAACATTCAACTGATGCAGCTGGCCCCTTAGAATTTCTGTGTCCACAAACGGAATGTCACTGTTCCCACAGTTGTGGTCCTTCTACGCAGAAGACCGGACAGCCCAAGGTCTATCATTAGTATTGAAGACTGAGGCAAAAAAAGCATGGAATGCCCCTGCTTTTTCTGCATGCCTATTTGCCAGGGCACCATATTCAATAAGTATGGGTCCTGTATTTTCCTTGGATGTCCTCTTGCTATTAACATAGTTTAAAAATCCTTTCTTGTTGTCGGGCACAACACTGGCCATTTTCAACTGTAATTGAACTGTGGCCTTTCGTGTTATCTCCCTGCATTGGTCAACTGCATCTCTGTGATCTTCCTGCAAAGCCTGACCTTGCTTCTAGAGACCATCCTATCTCCTCTTCCTCCTGAGTTCCAAGAGGAGTTCCCCGTTGAGCCGGGCTGGTCTTCTGCCCCGCTTGCTTGACTTGCCACACAATGGCATGGCCTGCTCCTGTGCTTTTAAACGGTGGTTCTTCAAGACTGACCAGCACTCGTGGACCCCTAAGCCTTCAAAAGCAGATTCCCAGGGGACACTGCAAAGTAGCTCCCTGAGTAGCTTAAAATTTACTCTCTTGAAATACAGGGTAGTAACTCTGGTGAACTTTTTTCTTATTACACCAAAAATTTTAAACTCAACCATTTCGTGATCACTGTGGCCAAGACAGCCACCTACCATCACATCTCCCATGAGTCCTTCTCTATTCACAAATGACAAGTCTAGGAGGACACCTTTCCAGTTGGCTCACTGAGTACTTGTGACAGGAAATGATCTTCAACCCAAGAAATTATCGTCAACCAACTCCAGGAATTTCCCAGACTTGCTTGTCACAGCAGTATGGTATTCCCAGCTGATGTCTGGGAAGTTGAACTCTCCCATAAGGACAAGGGCTACCAATCCAGAGATTTCTCCTAATTGCCTATAGAGTAACTCAACACTGCTAGTATTAACAGGTATGGAAGGGAGGTACAGTCTTTTGGTTTATGCATTAATCTACGTCAATTTCTAGGTCAACAGCAAATTTCACTGTAAATCCTAGCAACACAGAGAGAGATATATCAAAATTAAAAAGAATGCCTTGTACTGAGAGTCCAGTATGGAACTTTCTATGTCTATCCTGGTTCCCTGGTATGTGGTTTATGTAATATCTATGCACTAGTCTCTTCAGGTATGGAAAAAGTGAAAGTGTGGCCTGTAGATGACATGCAGAGGGAACAATAACTCCTCTGCAGTCTGAAAACCACTCTGCTTTGTCGGAAGTCTCTCATCTTCTTAACAAGTGCAGGATTATGGTTGAGAAGGAAACTGACTTCTCTGCCTTAAAAAAAACACTACAAACTCCTCACTTTTACGTATTATGATCACGCTTGATGTGGCAAAGAGTTAAGTAGCATGTCAGATTGTACAAAAAGTCAGCTGGCTCTCAGAAGATTACAAGTAGGATGTGATATAATGAATTTGAGTAGTAAGGAAAGCCTGAGAGCCTCCTGGAGCGATTTTATTACTATTTGTTGCAATCTGTCCATGTGACACTTGCTAATCTGATGCTTTCACTCAGTAGTTTGCTTTCATACAAGTCTGCAGTGTTTGTAAATGTTTAATTTTCTTCTGATAATCCTGCTCACATAAAACTCATGCAATAACGCTCCTTAAGGAAGATACTCTCTTTCTGTTCATGTGTGGCCTCAAGAGATTACAGAGAGACTCCAGAGACTCCATGCCAGAGTCTCCTCTCTCTACACCATGTCTTTATAATGTGGCCAGAAGCAGACTTTTTTCCTGAAAGAGTATTGGAGTGTATCAGGGTAACAATGGCCTGAAATACACTGCTGCTGCTGAAGAGTGATTACTGCATGTGCCCCAGTCATTGACTAAGATGTTTTTTCCCTCCTGTTGATTCCCATGGGCAGATCTCAGAAAGCTTCCCTCAGCACCAGTAGAGATCTAGTTGAAGCTGTTTCATTTTTCCCATCCATAGCAGTTAGTTCAGATTCCAGATGCTCAAATTTTCCGTAAGTTGCTGGAGCCATCTCCTAAAATAAGGAAATCACAGGGTCATTAGTTCAGTACCATGAGCAACCCTTGACTAAAATCTCAAATTAGCCAAGGCCAGTTCTCTTGACTTCAGCGTCCTTGCTCAGTTTGAAATGTTTCTTTCTTCAGTTACCTGCATCTTTATTGTGTTTATCTGTATCTCCTCAAAAAGCATTTATGGGTATCTAAGCATAAATGAGTAATCCTAATTAAATTTAAAAAATGAAAATATTTAGAGCTGAGCCTAAAGAAACTTGACCTCCTTGTTTACTCCTGCCCTCCAGACTATATCTCTCAATATCAATTTGAATACTATGGTGTGATCTTGTATACACGGAATGCTTTCCATCTAAATTTTCTCCTGACTCCTGTGTAGTAAGATAATCTTGAGTCTATTACCTTACTGTGGCTTTAATTTGGCATAAATTTTCTGGCAACATTGTATTACTCAATATTTACATCAGATGAAGTAAACGGGATCCAGCCTTCAACAAGGATCTCATTTTGTTATGGTAGAATCTTTTTGGGCAATGCAGTAGGGGTGCTGGCAATGGGGAGAATGTAAAAAAGGCAAAGCAACAACAGTGTATTCTTCGTCATGTAACTGTGGCTTGATAGCTTGGGCCATATTTGCTATTATTATACAAGTCTTCCTTTACAGAACATGGTGTAATAACTAGCTTTCAATATTATTTTCTTGGATTGTCTGGATTGTCTGCCTCAGCTCTGTTAAGTACTTTCTGCACCATCTCAGAAAATGCTTGGCTCCAAAAACCGTAGTTAATTTTGTTGTAGTTACTTCATAGAAAAAAACCCTTTTTGTTGCCACTTGAATCCTTTAGAACAGAAAGCAAAATGTGCTCCTTGGAGAGGTACTCCTTAGAGAGGTACTCAAGGGTTGGGACACAAGACAACTTTGGGGGGTTTTTTTGAAGTCTGCATACACACACTTTTTTTACTCACTCTCTTTCCAAGTATCCCTGATTCAGCTGAAGCTACAGTCCTAAAATATCCACAGGGCAGTTGCCTGCATATGGCAAATGGTGGTTTTCCTGAACTGCAGCAGATTGTCTCATTGGAACTTCAATCAGGACCAATCATGGTTATTAAAGCACTTAGGTAAAGGAAAAAAGAAATAAAACTACAGATGCTGATATTTTTTATTTAAATTCAAGGATGACTAAAAGACCAAGGGCAGCCTGCAAGTCAGTAAAAAGACTGCTAAATCTGAGATATGAAAAGAGGGACAGGTTACTGGAATATGAAGTGTTTTTCTTGGAAATGATACAGTGTACGTGTTTGCCTATCTGTCCATTTATAACATGAAACATGACCCAAGCACATTTTTCCTGTGCAGCATGTTAAGTGTTGCATGGATTTTGAATACATATGTAATGGTGAAATGCACTCAAAAGCTGCTATTATGAACTGACCCAGTTTTCTCTCAAAACTTGTCAAAAACCCTTAGGAAACAATAATGATAATTAATAAACAGGTTTGTATAACAGGTTTTTAACCTGAGTTGAAAAGAAAATGCTTTGTATATGGTGCTGAGTAATTTTTGTAACACTAAAAGTGCATTTCTGTAGCACTCCAAGCAATTTTTTCACAGTCTGATGCAGAAGACAGTGTCTGTTCAAAACTTCTGCTGAATTTATGCCTTAGTACATTTCTGAAGCATTCACTAGAGAAATGGGAGCTCTTCTGTTCTTGTCTGTGACCATTTTGCCACTCAAAGGTTATGGGAAAGAACGTTAAAATGGGGTAAAGAGCAACAGAATATGCAATGAAATCAAAAGAATTTCTCTCAGTGTAGCTGATTAAGTACAGCATCAGGCAGAAAGTTAAGTAAACATACAGTCATAGAAAAATAATCCTACACTGGGGGAAAGACTCCTTTGGTTCTTCTTATAAGAAGAATTGCTAGATGGCAAGTCTAATTCTCACAAGAACTTTGTTGCAAACTTTGTACTCAACATTTGGAGCTTATCCTGTCAAGCAGAAAGTACAACCACATGCAGCATGAGAGAAACATTTCAGTTTGTATGACAAATGTCACTTGAAAATGGGCTTTGCTTTTAATTTAGAACATTGTAAACACATCAGGAGAAACTAGTTTTGATCATTTGCCAAATATTGCACAAGTATTTAGACTAATAAATAGCCTTCTATAACAGGAAGTGTACTGTATATTTTATGTGTTCCCACAATTTTTAAGAGAAAGTCTCATCCCTTCTGTTTCACAGATGTTTCTAGAGAAAAAGAAAACTAGATAAAATAGCATATATTACTACCAAAAAAGCATTTCAATCATCAGCTAAAGATTTAGGGAACATTAAGAGTACATTACAAATAAGAGTACATTTTAATTAGAGGGTTTTGCTCACTGATTAGTCTTTCAGACCCCAGGTTAAAGTCATGCCTTACTGAATAAAATATGATGTATAGTTAAGAAAATAATCATAGGGTCTATCATCTCATTATTTTCATTGTGTAAATTACAAAGTAAGGCATATTCCAGCTGTTAGGAAAACCAACTGGTCTAGTTGCCTATGCCATTATTAAAGCATGTGGATCAGACCTACGAATGTACAATGTACCAAATATTGTCTCATGCTGCTGTTACGAAGGCTGTGATATGCACTGAGATCTAAGGGTTTTGTCTGGTAAACTTTGTGCTGGACTCTCCCTTTTGTATCTAAGATGTCGAAAGAAGGAAGCAAGCCCAAACAACCTCTACGCCTTTTAGGTGCGGCAAAAGCTTTCTTACTTGTGTTCCGTTACCATCCAGCTTGAAGGGCTGATAGTATGGAACAAGCAAAAATAGTTCCAAACACGGGAAGAATACTTCTACTTCTAACCCTCCAAATAAACTGCATGGGGGGTGGTGGTATATGTGAGATCAAGGAATGCATGATTATCTTTATTTGGGTTTTCACAGCAGAAAGATGTTCTGTGGTTAACAGAGGAAACTTCAACTAAATTCTGCAGAAATTTGGTGTCACTTTGGGGAAGGTACAGAATAGTATGCAGACCGCTCAGCAAGTTCTTGGAATGAGTTAGTAATAATGTTTTGATACAGACAGCGAAGTATGCAAATAGTGAAAGAGTCTTTAAAGTTGGATTCTAACCAGAGTTTGAGAATGTTGAGAGTGCAAAGTAAAGTGGATCTGAGTGACCATGGCATGAGAACTGATCACTTTTAAAAAGAGATGGAGCAATGCAAAATGAAATCAGCAGACTGAAAAAATGCAGAAATCAGGAAGACACATCAAAGAAGTAGAACATTTAGGAGAACTGGCAAAGAAGTGATACTAAGGACACAAAGTAGGAGATGGGGAATGTAGAAAGGGAGCAATTTGCTTAATGATGGGTTTCACTGGCACCAAGCATAAGCAAAACATACAGAAGGTGGAAACTAGGTTCAGTTATGTAAGCACATATGAAGGTCTGAGGTAGAAAATGAGCTAGATATATCAACAGGAACAAGAAGCATATATGCACATCAGTAATATAAGACTGAGAAGGGAATTGCTGCTCTGCTATAGGACAGAAAGGAAGAACTAATGATAGATAATGCAGACAAAACTTAAAGGTTTAATATTTTTGGATTAGCATTCACTAACAAAGTTAATGCAAGCATGTGGCCAAGGCAACACCTGCACAGGACACCGTAAGAATCCTTCAGTGACCTGGATGCTTTCAAATTGGCAGAGACCAAAGAATTTCAACTTTGGATTCTTACAAATCCAAGTAAGGATTTGTGAGATTCTTGCTTAAACAATCACCTGAAGCTATCTCAGATATTGCAGTAGCTGTTCTTGAGAAATGGGGTGATGCTCTGGGAAAAAAAAGAAATAAATTTCTCCTTTCAAAAATGAGAGGCAAACTGAAAAATTATGGATCAATCTATTTGTGAACACTTCAAAGTTAGTGAGGAAACAGGTGAGATCAAACAGGAGTTCATCATGAACACACTAAGGTATCTTACTCTACCACAGGGGAACAGGCTGTGCAGCAGGGAAGAATAAATAGATGGTATATGTCTTGACTACTGTAAGGGTCTTCAGTCTCACATGACAGACGCATAGTAGCCTAGGGAAGTGTGATCAAGATGAAATTGCTAAAATGGGGATGCAAAAGCAGCAGTATGACAACACCTGGTGGTGAGTCGACAGTTTTTCATTGCTAAACAAAAGCTAGACCAAGTGGGATTTTGCAGTAGCCCGTGCCTAGTTTCATCTATTAAATATTTCCAGTAAAACTATGAAACTGTAATAATGTGTTTATTAAATTTGCAGCCAATTTGGAGCTGAAAGAGACTGTCTGTAAAGTGGAAGACAGGTTTAAGATTCAAAATGATGTTGGCAAAATTGGAGAAAGGATATGCAAGTGAACGGACGATATTCAATGGTAAATGCAAGATACTATATTCAGACAAGAATGTTAAATTGCACAATTGCACAATGAGCAGCAACTGGCTCACGACAGGCCTCCATGGGGGTGACCTGTGACTTGTAATGGATTACCAGTTGATCATGAGTTAACAAGACCATGCTGTTGGAAAAAAGCACATTGGGACATATAAACAGGAGAACAGCTTACAAGATGCAGATAGAAATTCTGCATTATTAAGGCTTTGGGTGTGTTCAGTTTTGGACACTACTTTCAAGAAGAACATGAAGCAAAATCCAACCAATGGCAGAGAATCCAGGATAGGGCCATGAGAAGGAGCTCATCAAATGCAGGACCTACAAGAAAGACGGAAAAAAAAGAAAAGATTTAAGGAATAATACAGATAAGAATCTTCATGTACATAAAATGTTGCTGCAAAGAGTAAGGTAATTATTTCTCGTCTATTCAGGAGGGATAAGATGAGAAGCAATAGGCTTCAACAACAGCAAGAAAAATTAGAACTGGACATTGAGGAAAACTCACAGAACAGGTTGAGAAGCACTGGACCAGATCACTTGTGAAGGCTGTGAAGTCTCCATTGCTGGAAATTTTTAAGAGGACCTTAGATAAGGATCTGTCAGGATGGGTTTTTTTTGGGAAAGGGGATAAATAGGTCTGTTCCCTGAAGCTTCTTTAGCCCTACCTTTGTGCAGTTCTGTAATCTGTCTTCGCCCTAGTTGGTTACCTCCTTAACAAACTTTCTCTGCCTCAGAAATCATTATGTATAAAAAATAATCAATATTTGCAATGTACTTTAGAATAGTGCTGACTGGATTGTTGTCTTACGAGTACAATCCAAGAATCAATGTTTAGATAATCGTCAAGGAATTAATGTGCCTATCTAGAGCTATACAAACCATGCACGTCCCTACTTAGGAACATAGGCTCCGCTGTATGTGGATTTACCGTTGCCAGCAGTATCACAGAATCATAGAATCATAGAATATCTCAAGTTGGAAGGGACCCATAAGGATCATTGAGTCCAACTCCCTGCTCCTTGCAGGACTATCTAAAACTAAATCATGTGACTAAAATATATATAGTAGTGGAGATGCTGCAGGAGTCACTGGTACATAGCATAAGGAATCATACTCCCAGTCCTTACTAAGAGGGGGCAAGATGGTTGCCTTATTTCTAGTATGGCTTTCATTAGATGTTAGTGTTTTACTCTTCTCTCCATCTCCATTTCATCAAATCTTTTATTTATTGCAGCTTATCACTATCATTACAAATAAAAGCTTAGAGAGTGAAGTTTCATATAATTGGATGACATGTTTTCTAACATGTAAAAATGCATGTAGAGCCATTAAGATTTGCTCTGGATCTGACTTCAGCCACTATTGAAAACTTACTGTTCCCTAATAATACATGAAAATGTCATGTAGTGGTTTAGCTATCTCTGCTCCCTGAGTGCTTTTTGAATTATGGTTCTATTTAAGAAATATGTGTCTATTATAATCACAGTTTTTGAAGGGATGATTTCACTTATAAATTATTTTAATTATCTTTTAGAGTTGCTATCACACCTTGACCTGTATCTGATTCCTACCTAATTAAACACTTTATCACCTCATCAATTCCTTTTTCAAATGTCAAATTATTGCTACTACTATTTTATTGCATAGCAATAAGAATTATATTGGCAAAAAGACACAATTCTCTCTTGAAAAAGCTTTAGCTCATTGGGTCAAAATTTGCATACAGATCTAACTAGGAACTTGATTTAGTTCAAAAATGTAGATAAACAGAAAACTGTGATATTTCACATTTAAGTGTGAAAAAACTGTACAGTCCAACAAAGGTGTTTTTGAAACTTATTAGCTAGGCTGTTATAGTAAAAAATGTATGAATTACTTTTGGAAAATATAATTCTTAAGAGAAGGAATTTATAGTTCCTTTGACTAGACATTAATTTTTTCGGAGCCTTTTCCTTACTTTGATTTCAGACAATGAATCACAGACACTACAGTTGGAAAAATCCAGGGAAGTCACATCTACCATCAATGCAAAAGAAGATATTATTCACGATTTTTCCTGGCTAATGTAAAAATTGTCAAATTATTGGACTTTCAGTTCATACTGTAGTAATTCCTTTACTTGTTCTCATTGATATGAATCAATTGTTTTTCCTGATCCAGTTTAAATACAAGTTTTCTCTTTCTAACTGTACAATGTACAACTGTAAACATAGATCTGCCTAGATTCAGTATCTTTACTTTCCTTGCCATTTTTACATCTGTCACCCCTCTTCAGTTACCATACCTTTTAAGGAGCACGGCTTTCTCAGAGTGAGGAACTGAAATTTTCTAAAAATAAGACCTTTTTGTGTACTCAGATTAAAGCAGCTAATATCCATAGTCACTTTCAAATGCAAGGGATCGGAATCGCATTGTGTCTTTCTAGTAACACGTTTTATGAGAAAATATATCTAATTTAGCAGAAAGGCAGAAGAAATATTCAGAATTCAGATTAAAATGATACACAAAAAACTAAGGAAACATTTTTTTCAGGATAAAATAAAGTGAAATCCTGGCCCTAATGTAGTGAAAAGGAATATAGCCATTGATTTCAGTGGTACCAGGATTTTACTGTGTTTATCTTGAAACGTATTCAGTACTTTTAAAGTTAATTTCATCTGAAGACACAGTGGAGGTCATCTACTACTTTGTCATAGAGCTGAATGAATAAAAATACTATCTTGTATGAATTGTCCAACAATAATCCAATTTCAGTTGTCTGCTTTAATTTAAAACCCCAAATTAATAAATTTACAGTGTTCTCTAGTAAAAATTTCCAAGTATGTAAAAACTGAATATATATTTTCTGTTTAGTCAGTTAAAAGATAGCTTTTTTTGCCAAAATTGTTTTGTTGTTCATCTGCCAAGTCTTGTAAAAGGAGTTACTTTCTTTGGAAATCTTTGGAAACTCCTAAGTGTATAAAATAAAATAATTCAGTAGCATTATAGCATAACAAAAAATACACTCAGCAATGTTAAGGCCTAACTGGGGAATTGAATCTGAGCATGCTAGGAAACCATTTAAGGGAAAAAAGCATTAGCAAATGCATGTCATTTTGCTTGTGTAATTTGTCATTAAGAAGAGAAAAATAAATATGTAGGTCAGAGGTGAAAGTTTAATTTTACAAAAAGTCCTTTCCCGTATTTTTAGCAGTTATTAGAAGGCAAAATTGCAGGTCTTACAATCTCTTTTGGAATTTTCCTGGGAGAGGATGAAGAAGTATCCACTCCTTTGTAGTAACAGTCTTGCATGGGTATTGGAGTTGTTGAGATCAGACGGCATTTACTTCTTTCCATTTGACCTCATGGAAACCCTGTTACCTATGATTCCTGTACACAACGTTTTCTTAAAGAGGCAGACTAAGGGAGACAACAAGGTCACCTACAAATTCCCTGAGAAATTTTACAAGTCATTTATGACTGACAAGCCCAGCATTGCAAAGAATTAATTGATCTTGCACCTTATTTCTTGAAATTTTTTATGAGGTGGGTTTGGACAACACAAATGGATAGTCTGAGTGAGTTTCCTAATTCTCTTCTCTCCGTCCTTGATGTCTCTCATACGGATAGCTATGCCACCTCAGAGCAAAAGATTTTTTCACATTTATCTTTAAGCTCTTGCAAACTTTCCATGTGAGGACATGACCTGAAGTGATGCTAATAGGTCATACAATGTTTTTCTTATTATTTTCAAGAATCTTGCACAGCTATATGAATAACTTGTTACTTTAGAGCAGTTCATTGCTCCACTGAGGGGAAAAAAAGCAGCAATGTTTAAAGACAGTACTTTGTTTTGGTTGTTATAGTCACTATGTACAAAATTTAGCTTTGAAAGTGGTTTCAAACAGAGTAGAAAAAAAATTAACAGATATTTGCATGGATTTAACTCCTGCTATGACACTGCTTCAATATTACCATATGGCACCACTTTTATCCAGAACATACCTGTCTTTTCATATGGTTCATTTCTAAACTGTAGGCCTTCCAAGATGGAAATAGTGCAGCTCAGCCAGTTTGCATGAAAGGTGAAAAGTTAGCAAAAGGCACATCCTTGGCATTCCAGTGATGTCACTGACAAAGTGTAGTTCTCTGTAACAAGACATGGAGACGACACATAAGGCTAGCTGGCATATCTTTCAATACAATTAATTTCCTCCAAGGCCAATCTTAGAAATGACTGGGCCGTTCTGGTTTAAACTTAGTCAAAGCCTCAGGCAGGCATTCAGCATAGCAAATCTTAGTCTGAACAGCTACATTTATTACAATTGTAAACCATTTTATGATGTGGGCAGGTGGACAAATGTAGGCGGCATCTGACTATAATATGAAATAATTTTCTGCTTCTGCCCTTCACATACGGAAAGAGACCAGTGGTTCTGGATGAATAGCTCTGTGCCAAAGCCAGCCTCCAAGCAGTTAAATGTCTCTCATCTATCCTGCAACCCACACACAAGTATGTGTGGGAATGCTTGTAAATTTAATGAAGTGCTGGCTGAAAGAAGTTTATGCCTGGCTTCCAATTAGATACTCATAACCTAACCTTAAGTAGCATAAACTCTTTCTTATGAAGATGGAATACGTTAGCTATAAGCAACCTCAGAGTGCCCAATTTTATAACATTGCCAAGACTTTTTTTTTTTTTTACAGAACAAGCTTTTCCTTTTAACATCTTGGCTCAATCCACTTCTTTTTTTAATTCAGTGTGACCTCCCCATTGATTCCAATGAGTTTTGGATTGGGGTCTTAGATGTGCAGCTGTTGCTAATACAGGGTAAGTATTCAAATACTGCACAAAATGATTAACAAGAAGTGGTTTATAAATTTATCTTGTACAATAATCTAACCCAGAAGATAGAACAGAGGACAAGAGGATATCTATTCTTTTTTCTTAGATCTCCCAGGTCATATGTAAATGGTGGTTCTCCACCTATTCAGGTCTAGTTGCACATTCCAACTATCTCCTGGCTCCAAGTTTAGGCAGGATCGGGGCATATTTTTCCCTCAATTAGACAGGGGACAGAATAGAAAGGGTCTACAGTATGCTTCACCTGCATCTTTTATGAGGTCCACCTGTATGATGCATCTTTAACGTAAGCACTGCGGCCTCTGTTACTCTGTACAAACAGTATATTTGTGGGTTTTCTCAAGCATAAAAAGCGAACTTTACTGCTAAATTCTTCAAAAAGTGAGCTGGGTATCATGATACAGAGCACTTCAATACCCAGCTTTTAGGACACCTAGTTGCTCTGCTGTGTTCCATAGGCTTTTAGAACCTACATGTCCATGAGAAAAGGTGGACACTTAAGAGTGGGATATCCAAAAAGCAATTTAGCGGCAAACAATCTAAGCTAGCCAATAGGGAAATACTGAGGAAAACAATATATTTTTTAAATTTTATCCTATTCATAAGGCTCCTTAGTCATATAATTATGAAATAAATTGCTTTGCCACTTACTGGGATTTTTACAAATGTATTTGGAAGGTTGCAGCACCTCTTTACATCTCCTTTTTCCAAAAATTGTTCTGTCTTCAAATTGTTATCATTAATCTGTTTCTTACCTTTGTTGCTAGATTTCTCTTAATAACAGTGTAACAGCTGGTTACATTCTATACTGGGTATGGAAAAGTAGCTCACTTGGTGCCAGCATCTTGTAAGTGCATTTTTTCTCCAAGACATACTGTATCTGACAAGTCTGACAGACCACATAATACAGCCAGTGAGAAGTTTTCAGCCAGCCCATGAAATTGAAGTCTTACAGTAAAAATGACTAAAAAGATGCAAAATCTGATCTCAGAGAAATGTCACTTTGTGAACATGCCAAAATTAATTTGAATAAATCTTTAAATGGTACTTCAATTAATTTTTCCATTAATGAATAAAGCGTATATGTACCATCTCTTAATTAAAACTGATTTATTTTCCTATTCTTTTCATAAAGAAGAACCACCTATCTTCACTCCCTGTTCACTATTGTGGCTTTTTTGTGTACTTCTGTTTTGGTATACGCGATAGTTCAAGGTGTAAAAGCTTAGAAAGCTTGGTTTTATGCTACACTTGTGCATGTTTTTTACATATAACTCTAAAAACGTCACTCTGTATTTGAAAGAGAAAATTTTAAAGGAGGATTTTCCTCCAACACTTAAATAATAAATCGCCTTACTGTTTGTATTTCCCTGTGTACTTTTTCCTTTTAGCTTGTTACCTAAGCTTTGCTATTTGAACAATGGTTTTCTTCTTCTCTAGCCCCATTTTCTTTTTATATTTGATCCTGTCATGAAGTTCTAACTGAATTTGTGACATCAGTCATTTCCATGGCAACAGACTGACGCTTTAAACATAGGATTATGATGAATTCAACACATGATCGAGTAAAAGGAAAACAAGACTATGAGCAAGCAAGATTTTATTAGAGCACAACCGTGTTCTGTTAAAAGTGTGGGGAAAGGAATATAAATGCTGAATACACTTCCACTTTTTAACATTACAGTTCTGTGTGATGGTCCATACATTGTGGTTAGTTATTTCAGATGTTCACAGTATTTGATGTAACATGTGTGGCACTCTGACATTGCCAAAAGTTTCAGACATATTCATTAGTCTTGTTCTTACATATCTGATGTAAGACACAGTGGGTTTTCATGACTACTTGTGGTTGTAAATAAGCTCAGTAGAGGTAGTAGGCTCTCATCATCTCTGAAAAATCATGCTTAAAACATTTCAGGTTGAACTCTGAAAAACTGGAACACGGGCAACCGTTGGGAGATATGGCTCTACATTAATTTGTCTCAGTAAGTTTATGTTAAGAAATGCCATAGGTTTAACATATTAAGAGTCATAAAAACACTTCCTCGAAAAAGCATTTTCAGACCAGCACAACCTAATTTATGTAACGAAAAAAATATCCTGTTTTCCCCTTTAGCTGAATTCTGTTATTAGGAAGTGTCTTGAGTACAATGCAGACACTCCACATTTTCCAGGCTAAAGGGCTACTGGTTGCATTAGAAATTTTACTAAAAATCTCATTCCGGGGTCAAAGCAGACCCTGGTAAGCAGTGACATCTCCTCAGAGGTTCAATCTTGTTCCCACCTCATCTTATACTGCGTAGCTCAACTGAAGCTGTACTGACAAGGCTCATATAGTCACTGAGGAACCAGATGCTGTGGTGATACCAAAACTACAAACAAAACTACAAAAGCTTTATTCTATAGTTAAAGAAGCTATGGTATTCTATGTTTCTGTGCAGTGGCTACTAGAAGGATTGCCAATTTTAGTCCTGCTCTGCCCAAGATGCATGAATCCAAAGAATGCCTCCTTTAAGCTTCACTGGCAGTGGGTACAGGATGAGGGAGGAGAAAGATGCCAAGTGATACTTCAGTGAAGGAAACCATATTCTCAACCTTTTTTCAGGTATACTGTTGAAACAGCACAAATGCTACACAATTTCTGAAAGTTATGGGCCATCTCTGCAGTAGAAGACTGTGGGCAATATTAGCCTAACATTCTGGCTTAGTCTGGGAAACCTGGTTTAGGTTTTTTTAAGTCTTCCACTTTATCGAGGTGTTTAGATACATAAACCTTTTTTTTTTGTCAGCTGCTGCCAGGGCTGAGAAGACACAGTATATTGTGTTCTCCTTAGCAGATAAAACATAATTCACAGGGCATAAGGCAACTGGAATATAGTTTCACCTTCCAGACATAAAGTGACACACAAAAAGATACTATCTAGAAAGAAAATGTTAACTATGACTTGGAAGACAGGTTAATTTTTGTAGATAATTTTTCTTTAATTGATGTTTAATTTTCACAAATTGCAAAAATCAATTCCTAGATAAGATCCTAATTTTGAGGATCTACCAAAACATGTCTTTAAAGAATGTTAAGAAATCAGAAATCTGAAAATTGCTGGGTTGGAAATGGCTGTTTACTGGCATTGGTGAATAACTCTGTACTCAGTCTGTGCCTAGGCACATAAAATACTAGCCACTTAGTATATATTTTTCTTCTATTTTCACATACCAATTGCTAGGTTCGTTGTTCTTGATCTTAAGGATCTTGCTTTCTTACATAGAAAAATGACTTACACTGGGGTGTTTAAGTAGAAAAAATGTTATGATGAAACCATTTTGACAAAACATAGAGTCCTTAGCTTATGTAGATCCCAATTAATCTATTCTTGTATCCATGTGAGATATAAAGACTGTGATTATTTAACCTTTTGCTCTGTCCTGGAAATTTGGGTCATAAGGTCATTCAGATTCTTTGACATTAGAAGAATTCTTATACATGACAGAATAAGCTTTCACTGAAAATGCTTATTCAGCTTATCAGACTGTCTTAATTGCATCAGTATGTAGAGAGTAAAGAATACAGGAAAATACAGTTAAGGTTAGAATGTAAACTAGATAACCTAGTCTAATGAAACTGAATAGAAGATCAAAAAAGCCCCCACTGTATTCCCCATATGGCATGAAAACAAATGTGAGGCATTTCTTAGAAAGAATGAAATCTATTCAGTAGATCTCTGCATGACATACTATTAATCATAAAAGACTAAAAAGGAAAAGCAATGAACATAAATACGTTTTACATCATAACAGCTTAAAATTTATCTTCAGAGTGATTTGTGCATAATGCCTATTTTTCAAGCAGTAACTATGCAACTGATTTTCTTCAAAAATGCCGCAGCTTTTAGCAAAAAGGTAAACAATATCTTAAACTTCACATATTATCTACAGTATATCCACTGTGAGTTCAGTTATTGTGTTTAGACATAAACCACCTAAAAAAAAAAAAAAAGAAAAAGAAATTAGATGAACAGAAGGGAAATGTAATTATGCTATTCAGAAATGTAATATACATCTTAACTCCTGGCTTGCTCAAGAACAGTAATAAAGAATTACATCTGACAAAAACAGTCTATGAAGCGCTGTTGATTTTTCTATAACAATTTATAACTTGAGCATAAAAGACCAGGTTTCTCTTAGCTCCTAGTAGGGACCTGGATTTCATGACAAATATATTGCCTTTAAACACTGCAGAGTTTCTTTGTTAAGTTCTTTCCACTAGAAATCACATTACATCAGGACAGAAGCATTAAAGTATTTTTCATCTCCTGATTGTAATGATGACAGAAATTTTTAATTTGTTTCATTGAGAGTGTACTGAAATGTCCTTTATTACTTTAATTCAAAAACTTTTAAACAAAATGTTATTCAGATGAATTGCCCCTTTATTTCACCAAATGCTTGTTTGGATGGAAACCCCGCTCTCTGCATTTAGATATTGTTTTTATTAAGTTAGTAATTCTTTGTTCCAAAATGCTTCCTTCTCTGGGCTAATACCTAGTTCTATTTCATTCTTCTAGATAGCATAGATTTGACAGGATTGTTTTACTGCCTCCTTAGCAGCAGCCCAGATAGCTTTTTACCACACATAAAGGCACTCTGATAAAATTGGGAAATCCATTTTCTACTAGAACTTCTTATCAACTATCCTAAATCAAATGCCAATTACATCAGCAGTGTTCTACCTGGTTTCTGTGCTTCTTGTGCAGCTTTCACTGACCCTCCTATACTACATGAGAGCTTGCCTTCTCAGTTGCCAAAGCAAAGATCCTCTAAGATACAGTTAACAATGTTGGCTCTGGAGTTCTTCAGAAGGATACAAAGATGGAAGGGGAGGATTGCTTCATACAAAGGCTTGTCTAGAAGCCTGATCATGAATAAAATAAATGATTTTAACAACGTTTATAAATAGCTGAACAGGGTATTTTCACTGTAAGAAAAATATTCAATGATGTTGCAGTTTGGTTGCAGTTTGCCTGAATGCATAGTGATTTAACTGAGTCAGTGAATGTCTGTTCTGCTGAGCTACTTTAAAAACACAAGAATGTTTTTTAAAAGCTTTGGCAAAAGGAGACATATCAGCATTCAAAGACTTGGAGTTGTAATTAGATACAACTATCTCAATTTTTAGGAATCTCCACTGTTGGTCAATTCTCTATTATCTTTGCATACATCTAGCCCCATAGAAATAAATACCTTTATTTCATGCCCTTTTGGGATAAACTGTGCCCTGCCCCAAAATAAAACATTCTATACATTTTCTTTGCTAAATATCTGCCCAATTCCTGTTTTAAGTACCTAAGGCCCTCCTTGGGCTCTGATCTTCCAATATTACATGATTGTAGCTCTGTGGCAACTACTACCAATTTACCCATGCAAGAGGCCTTGCTCAGCATGTTTATGTTCCTGTAATTGTTTCAGCATTCTGCCTTGTTTGTGATCTTCAAGAATGGGCAGACAATTTGGTTGTTTCTACCTTCCATGTTTGGGAAGTAGGATTTTAAGAAGTCCCCTTGGCTCACATATGCCAGGCGCTTGTCCACTAAATCAACCCAACGCAGTTGTCTCCATTTTCAAGATGCAGGAGTATAAGCACAAATAAATGGGGTTGACATGAACGCAAAGACAAAATCTGTCCTGTGCTCTGAGGCATGAGTGACACATAGGTACATTTTTCAATAATATGTGTTGGAACCAGGTAACAAGTGCCATTTAAGCAAACTTGTAAACACACTCAAGTAGACTGAGTTTAGCAAGAATAATTTCTGAAGAGAAAAAGTAAGCTGTAAAAACATCATATATCTTAGCATTATAATCTCAAAGCTGCACTGAGCAGAAAGAAAATAAGACAATCTGAGGAAACAGCTGCCTGCAAAACATATTGAATAGGCATGGTGCCAGAAAGGGAATATGCTGTGTGTGCTACATGCTTATTAATAATGCATAAAACCGAGGGACTTTTCTTCAGCAGTATCGGTGTTAAAAGAAGATCAAAAAGGTTTTAAAAAGAGTTAAAAAACAAGATTGGAAACACAAGTGTGCTAACTGGATAACATAATAATCAGTAAAATTCTGCCATTAATAAAAAGCAAATATGTGAAAATTAGAAGAGACAAAAGCTCGTGGCAGGTGGTGTGAAATTGAAACAACCTTTATAAACCAACTTAGAGAATAGGTAGCTAATGGATCTCACTCTCAGATATCAACAGTCACTTTACAGAGACAATTAATTTCCAGCTTGCAAGAAAGACAAGTGATTTAGCTGGAAAAGCCAAAATTGGGTGCTCCATTCTTCCCCTAAAACATGTTCCCTTTTCACTTTAGTTATACACTGCCATTGATGTGCTTATCCAGGGAAAATGAAACTATTCGTTACACCTCATCTACATGCACAGTGTAAGAAAAACAAAGCAAATTAAAACTGAGATACCTTCTTGTCCTTATTCCTGCTTCATTGTACATACTGTCTGCACCATTTCATTGTTACCTGTAAAGTCGCATATTAGTATAAATACATGTGCAATTATTTTTCTGTCTCATTTCAAATGTTTTATTAGTATTCTTAATAATACTAGATGCCTAACTGAACATCCACAAGTACTTTCACACTCCTTGATTTTAGGTACCTAATTTAGATCTCAAGTTTAGAGGCCACACTCCTCCATTATACTTAATTAAGAGTGAGATTGTTCCTCTAGAAAGTGAATCATGGCAGGTGCCCTGCACTGAAGCATGTTGCATAACGTTCTGAAGAAACTTCTCTCCACTAACCATGTAGGCAGTCTCCCAATTTCTGCACCCACACACTGTGCTGCTTAAGTTGCAAGAGTACTGCATCAAAAACACAGAAAAAGGAGCCCCCCACCCCAAGCCCCAAATTCCCCTCCTTTGACTTATTTTCAAACAAAAGCCATGAGCAAAGCTAAAAAAGGGGCTGCACGTTTCCCTTTTCAGTCTCAGTCCTGTACACTGATGTGAATGGGCTTTCTAGGGTAATTCCAAATGTAAAATTAATTAGGGTAAAGGACCTTCAAGTTTTTTCACTTGGATTAGATTATGATCGAGTGACCATATTAAAAGTAACAGCTGAGTGCAGAGAATTGCTGAGCTCTTCTCCATCTACACTGGTTCTATTTTCATTCACGCTAACATTGCTTCTCTGGGCATAAGGGAAGCTGAGTCAAGATGTATACAGTTGTGCTAAATTGATTTATTTTACCCATCACCAAGTATCAATATTTGGATTTCTGTGTGCAGCAGCAATCAGGTTACCAAGCAATGTTATTTAGGTAGTTACTTAACAGTTTTGTTCCAGTTGCTCCATTTTTTTTTTTAATTAGGATATATGGTTAAATAATAATCTGCATGTCAATATACTTTCCCTCTGTAACTAAATGTGCTTTCCATGTACTACTTTGACTTTAAAGCTGTGTTGTTAGAACTAAACCAGTGAAAAAAACAGGGAACAAGAGAATATGGAAAACTTTGCTTTCATCCAAGAGTCCTGATTCATGCTTGAATGTCAGTGCAATGGGAGGAACTGAATATACGGTATTACAAAATGTATTACATTACCAAAATAAAACACATTTATATGAGTATCATGCAGTTTTAAGCATTAATACAGAGAGACATAGTTCAAAGAACAGAATTACCCACTACAGCAGGCATCTTTATGTCTCGTTACCAAAAATTTGAAATTTCATTTTTTAAAAAACATTTACTCTATAGACTGTAAAAAATCTTCAAGAGCTTTAAATTTGTTTTGTTACAATGATAGCTATATTACCACTCTTCACAAACATTCTGTTTTCAAGAACATTAAAGAAGTCATTGGAAATAAAACTTTTTATCTAGGTATAAACATGCCTTAGCAATGTAGATGTGGGAAACTGCAGAACAAGTGAATAGAAATCAATTTTTGTTTTCACTTCTTATGCTAAGGAAGTAAAATCAAACAGTGATGGTATAAAAGAAAATTGTACTTCTAAAATTCTTTCAGCTTTAACCATGATTGTGGGTGTTTGTACAACAGATATGAGGCTATTTGGCTTGATTCCATATGCTCACCTCCACTCAGGGAAGTGTTCGCTAGTCCTCGAGTCTGGGAACCATTGCAAATGCCAGCTCTACAGGGACAAGTAGTCTGCCTTCAGCTTCAAGGCAACATTATGGTACTCTAGTGAATCTAGTTCTGCTTTTAATGTCTTTTTACCTTATCCTGTGTCTTTTAGAATAGTGCTGTCTCTCTGTTTCTATTGACATAATTGGGTATGATCTTTCAAAACTTGTTCTCATAAAATAAAATGTTCTTCGACTGTGAACAAAATTTCCAGGACATGCATTCTTTATTCCCTTCTGCTAGAAAAGTCTTTAGCATACTGCGGGCACTACTGGAACAGGCTGTTAATCACAAGCTATAGTCCTGTTTAAATAGTAAAACATAATAAATGCAAGGCGATAGTCTGCCTGCTCCTTCCCCCCCCCCCCCCCCATTTGCCCTTCATGGTGCTCTACAAGAACAAATAGGACATTATTTTTAGACTTTCATTTCTCCAGAAGGAAGGCAGTGGAGGAGCTGCTGAGCAACCGCATGAAGGAGAGGAATGCAGTAGCTAGTTTTCCCAAACGACAACCAAAGTGGCTCCATCTGAGCCTCTGCTCAGAAGTGGTACAGATTTATCCCTCGGATTAAGTAACACTGAGTTTTGAAAACGACAGGGGGTGGCTGTTTTCAATTCTCAAGGCCTAATTTTTTGAAGTAAATAAACTTGAAGAAGGCAAACTTCACAGCTTTAGGAGCCTCATTACTGCCCTGGATTAATTGGAGCTATAGCAACCTTTCCCAAGTCCTGTGTAAGGAGTCAAGTGAACTTACAGAATCATAGAATAGTTTGGGTTGGAAAGGACCTCTAAAGGTCATCTAGTCCAACCTCCCTGCCGTGGGCAGGGACATCTTCAACTAGATCAGGTTGCTCAGAGCCCCGTCCAACCTGACCTTGAATGTTTCCAGGGATGGGGCATCCACCACCTCTCTGGGCAACCTGACTTCTTTATTTATATCTAATATATACATATACTCTGGCCCAACTAAATGTTATAGTATTGCGACATGGATCGGTGAAATTCTACTGTCCTTTCGAAACAGGTCATAGTGGACTCGCAACACGTCGATTTGCAACTAAAGATGGCAACTATCTCCTACCTCTACCCTTACCGCTTACATCCTTTGACTTGCTTTATGCCGGTGGGCCTGTCAGTGTGCACGGAGGGCAGACACCACGGCAATGTTGCTCACACAACTAAACCCAGCTCTGAATACCAAGTCGTATTAATTTGATCCTTACTTTTGCAAAGCAATGGTAATTCTGTGTGCCTAAAAAGAGGAGGGTGGGCATAGAGTGAGAGGGGAAACCAATGCAAGCAGCCTTTTATCTCAGCACGCAGAACCAGGCGCTACCCGGTTTATATCATTGACCGTAGCTGCTTTGGTCAGTGCTGATGCCACCACCACGCCTGGGCACGGTTGTAATACTTGAAAAGAGGCAAGAGCAGAAAAGGTCATACATTCATTCAGGTACCACCTCATGCAGCACAACAAAACTTGAGCATATTGCTTTTAAGGTGGGATCTAGGTAAGTTCACCACAAATAAATGTGCTGCATAACTTCCACCACTATCAAGAACTCTCAGTAAAACTAAATAGCCATTTTTACCGATGAGAAACTTTTCCACGCACCAGTGTATTTCAAGCTGTGTGTGAAAAATCTCGGATCTCTTCTGGCTGTAACAAGCCGTTTCTCATCATCGGCATCAGCCAGAGCTAGGGCCGGCCCGCTTGACGCCGCCGCCAGTGCTGCCAGGCCAGGCCAGGCCAGGCGCCGCGCTGCCCCAGCCGCCCCTCCCCGCGGGCTCCCGCGGCTCAGCCTGCGGCCGCCGACGCCCCAACGGCTCGCGGGCGGCCGTTGAGCGCGCGGGCAGCACGCAGCATGCTCGCGCCTCGGCGGCGGGAGAGGAGGGGGGCGGCGGCGCCCCGTGCGTGCCGCAGCCGGTCACGTGGGCGGCCGTGGCGGGGCCGGCGGTCGCGAGAGGCTGAGGCGGCACAGGCGGCAGCATGGCGGCGGCACTGGGCGGCCTGGGCCTCCTGCAAGGCCGAGTCAGGCTGGCAGCCGCAGCCGCCGCGACCTCCTCCCTCGGCCGGCCCGGGAGCCGGGCGCCGGTGCGGGGAAACGCCGCAGCCGCTCTCCCCTCGGCCGGGAGGAGCTACGGTTCCGAGGCGAAGGAAGAGGAGGAGCTGCGGGTCCGGTACCTGGATGACGAGCACAAAGGTAACGAGGGGAGGGCAGCAGCGGGGCGGCCCTTCCCCACTGCCCCGGCTCTGGCGGCGTCCGGGCCGTCGGGCCGGGGTGACCCCTGCGCGCCGCCGCGGCACTGTGGGGCGGCCGCCACGGCGGGGAAGGAAGGGGGAGGTCCAGGGGGGAGCTAGCTGGCGGCGAGGGGCGGGAAGAGAGCGGCAGCTCCTCCTCCTCGGCACCTCGGCCTGTGGCTTCGTGGCAGGGTGCTGGGGACAGCCGTCATGGCAGTTGCAGAACTGCGTCAGTTTGGTCTCTCTTGGCATTTCTTTTTCAGAGTACTACACTGTTTGTACTGTATGTGCGAGGTACACCTTTCTGAGCTGGCATCTGTTGGCCGCTTTAATGGGAGAAAATGAAGTCTGCTACAATCGTGCTGCTTCCCACACCTGTTATGTGCTTGTGGGCAGAGGCAGACAAGGACACAGAAGTTGTATCGACGTTTTCTGTTCTGGAAAGTGTGGCTTCAGCACTCTTGCTCATCTCATGCTGCTTTCCTAGTAACCATCTCACCCTCCTCCTGGCTTTTAGTGCTGTCAACTGCTGCTGACCTTGTTCTACTCAGCTATACCAAGAGTCTTGTTTTAACCCACCTGGTTAAACAAAGAAAGAAAACCTGTGCTCCAGAGTGATCTGGAGGCAGTACATCACAACATGGACACTGTACTTCCTCTTCTGGTTTCCTGCTCACCAGATTTTGGAGGTGTTCTTCCTTTGGAGGTGTTTCACCTCCTTTGGTGGTGTTTCACCTCCTTTGGTGTTTGTCACTTCCTTCCCATTTGGGTGCACCAGGGCTAGGAATGGTGGAGAAGCAGTAAGTGCAAGCTCCGTTCCCAAGGATTTATTTTTAGAGCCATGGTGTTATACCTACTTTTATGGAGAGGACCATAGTGTGGAGCTCTATTCATCTGCAGCGCATGAATCTCTTTATGTGGATAGTATGTCTTGGAATAACCATATATTGAGATGCACAATTCAGTTTAAGTCTTTCAGTGTGTTAACTCGGTTATTTCAGACTTGCTGCAAATTCAGGCAAATGCCTGTGAGTTGAGTATGCATATATATAGATTTGTATACATATACAGAGAGGTAACTTTAAAACTTTGAATTTTAGCATGAGACTTAGAAGGTGATTCTTTTTCAAAGGAAAACTGCAGTTCTGCTTTTGTCTGAGGGCAAGTTTTTCTGTCACTGTTAAGGGTCAGTAAAGTTGATGATGTAATCTGACCCTGAAATCCACTTCTGTCTTAGTGATTGTTCTGTTCCCAGCTCTTTCTAGTTCCCTTATGACGTACTTCTTTAGTCCTGTTTCCGCAGCCAACTGTAGAACTCGGAATTAGTTTTAAACATCTATTTTAATTTTTTGAGGTTATTATTATGAGGAAGAGGCAAGGCAAGAGCAAAGAAGAGTTTGTAAAATGTTGGAGGAGTGGTTTTGCTTGTTTGTTTTGTGCATTTCCAACAAGTGGTAGAAAATACTTGAGTACTACCTAACATCATGATTTTTATTTCTCCTGTTACACTAGCAGTAGAATTAGGTACTGTGTTCCAGCTGTTGAATCAGCTAGGAATCATTGCTCTTGTAATGTTACGAAGGTGTTTTGTACTGTGTATCTATCCTACGTTCATTGCTGAGTGTTTTGAATGCAGGTACTGTAAGTTTGATTGTGCAGAGGATTGAAGGAGGTTTTTCAAGAAAACGTGCAGAGACAGCTAAAGGTTTGCATGTCAATAGCCCACCTGTTTTTTTTTTTTCTATCGAAAAAATCTTTTTGAAGTTGTTTTTTCTTTCCTTTTCAGAATATACATATTTGTTAAATGTGGCATTAAAAATGCCCCAAAACGTGGAGATAGCATTTGAAGTGTTAAATCAACTGTGGCTGTCATAAGGAAGGATTCAATCAATGTGTTTTTAAATCATGTATTCTCTTCAGGAGAAGGGATTTTCTTTGGCTTTGCCTTTCAGAAGGATGTAGAAACAAATACTGTTTGTTAATAAAGGGTAAGAACAAGGGTCTAGAAGTAAGCCAGAAGGAGACATAAGCTTCATATGCCTCCTTCAGCAGCACAAAGAGCAGACCATGTTTCTGCAAAAGAAACATGTCTCTGCATCCTCCCCGTGGTGCTACTGCACACCCTCTTCCTCGCCTTGTGTGTCAAGTTCATCTATCTTTATCTGCTTACAGCATGTAATACCCCTGCTCCATTAGGACACTAACTCCATATAAGCCCCTGTGGTCTTTCTTGTGCTTCTCTAACCTGCTGTTCCTTTTTCCACCAGTTTGTGTTCTAGACCTTCCCAAGTGGGACCCTGGTGCTGTTGCCTCATCATACTCTTCCATTACATACTTCTTGACTACACACAGGGACAGACCCTGTCCCTCTGACTACCTCTTCCGGCACACGCATGCTCGTTTATGCTGTGGTTATCCTCTTGTCCACACCTAGTCTTTCTGTGCTACTTGGAGAAGGATGTATTGTCCAGGGGCTTTTACAGCTGAGGATGCTGGGGAGGCAGGAAAACTGACGGTGACTGCCTCATGTAGAGGCATGTATCTTGCAGGCAAAGTAGTAAACTGTCCTGCTTCGTAACACTTTCACATGATTCGTATACCACAGTTTATGGGAAGTTGTTAAACACAAACTGAAATGAGACTATATTTGAAAGAGCTAGTTATTGAAATTTTAAATCAAGACTTTCCAGCTTCCAAATTTGAGCTGAACTGGAATACAAAAGATGTGAGGTTTTTGAAGAATGACATTGTAAAATGCCTGTGTATTCTGAACAACATGTTGCAACTTGTGAAGCTTTTAGTATCAGTTTTCTATGAGTATAGATGAATGTCAGTGCATTAGTATTTTTTAATTAAATACATATCTTTTACTTTGAGATTCTATTTGATTGTCACTAGGGCTGAAATACATTACCACTATTGACATTTCAGAACTTTTAGCCAAGTTGCATTAGTGATCCCATTACAAATTTTAATGAACTTAGGGCTTTTGCTCTTTTAGTCATAGATGGAATTAGGAGAAATATCTCTGTAGTCTTGACTCAAGTGTTGCAGTGTCACTTGCTGGAATGTGATACAAATATTTGTAAAATGTAGATTTTACACTAGAACGACTCTTCGTGCTTGTATTTTCCAGCTGGTTTTAGTTCAGTTAGAGTATGTAAGACAGCTTTTTTCCTCATCAGCTAGAATTTTAGCGTACATAGAATGGGCAGAACAAGTATGGTCTCAGTTGAAGTCGTTTGTTCAGAGGCTGGAAACTGATAGCTAGCTGATAAATCGGAAAAGCTTTCCCTTCTTTTGCTCTCTTTAAATGAAGCAGGGCTGAGCAAATGAGATCTACTAATTTAAGAAGTGCAGGAAAGATTTTTAAGTGGTGTTTAGAGATAAAAAAGGTGCAGATACGGGATTTTGAAAAGTGTTTTCGTGTTTTTTAAAAATACTGCCTAGTACGCAACTGTATGATTTTGCACTTAAATTCTTCTTGATAAGGCGATCAATGGAAACCACCAGAATTGTGCATGATACACTCACCATAGATTCTTGTTTTGCTTAAGAAACTATTCTACAATAATAAACATCTACGTCAACTTGTCTACCTTGGTTTATCTGAGTAGTTAAGTGATACAAGCTTAAAAGTAACTTAGCGCTCTTTGATCCTCCCTCCATTTTTCAGTGCATAATTCAGATTATTTTTTTTTCAGTTATGAAAAAGTACATTTGGATAGATCATTTGTGTGAGTGTCTATACTTAATACAAATAAGTGTATTTCCGTAAGTACCTTTTATACAGATGTAGTGAATCTTTCTAACTCAGACAAAATTACTAATATGAATGTACAGACAGGATTTATTTTTAAGTAACCATTTAAATGTGTTTCTACCAAACATTGAAGATGAATATTTTTTGAAAACTAAAAAGTACAAGATAAAACAGATAAAAATCATTACTTAAAGTAAGATTTCCTGTGTGCGGTTATAAACTGTAGTTATACTATGATCTAATCACTCCACTTAAATTGGTCCACCCTTTTTTATACAGTATAGAAAGAAACATGATCTTCTCTCTCAGCAGTTTTAAATAATGATAGCATCATATATTTTTGCTTTCACTCTTAAAATACAAGAATCTTTCAATATGCAAATTCCAAATTTAGCATACACTATGAAATGAGGATGTTTCTAGCAATTTACAGGTATTTTGAGGCTATCTTTCATGTATGTATGTATCTTTATCTCACTAAAAGACATTTTTTGTTTTTATTATATATGTCTCATATAGTTTTCTCTTAAACATTAAGAATTGTATCACAGGCGGCTTTCTCTTTTGACAAAGGTAACTTATAAGGAGAGAATATATTGTACGTTTGCATATGCTTTTCCTCTAATGGTTGGCTAGGCAAGTAGTACACAGGGGTATGACTGCTTGTATTAGACAGCATTGGGAGTCATCCTAGTCCCTTGGAGAGCCTAGCATGTAGGGTGAAAGTTAGTTTTTAATATGTGGATGTTATTTTTAATAGATGCACATTATTTGCTGAAGAGTGTTCTGAAATAATGTGGAGATGACTCCCAGGAAAAACTGTGAAATTAATATTGAGTTTAGCATAATGTGAATGCTTATTCCTTCTTAGTGTATCTGCCACTTCTTTGACAGAATAGTGGAATTCCATTATTATTATTATTATTATTTCTTCTGATACTTGTTGATGAATGTGATGATGACTTTTTAATTTATTTTTTTCTTTTACAAATAGATTTTTCAAACAATTTAAAAAAAAAAAAGATTTTGGAAAGCACACCTACATGTGGGTGCTTTAGGAAGAATGAACCGTGATTAAATGCTTCAGGTGATGATGTAACAGGTATTTTAAAATACGTAAAAATAATCAGGTTTTCTGTATGACTAACAATATTTGTCAGAATGGTTACTTGTATGGCAGTATTGTCTGAACATTTTGCCTTTTTTTTTTTTTCTTTTCTTTATAATTGGGTTGGTGGGGCTTTGCAGTGTTATATGGAGCCTGATTATTCCTTTTTGCCCTGGTTAAGGAAATTTATCCCATCTAAAATTGATATACCCACGTGACCAGGGATTTAAATCTTGTTGAATGCGCAAAACAGGGAAGACTTACCTTAAACAATGTTTGCCAGGAGATTCTTCGGGTGGGCTGGGGAAGGGAGAAGGATTAAATTCTCAGCTGGAAATCAGGAAGTCTATTTTTCAATTTCTGTTTTGTGACTTTGAGCAGGTACTTAATCTGTCTGTAGCTTGGTCACTGATTAATACATTGGGAAAACTTCCCAAATCTTACTGCACTATTAAAAAACCTAAGATTTTGTTTTAAGGATGCCCAGGTACTATTGTAATGGCATATTAGAACAAAACTGACTCAAACGAGAATTCCGTGTATACATCATTGCAATATATAGTTTTCTCTGGTAAACCTTTTATGCTTTTCCTGTTGCAGTTCTTGCTTCATCTTTTTTTCCTATTTAAGGAATAGAACTGCTGTGTGGTTGTCATCTGTATTTACCTTTTATTTTTCTGGAGAGGGAGGCAGAAGTGGTAGATTTTTGACTTGATATGACACTGCTAAGAAGAATCCACTTGTATGATTTGTCTTCAAGGATCATCCCTTTGTAGCAAAAAATATTAAATGTGCTTTAATGTTAATTGGAACTTCCTTCTGAATACCCTAATACTGGTGGTGGAGCAACAGTCCTTGGGCTCTGATGGGAAGAAGAAAACTACAAGTGTAATTAAAAAGCGTCATTGATGTTGAAAAAAACATGCTTCTGGAAAGGACTTTATTTCCTTACTGAAGAACAGTTTGGGATGATAGCATGTCTAGTTTATTCAAACCAGATTTGCAGTGTGCCTTAGAATTTAAAATCAAAGCCAGGTCAAGTGTCTTTTTGTTGCTTTAACGTGTGGTGCTGCTTTTGCCTGATTGAACGTGTGGATTATTTGAATTTGGAGTAATCCTCCTGAAGAATAAGTTGTGACAGTAGAAGTAAAGTGCTACAGTCAGAAGCACTACTTGAACGTTGTCCCGTTTGCTTAACAGAACATAAACAGATTCCTGTGTAAGCGCTGAATAAAGACCCTTGCAGGAGGTCCTAGATGAATACCTCCAACCATGGGGATGAACAGGTGGGAATTTAGGCTTACAGAGCAAGGGACTGAAGGTCGTTTGGGTTAGCCAGGCTCCTCCCCCCTTTTAGGAGGTATCTATACATAGCAATGGATTGTACCTTGGGAGCAAGCAAGAGGCATGTGTGTTTTCCTACTTGGGCTTAACCATTTTTATGTGAATCTTGAGAGTGGTAGCTAGGTAATGGAGGACTTTGGTTTCAAATTGGTAGCTGCAGAAGGAGCAGGAGCTCTCTTAATCTCATCTTGTGTGCGTGCATGTGCACATACAGGTAGGAGGAAGAAGGTGAAGGGGAGTGGGCTCAAGCACTGATAGGTCAGTCCTTTGGGAGGACAGGTTTCCCTGAAATAAAAGAAGTAGTATGCGCTGAGATGACAAGACAGGCACCCTGTGGAGGCTACGAAGCCAGATTACATATAGATTATACGTGCAAAGCTGAGTGGTGAAGTAGTAAATACCCAGGCAAATACTGAGTTTCTGGAATTTCTTTTTTCATCTTGTAGACTGATGGCAATACTGTGGGCATTTTTGTTTGAGGTAGAGAGCTCCCTTTTTGTCTTTCATTCCTGGTCCCTCTCCTAGTCCTTTGTCTTTCTCCCCTTACACCTGCATTCTCCGAGTAAAAATCAGGACTTTTTTTGATAAGACCTTACCAGGGCTGGATCAATTTAATAGGACTGTGTGCTGGTGTTTAGAATTCAGGGAATTCTAGTGTGTTCCGGAAGTCGTTGTCTAAAAGATTGCTATAGGCTTGGTAAACTTAGACATTACCAAGATAAACTTTTCAGAATTTTCCTGTTTGATAATCATGCCTGTTAAGCTGAGGGGGGCAAAATAGGGACAAACAAGTGGTGTTTCTGCTGCAGCATTCAAACTAATGCACGTGTAAGCCATCAGTGAGACAACTGATCTCTAACGGGACTAAGGGAGCTGTGAATGTGTGATTGGAGCTGTGTACCAAGTATTGAGCACAGTTTTTGTGTTTTGGGGGAGAATTTTTATATGATTTCTTTCTTTTTAAACAATAGTTCAGGTTTCCCGTTGATAGCATTCTTTCTGCATTTGTGATGTCCTTTTACCTGTATCAAAGTTGCTAGTCTTAGCTGTGGTAGCACTTCTTGCTTTAAGAAGTCTCTGAAGGCAGGCTGTCTAAATATGGAAACATATGCTTTACAATTAAGTATCTTTCCTGATTGCATGTCAGCACTTCACACACAAACATGAAATTTGTGTATGCAATTGTGTAATTATACATTCAGCCTTTGTAAGCACTATTTCCATGTGAAGGTGTTAGGGCCATATTTTTGTTCTTAAAATAAATGTAATTTCTGCTGAACATTGAAGTGTTTAACATTGGAAAACGTAAGTCAATTTATTTTCTTTCAAAAACTCAGTAGTTAAGTGATTACACTAGCATTTTTTTGCAGTTCTCAATGATGCTTTTTCTGTAATTTCAAAATAATAATTTACATAGATTATATATATATTTTACTACATTGTAACAATTATACATGTTTTCTTCCCCTCCAGGAATTGTGGTGCTTGGATTAAACAGATCTCATGCCAAGAATGCACTTAACAAAAATCTTTTAAAGATGGTAAGTGAGAAGAATAGCTTTTAGTATAAAGGTGAAGTATTGGAATTAAGTACTTTAAAAAGTATTTGGTTATTCCCCTTCCTCCTTTTCTTTGTAGATGACAAAAACTGTGGATGCTTTGAAATCTGATAAGAAAGTACGAACTGTTATATTCCGGAGTGAAGTCCCAGGGATATTCTGTGCTGGTATGCAAACTTAATTTTCCTGAGAAGCTGGAAATCTGTATCTAATATTGCACAAAAAAAGCCCAGATTCCAAGGAAACGTCTTTTGTATATGTTAATCTCAGTAGCAAACAAAACATTTTTGTATGATTTTCCTCAATTGCTAACAAGAACCGAATATCAGTTTTATTCTTTCTGTGTCATAAAGTATTTCAAAATATGTAATAGATTATTCGTGGTAGTGGAAAATTATTTAATTGAGCTCGTAGGAAGTCTTGCATGTACTTCAGAATGAGGCCCAAATAATGCTAGAGGCCATATAAGGAGGCTGTGTAGAAAGCTGTATCAAAACCATATTTTAAACACATTAAAATTAACTTTTAATTAAAGAAACATACTTAAAATTGAAATTCACTATGAACGTGGCTGTTAGTGCAGACTGAATGTAGTCTCAAATTAAAACAAAAAGCACACACCCCAACCCACATACCAAGCAGTTCATGTGTCCTGCCAAATTCCTCAGGAAAACAAAAGCTCTTAACTACCAAACAGTGGGAAACAGAATTTGTCAACATGTCAAAATCAATTGAAGCAACCTGTCTTTTGTGATAGCGAGTGAATAGTCTCCTTATTTTCAGATGTCACATCCAGTTCTTACTTTGTTCAAATTTACTTTAAATCTGTTTGAAACTGAAAACAGAAGTAAGTCAGTTTCTTCTTTCTAATATATGAATAGAACTGTCAGGAAAGAGGAGGGGATCAGTTCTAAAATCTTTCTTTTCTGATCATTTATGCAGTCATTAAGCTTGCTAGCCACACATAACATAATTAATTCAGTTTTAAATGCAAAGTAGTTTTTCCAATTTTTACATATGTAACATACTTAAGTACTTTTAGTTGAGTTTAAAATTCTTTTTTGTTGCTTTTAATAAGTCTGTTTTCATCCAGATAAAGTTTGTCACTTACAGGACTTGTGAAAAGAATTGTCTTGAAAAAAGGGAGTAATCAATGCAGCATTTACTAATACAAATCAATAGGTTTAATATGTGTGTATCAATCAGCATATTTAATTTAAAGGAATCTTCTTTTAGAAGATACCTTCTTTTAGGAATCTTCTAAAAAAGAAGATAAAAAAGAAGGTATCTTCTTTTAATCCAATAAGTTTTAAAGATCGGTAGCTAATAATTTCAGGGAAAAAAGTTTAAAAGCTGTGGTTTTTAAACTGATGAAGAGTGCAGCATCAGAGCAACACATGCAAATGGGGTTTCAAGTTAGATGTTATGTACTACATATAAAAAGGTGGCCATTAGTTGAGATTTGTTATCAACTGGTTGGTTTTTTTTTTTTTTACTGATTTTTTTACTTAACATTTATGAATTTTATCATAGTGTTATATAGGAAATATGAGAGCAGAAATACTGATTTTAGGGGAGAGGATCTCAGGTATGCTATTAATCTTGTATTTATGAGCTCCAGGTACTTCTCCAGTATTCTTTGGCTGACTTTGCAGAGCTGTTTTGGTATTAAGGTTTAAAGTAGGCATTGTTGCCTGTCTGTCTGGCTAAAAAAAAGTAACTTAGAGTATGTATACACAGCTGACTGTAGACAAGATGCAAGGATGTTTATGTGTGGACATTAGGGAGGGAAATTAGCCCTGAAAAGACCAGTGTGACAGACTAGGGCTGGATAGCTATATCCAGATCTTAAACCAGGGAGTAGAGATAGGGTGTGGACCAGGTGTCTGTAATTGTTAAAAAAGTGACAGGTAAAGGAGGTTCCTAAGAAAGGAAATGCCTGCAGCTGAACCAGTGAAATAAAGGATGTTCCAACAGTGGTAACTGAAATTCAGAGTGAACCAGAAGACTTGAGGCAGAGTTTGTCAATGAAAATAGGCAGAAAGAGCTTAGTGGCTGGATGGGTTGCTTCTATAGATGACTTTATGGTGTGTCTGTAAAGAGAATGAAACTAGACAAAGCATAGCAGAACATGGAGAAAACAGGTAATGGCTTAGGAAGTAGGGAGGAACATATTGGATGTAACAAGGCATTTTCTGGGGAGAACTTAGGAAATTCAGTAAAACAAAAGAAAGCGTTTTCAAACTTAAACGTTAAAGGACAATGTGTTGTTTCAAGAACACTTAATTTCCTTAAAAAAATGTAAGGATCATCTTGTGAAATGTTGTCACATTTTCTTATGCATTATAGTGCAATTCAATTAGGCTAAACTTTGAATGTTTGTTTTATTTTTTGTATTTCCTCAGTTATGTTTTCTTGCTTGCATGTGTGGGAATGTATGTTTTAAAAATACATTTTTTATGATGATTTTTTGGACCATTATCTGATGTTTTACAGACCGCAGATTGAGAAACTTTGTCCTAGAATGTAATTCCCTTTTATGTGTGGAATGAAATCCAAGATCCTTAAATCTTGCCATTCCTCAGCTATCAACAAAAATCTGTGAAAGCCACAAGCCAAGTGTCTTGTTTCCTTCTAAGGGCTAGTCCACAAAACATGACATCCAACTGGTTTTCACAAAATGACAGTGTGGGTGATTGAAAGAATTAAACTCTGTTGATGACTGATGTGGATTTGAGTATGATTCCAAATTACGGAATTTTCACATGATGAAATGGGAGAAAAAAAGAAAAGAGGAATTGTATAAAGAATATAGAGATGTGCCAGCAATGGTATCCTTTCATTTCTGCATAAAGATTCACTTTGAATCTTTTACTACTGTTTTCTTTGTATCTTTCTTCTTATGCTCTATACACCCATGGCACAGAAAGTTCCTCATTAATGCTCTAGTGCTGATCCAAAGGGACACCTAGAAGTCAAAGAAGAGCTTGGCTGGGGTTAAGGATGCATCATGTCTGTGAAGCCGCCTGGTGCTTCCATCAGAAGTGCTCTGGCTCCAAGTCATGTCTCGGCCCCTTTCTTTCTCTGTCTAAAAGCAAATAAGTAAAATACTGGCCTTTCTGGAGTGAATGTATATGACCAGTCCTGGCCTATGTAAGCCTACACTGTGTGCCTGCCCAGTTCTGCAGCCAAGGCAGGTGAGTCTGTGCAGGAATTGTCTTATTTCCTGGCAGTGTTCCATCCTCGAGGAAGGTACAGTCTGTGCATGGGATAAGGCAAGTGTCCCATGGGTAAAAAGTCTGTGATCAAGTAATTAAGAGCTGTGCTGTGTTCACACAAGGGGCTGAATTACATTTACATAGGCAGTTTGGGTAGCTTAATTTTTCATTATTAATGTAATTTTAACATATATATTAGTGATATTGCTCAGGTAGTTTTGTGAGCAGATTTTCAGGATTTTTCATCTTCAAAAAATTTCTGGAAGTGTAAGTGTGTGCATGGTACTGTTGGGAGATGGTACTGTGAGGAAGGGAGGAAGGACTGTCTGCAAGTTGTTGCAAAAGCCTATTTTGGAGTGGCGCTGTATTCTGGGAGACAATCTTACAGATTCTTCTGATCTTAACTATGT
This sequence comes from Aptenodytes patagonicus, assembly GCF_965638725.1. NCBI lineage: Eukaryota > Metazoa > Chordata > Aves > Sphenisciformes > Spheniscidae > Aptenodytes > Aptenodytes patagonicus. The sequence goes on along the minus strand of NC_134982.1, from coordinate 51,221,209 downwards.
GAGGTCTGCAAGAAGTTAAAATAAAATGCATTCCCCAAGAGCTATTTTTTTTGGTTTTCAGACAGTGTTCGATAATGTTTGTGGTCCGAAGAGTTGAACAACCTAATACTGCACCTTAAAGCTTTTGTTGTTCAGTTTCCTAAGGCTTTGAATAAAAGGCAAAGTAATATTTATAGAACTTTCAGTTATTATAGAATTTTGCATTTGGAAGCGTTGCTTTGGCAAGCTGAAGTGTGCTGCGTGATTCCAAGTTTTCTCCTTTCCTTCCCCCCCGCCCCTTCTCTCCCATTCTTGTCTGTGTGTTTGGTGACGTGAAATGGGGATTATGTTATATTTTGCAATTACAAACTATGGATATTTGAGATGAGTTAATATTCTTTCCTTTTTAAACAGTTTTATTTGTTGATGGTTACAGTAATTAAAGAAACAGACTCCTTTTACATTCTTTCTTTCCCCCTTTCCACCTGCTGTTCCTTGTACTGTTGTTTCCCTTAGGACTGTCATGTTCCTCCAGCCCTCTTTTCATGTCCTGTCAGGAAGGCACTTGTACGTGTTTAAAAAAAAATTATTCCTTGTGTGTTTGTCTCAGGCAGTAACTTATTGGCCCATAGTCCATTGGTTCAGTTCACAGCTCATACTAATAAATAAAACCCCATGCTACTGTTTTACAGTTCAGAGCAGTTACTGTTTTATTTTCCTTCCTCAGGTGCCTGGCCAGCCAGGTCAGTTGCTTAACTCTGACTGTCCCAGTCCAATCAGAGATTGTTTCTTTCCTAAAAGTCCACATGTGAGTTGTCATCAGCTTCCATGCATCCATCCACCTTCTGTTGATATGCAGAAAAATTCTACCATCTCATATGGGAGGAGAATGAAATGCTGCGATTCCCTAGAGGAACAGACCACTTCCGGATTTCTTTTTGCATGGGAGAGTTAGAAGGAGAGCTTCCAGGGGCAAGAACCTCTAACTTCTTCAGATTTTTTTGGTGACTCTGTTTAGGAGTATAATTGTTAAGAATAGGCTCTTCAGTATTGCGTCTCCAAAGTGAACTGCACTAATTGAAATAGAGGTTGTGAGATTGATGAGTTATTTGCTTTGTATACGTGTGCACACAAAGAAAGAGAGCTTTGGGGCAATTTTTAGTTGACAGATTTGAAACGATGTTGTTGTTTAGAGACCTTATTTCAGAAATCTTTGAGACGTATCATAATATGGATAGTTAACTTATTTTCTGTTGTAACTGGCTTTCAAGACAATTTGAAAAATTGGGTATTGGAGCTCTTCAAACTGCTTTGACCTAAAAGTCACGGCAGCTTGGCCAATAAAGCCCCTTCTTGGAAAGGCAGAAGTAATCTTTCTGCCAGCAAAAATTCATTGCTTGGGTCTGTGGTGTGAGTAAAGCCAACGCAAATGCTTTTCCCATTGGCATAACTTGTCTACATCAGAATTTTGTTTCCAGCACAGCTGAACTGGCTGTATGGTGTGTGGTTCCCGGCTGCCATTTCCAGCTGGTGTAGTTTTTCTGGCATAAGTTTATGAAGCAGACAAACCTGGTAGAGCAGATCCTTGAAGACTTCTTCATTTATGAGGTTTAGATGTGGATTGAATTGAAAAAAGGAGGAAAGGAGTTCCATAATAGCTCTCAAATACTTGACCTACTCTTATTTTTGTAGAACTAGCAAGAGTAGTAGGGAAGTATTACTGTGGATGTAGTCTCCTTTTGCCTTCCAGTCTCTGTTAAGCAAGCAAGGAGAGAGGGTATATTTTCCCAGAGCGTATTTTGGTCCCCCAGATTCCAGCTCCTGCACAGGAACTGAGGAAAGAGTTAATGTATTACTCCACCATTCCCTTTTGAGGATTCAGATCATAGGTGACATCGTTAGTGTCTTCTGAATATTTTTATTGCTGTACATACATTTCATTCCCGAAAATAAATGCCTTCAGAGATAGACTGTAGCTAGGTTCTCCCCTCTTTTTTTTTCATTCCAGACTTTCACCAAGGTTCACATTCAAACTGATGCCAGCTGCTTGTGGACTACTAGGCTCAATGACAGTTGCATTTCCCCTAGAGCAACATGAGTTATGTGAAAACTGGCAGGTTGGTGTGACAGCTATGTCTTGTGAGTTTGTGCATGGTAATCTGTTGAGTTTGGAGTTTACAGCTTGCATTTGTCCGACATCGGTTATTTTACTTCTTAATTTTGTTTCTGATGTTGTTTCTCTGAAAGAACTAATAGCTGTCATGATTTTCTAGTGCACATGTTGAACAACCAAGCCAATAAAGAGTGCAGTTAGGGTTGTGGTTTGATCCCCTAGTCTATACAGAAAAAAATCCCAATAAGAAAAAATGGTTTAAATGTCTTTCTTTTGGCAGTACGTCAGTCAGATAACTCCAAATGCTCCTCTACCTTCTACCCTGAGGAGGCTTACTGACTTTCAGAAGAAATTGGAATGACTGTGGATTTTTGAGAGCTAGAAAAGTTCATCTTAAACAAAAGTTTGTTCTTGGCCTTAAGTACGACAGAGCTGCAGTGTTCCTAATTGATCACTTACATGGTTCTAGTACTGGAATGTAGTTCTGATGAGTTCAGCATGTTATTTGATGCATGTTGCTCTGCCCATGTTTACCTTAACATTGTGGCTGACTGTAGAACAAGGTACTGGGATATTAGCAAATAAAATTGCTTGTAGTTAGTGCAGCGCATGGTGGCACAGTAAATAGCTGCATGCTTAGTTTATGCTGTAAAAATAGATTTATATACGTACAACTTCTAGCTGCAGAAAAAATATGAATGGGAGGTTTCCAGGGAGTTTTTCAATAAGAATATGAGAATATAACCATGTTCATTTTCTTGATCTCCAAAAGAATGATCCATTCCTGTTGAGGAGGTGGGCACAAGGAACGGGGCAGGAAGTTGGGTGGGACTGTCAACAACAGTGCAGTCTGTAAATCAGCTCTAGTCAGCTATGAAACTTTCAGCTAAGAATCACTTGTCTGCCTTCTCATTGGTGATTACAATGCCTGACTTGAGAAAATTACAGGAAAGTTATGGGTTTTTTTAATATATTCAGCTTTCTTAAAGTTATTCTGTAGTTGGGAATAGAGTTTTTAAAGCAGTGTATTGGGTTTACATGGCAAGGTTTTGGTAGCAGGGGGCTGGCCTCTGTGAGAAGAGACCAGGAGCTGTCCATGTGTTGAACACAACGAGCTCCAGCCAGCTCCCATCATGGGACCCATGGCTGCCCAAAGCTGAGCCTGTCAGTGATGCTGGCGGCACCTCTGTGATAACATACTTAAGAAAGGGTAAAAAACCATGTGCAGCAGCTGTGAGAGAGGAGTGAGAAAAAATGTGAGAGAAACAGCCCTGCAGACACCAAGGTCAGTAGGAAGGGGAGTAGGTGCTCCAAGCGCCAGAACAGAGATTCCCTTGCAGCCCATGGAGAAGACCATGGCGAAGCAGATTGTCCCCCTGCAGCCCATGGAGGGCTACTCTCGAGCAGATGTCCACACTGCAGCCTGTGGAGAACCCCATGATGGAGCAGGTGGACATGCCCTGAAGAAAGCTGCAGCTCATGAAAAGCCCTCTCAGGAACAGGTTCCTGGCAAGAGCTGTGGCCTGTGGAGAGTAGCCTATGCAGGAACAGGTTTTCTGGCAGGTGAGGCCCATGGGGGACCCACACTGGAGCACTCTGTTCCTGTGCCCCAGGAAGAACTGTACCCCATAGAAAGGACCCATGCCGGAACAGTTCTTTAAGAACTGTGGCCCATGGGAAGGACCCACGTTATAGCAGTTTGTGAAGGAGTGTATCCCTGGGAGGGACTCTGTGCTGGAGCAAGGGAAAAGTGTGAGGAGGAAGGAGTGGCAGAGACGAAGTGTTATGGTCTTACTGCAACCCCCATTCTCCATCCCCCCTCCGCTGCTCAGTAGCGGGGAAAGAGGTGGAAGAATTAGTAGTGAGGTTGAGCCAGGAAAGAAGGGAGGGTTAGGGGAAGATGTTTTTAGTTTTGTTTTTGTTTCTCACTATCCAACTCTATTTTTAGTTGGCAATAAATTAAATTTATCTTTCCTAAGTGGAGTCTGTTTTGTCCATGATGGTAACTAGTGAGTGATCTTCCTGTCCTTATCTCGACCCACGAGCTTTTCATTGTATTTTCTCCCCCATCCTACTGAGGAGGGAAGGTGAGAGAGTGGCTTGGTGGGCACCTGGCAGCCAGCCAAAGTTAACCCACCACATCCGGTTATTATGGATTTTCCAAAATAAGACTGAGGCAAGACCTTTATTCTTGAGGAACTATGAAATTGAGGATGTACTTGTTAATATGAAGTCTCAGAGGAACTTGCTTAAAAAAATATGCTAAATAAAAGTAGTCAGGAAGCTTTCTCTCCAGTTGAGTGAGTAGTGACCAGTACTGTGTAATTAGTACTGTACAGAAGCTGAAGTGGATTAACCTCAACAGAAGAGATTAAACCTGTATCTGCTTGGTTCTTTCTTCCATCCCTTATTTGAGATGTAAGATCCTTTTCATTAGGCTTGTGCAGGGCATCTGTTTAGATGTCTCTCTCTTCCTACATTGTGTGCTCTAAACACTTGTCTATGAAATATTGTATGTCCCTCTCCTCTAGGTTTTAAGTTCTTTAATGACAACTTCGGTTTAGTTACTCCTTTAGAGCCAGGAGCAATTTATAAAAACTTTCTATTTCTGTCTAAGAGAGACTCCGTTCTTCCACTGATTGAAGACTATTTGAATTGAAAGTACTTTCAACCACAGTGTACTTTTCTCCTGTATTGGAAGTTTTTCATAGGCTCTAGTGGAAGTAGAGACAACTTTATTCATAGCTAATATTGCCACTGCATAAAACTTAAAAAAAAGTTTCTGGTTGTATTCAGCTGGGATGCTAGTTGTGGATATTTCCATATAATTTTTCTTCCTTTTTTGGTCTTGAATGCTCTGTAGACTGTAGCTCAGTGTGATTTGTGAGCACAAAGCTGGTGAATAACAAATTTAAGATCAGGCCATTAGTGAAAGATAAATTATGAAAGCCAGCTAGAGAACCATCTTTTTAGCAGTATTTTTCCTTGATTGATGTAATTTTGAGATTTGCCTTTTAAAGGCAAATGATAAAGCTGATGAAACAGAACATCTGACCATTCCTTCTCTTGTGTGGCTTGTGACATCCGATTCAAAAATGGAAATATAAAAGGTTCATTTATCCCAGTAATATAAGCATTCTTCTTTCTCCTTCCCCATTAGAATTGAAGCCATCTTGCACTTGAGATCTATCCTATTACTTAAGATTTACCTAAAAAACCAAATCTGTCTGAATTGGTCCTTGTCCTCTAGTTATGTGGCGATTCTTGCCAAGCAGAATCAATGTTTTTATGGACAGTGACTTAATAGGAATGATCAAGCTAGTGCTTTACTAGTGTAAGACAGAGCTCTTACCTAAGGCTGGACTCTGTAAAACAATCACGTGGAACTACAAACCAAGACCTACTTCAGTTATTTGAGGTGTGAGGTTATTTTACGTGATGGATATCTGTCTTTAGAACTAATTTTGAGCAACAGAGGGCTATACTATACTTGATGTAATTCAGCTGGCTTATGTGTGCTGGAAACTATAAATGCAGAATTAAACTGTGTATCTTTGGCTATTGGAGAACACGGTGAGGTTGTGCTAAGTTTTAATTACTGATAAAAAAATTAATTTTTTAAATTACTCTGTTTACATAGTTTAAAGAGTTGTCTTAGGCTTTTAATCTACTAGAACAAATGCACACAATGAATGTGATATTTTCTGGAAATAATTTTTTTTCAGTGAAAACCACCGAAAAATTAAATTCTAGGTAAAAGATATATTTCTGAGAGAGTGGAATTTGGTTAGTTCTTCAGTTTAACCAGAGGAGGGTAACAGGAAACAGGAATGACTTTCCCAAAGCCCTTAAAAATTTATTGTAAAAGCATGGGAAAAATTTATCAAATTGAATGCCTAAAATTATTAAATTGAAATATTAGGTACAAAATAATTTGTTATTATGTTCTGGAGAGGTAGTCACAAAGCATAAATATACTGGTGAAAAGAGAAATTTATTTGTTTGGATTCCATGTAGGGGAGTTGGAGTTGTTCTCCAGGGTGTCCTCTCTTTTGAGTAGCTATACAGAAAACCTAGGGAGACAAACGTCTGAAGGATATACTTGGCCTTTTTGAATTCCCTTCCTGCATCTAGTTTACACTAAGTTGCATGAAAATTTTGGAAGTGCAGCTTGCTTTTTTTAATGGAAAATAGAGGGTTTGAACCTAACTTTAGAGCTAAGACTTTTATAATCAAATGACTGAATGTCATTTCATTAGTGAGAATAAATATAACCACATAGCTTGCCAATAAGCAAATGAAATGGGATCCTGAACAGTGGGAGAACTTCTGCAGTTTTGTGAGATGTTTGAAACTGACACAATGCTCCAGATCTTTCGGATGGTTACAGGAATGATACAGAAGTCTCCTGAGTAGAAATTTGTAGTGACTTGGTGTGCAAACTTGACACAAGTAGGAGCTGTGGAGAAGCATCTTCAAGCGTGTCCCAGAATTTAAATGGAAGTGACATCTTGTCAAGATGATTATGAAACAGCAAAAGGCACCTCACTTGAATACCTAGAATAGTGAAATGTGCATGCAAACCTTACTTAAAGTGCTATAATGAATTTTCAAATCATGAAGTCTTTTCTGGAGGGGATTTTACCAGAATAGACTAAATTAAAATGGAAAAGATACCAGATGGATGTAAAACATTTTATATTGGGAAAACTATGTTCTGCAGTGGATATCCTTTGGTAGTCTGACAATTTGTTTTCCCAGTTCCTCTTACAAAGAGACTCTGCTTTCTGGATATAAAACATACCCAAATTTTTATTTCAATATTTAGAGAATAATCAGAAATAGTTTCACTCTGTATTTGTCATCTTTTTTAATACGCTTCTCTGAGGTTTGATCCACAGATGTCTTTGGTGATGTAGCTGGGTTATTGGAGCTTGTGTGGATTGGAAATGCATCTTCAATAGCTGTATTATGTATCTACTGCAACTGCAATGCATTTAATTTTGGTTTTAAAAATGTGTTCTGTAGTATTTCCATCAGGTTTATACAAACCCACTTTTTCTAGGTTACCTGTGTAGATGACTTCCTGCATTTCATATGCTTGTTACTGTTGGATTTGACTTTTGGAATATAGTCCTTGTGGCACTGCTTAGGAGTTGTGTTGAACTTCGTGTACAGCTACTCACTTAAATGCATCACACTTCCCCCCCCCTCCTTTTCTATCCTGTATCATTGAAGCCTGTAATTAGATGACTATCAGTGTACATGACACCATGTAAGAAACTTCTGTAATTACCTACGTGTGTAATACAGACATGCGCAGATGAACTTGACTGTGGTAAAAAAGACTTAACTGGAAACTTGCATGATCATCACCAGACCAGATCTGGTGTCTTTGTGTGTGTATCGACGTCTGAGGACTGCAAGATTCAGTGCTGCTGAAGTCTCTGATTTGGTAGGGTAGACTAGTGGAGAGGATGCTGTACCTGAACAGTCTTTGTTTCCATGGAAGTGACCAAAGTCTTCTTGGTATGCTTGAGATTCTCCTGTTCAGGAAAATCCTTAATATGGTGTAATTTGTCATCTTTAAGCAAGCTACAGGCTGTGTAGATTCCTGCAGGTGTATTAGAGCTAGATAACTGTTTATTTAATATCTAAAGCTACAGGAGTATCTATGCAGTCTTCACTGCTATCTTTAGGCTCTTTGAAGTTACAGGGCCGTTCAGGTGGGTCCTCTGATATCCTTGTATATATCAGCTTTCTGTAGCTTTCTGTAGGTATTTTGAAGTACTTGGATTGTTTCACCTGTGGTTGACCTATGTGCCAACAAATTCTTTGAGTACTAGTGGTCTTATCTTAAAAACTTGTACTGGGCATGGCTGGGATGTAGTTAATTTTCTTTATAGCAGCCCTTATGGTGCTGTGTTTTAGATTGGTGACCAAAACAGTGTTGATAAGACACCAGTGTTTCAGCTATTACTGAACAGTGCGTGCGCATCATTAAAGTCCCCGCTGCTTTTCACTCTGCCAGTGAGTCAGCTGAGGGCGGGCAAGAGGCTGGGAGGGAACACAGCTGGCACAGCTGACTTGAGTTGAGCAAGGGAATACTCCATAACATATGACGTCATGCTCAGCAGTAAAACTGGGGAGAAGTTTTTCCAAAGTAGACCTTGCTTGGGACTGGTGAGGCATCAGTCTGCTGGTGGTGGATGATGGCTTTTACATCATTTGTTTTCTTCTTTTTTTTCCCCTGCACTTATTAAACTGCCTTTATCTCAACCCACAACATTTCCCCCCTGCCTTGCTTTTGCCGTTCCATTTCTCTTCTCCATCCTGCTGGTGGGGAGTGAGCAAGCAACTGGGTGGGGTCTTACTTGCCAGCCAGAGTCAAACCCAGTACGAAACTATAGTTTTGTATGACAACAGCAATGAAATCATGAGTCATTAGCTGGGGTAGCTCCAAAAATGTCCTGTATAGTAATGACTACCAACATTACTATAATATTACCATACTCCTTTTTGACTTTGCTAGTGGGATGCTTCAAGTTACTTTAAGCCTGTTCCAACAGGTGTTGCAGCCCTAGAGGGTTATTCTTTCTTCCCCATTCTATTTTCAGAGTGCAGTGGTGAACTCTAAGAACTCAGTACGTAGGGAGGTGCTCTTTAGCTATTTTTAATCCAAAAGTATCTTTAGCGCTGTTCAGGTAGAAACACAGGTTTTGGAAAAAGATTCTTTCTGTACTTCTAGCCCTTCATGGTTGGCAGTTTGTGCAAACTTTGAGAAATGCCTTATGGGGATTGTTATTCTCACTACTTTACCTGTGGACAGTTGCCATTTTTTACTGGAGTCTGGAATTGCAGCACCTTAGAGTGTTAGGTATTAGATTACCAGTTTGAGATATATTCCTAAATTACAAAATGTTGTTTGACTGTCTTTCTTTATAGGCCTACATCAGCAATGTCCTTTTGCTTTAAGTCTTCCATTTCAGATCTTGGGATGGAGAAAAAGTTCTCTGTATGTAAGAGTGAAGACGTTTAATTTATGTTTTTCAAATCTCTTAAAAGCCAGGTTAGTATCCTAACCTGCCTTAAGACAATTCAGGAACTTCATCTGTCTTTCCAAGCTGTTTGTACATCTCCATAATAAATACATTTTAGATTCCCAAGACAGCTTTACATATTTTGAAATGGAATTTTATTTTTTTCACAGAAAACACAGAGGACTTTATTAGACAGAATTCTGTCTTTTAGTAACATCAAGTTGTTCATGATTTGGTGATGATAACAGGTCAGTTGAGCAATTTGGTTGACTCCAGCATGATACCAGAGCCATTTTAACATGATTATGAAGGAGGGTGGCTATTTTAGTTCATGTAATTCTCACATTTTTCATCATCTTCAAATGCTGGTTAAAAGAAAGCAATCAAATCTTTATTATGTGTAAATTCCGTATCTGTCATAGGTTCTCCTACCTCTTCTCAAAAGCTGCAAGCTTAGTTTCAGATGTTGGCTAGAGCTTTTGCTGCAGTTTCAGGGCATGCATATGGATCCATTTTTTGTCAGAAGTTACAGTCACTCATCTAAGCTCCATATAAAATGGTTAAAAACTGTGGTTTTAAAGTGGCTAAAACCAGGTGAAGACCACTTTAATAGAAACAAAGATTATCTATTAGCCCTGTTAATACTAAATGGATAAGGATAACTTTTGGCTAGGCCTCTGCTACCCAGGACGCCACTGGTAATTGCATTTGTGCTTAGATGAGGAACTTAATTCTTTTTAACTTCTATTACGTACCTCTGAACTTTTGACTTTCCACTGCGGTGTCTAAGGGCCAGATCTCTTCCATAAGTATTAAGTCTAATTGGGTAGTAACCTCCATTTGAAATACTCATGTCACGTCTGTGGGTATTTGACATCTTGATTTGTGAAGAAAGGCTGCTGGTTTTCTTCACAGTTCTCTGAGGTAGGTTGTCATAGTGCACTGTATGAGCTAACTAGCCCTTTACCCTGGTGTACTAAGTGCCTATGGCACCTGGTTTCTTTATTGGTGAGGGAACTGAGCCTGCTTTGCCATTTATATCCTTAGCTGAGAAAACCTGCTGGCAAAAACAATCTGATCTCATGTGCTTGGTGGTAATGTGTGCTGGAAATAGAATACATGTGCGCAACACATGGCAAAAATAGTTATTGCATGGTAAAGAATTATTTTCCATTGCTCTTGAAAAGAATAAAATGATCATGTAGCACAGGTATTTAGACATATCTGAATCTATGGCATTTTCATCTTAAGACAATTTACAACAGTTAGTTTTATATCTGCTTCCTTCTATAAATGGCATAGAATAATACACAATGCAACTATGTATATGTGTGCTAATTGCTATAAATACGAAGAAAAACTTCCAATAATTAAAATTTTTTTCCTTCTCTTCTCTTGTCTTTGCCTGCCGCTTACGCTGGTTTCTCTTAAGGACACCTTTGTTGTAGGTTTACTGCAGTAAAAGATATTTTTTTGCAGCGTCCAGATTGAATGTGCAGCTGTTGAAAGCTAGAGGAGAACAAAATAACTGAATCCACATAAATGTAGCATAGAGTTACTTATATATTCACAGTTATGATATGTTCATGCAGTGACGTAGGAAAAGGTAGAGACTTGGCCATAGTTAAAATGGTATGAATCTTGTATGTAGTTTAGTTTTTTTATATGCACTCAGTGGACACTTGTTTTGTACCTTTCAAAATGTTTTCCTTTGTAAAAGTAATATAGGTCATATGAAAATCAAGAAATTCTGAAATTTCTCTCTAGATTGTTTTCTCCTTGTAAGATTTCTACTTTTTTCCTATTTAAGTGCTGATCCCATATGTATGTTCTAATAAACAAGAATATACGTGTACTTCTGTTTGTACAGATCAGGCAAGTCTTTTATTGTCTTACACCAGAAGAAATTTTAAAAATAAGTAAAAGAAATGCTGTGACTCTTAGTCAGATCCTGCCTGTTTTAGACAAAATACAGTCCCCAAAAATCTATTTACTGACAAAAAGGTGCAGATATGTAGTTGTCTACAATGTCCCTCAGTATTTTCCAACTTAATGTCAGTAGTTTATGTTAATAGTGAATCAGCAGAGTTTTGTAGGAGATAAGAAATTTAGGTCTAAAATAGTCTCTTGTTGATATTTTAACATTTCCTTGTGGAGTTCCTGTCACCAGCTGGAACTTACTGACTGCATGTAGATGGACACGGTTTTTAAGTGATTGAGCTCTGGGCTCAAATACCACCAATCTGTATAATTTGTTAAGCCCCTCCAGATGGCAGGTAATATTGCAGTGTTGGATCTCCTTACTTTACTTTCTTTCTCTGAAGTAATTTGCTGACAAGTCTATTGGATGGTCTTTTAAAAATAGAAGAGATCAAATATCTCTGAAATATTTTAAAATAACAAGTCCTTAGAAAATAGAATTGAGTTTGCAACATAGGTGCTGAAAATATATTCAATGGATGAGAAATTGTGCTATTTGCAAGCATTTTCATTATTTTTCTGAGTCAGTTTGAAGCCTTTGGGGACACTGGAGTAAGGGGAAGTACTGCTTTTGAGCTGCTTAACTTGGTGCTTAGGAGAAATAGAATTGCAGCTGCTGTTTTCCTGTCTGACTTTTGTGTGAACAAAGCATAATTAAGAGATGTTCCTGCTCATGGCTCAAATGCTTACTAGTCTTTACTTTCACACAGTACTGCGTGGAATGGCAAGACTTTGGCCTTGAGTGCTGGCCCAGTATTAATATGAGCCAGAGATGTTTGTGCAGGAATGCCAGCCGTTTTAATGCTTTTCTTTTTTTTTTTTTTGAGTTCAAGATTTAAGCTTTCTGAATAGACTTACAGTGGCCAAAGCTGAACTCCATCTCTTTAACCTCGAAGGCTTTTCTTCTCCTATTTGAGTTTTCCCATGAAAGTCCTTGTTCCTTTCACCTGCTATAGCTTGAAAAGGTTCCCAAACTCAGTAGTCAACTCATCTAATCTTTCTAAGGCCATTACTTCAAATCTTTCATCAAGTTTGTTTGCAGTCTGCTGTATGCAGAGAATGATCATCTTGTAATTGGGAGGCAACAAGTCATGATTATTGTTACAGATATTCTTCACAAGGTGTGTTTATTTTCATACAGTACATGTATTATTTATCTGCTTCTTTAACTGTTCCACTGAAAGTATGGCTTGCTGCATAGCTGCACAGAATCCAGTGTCATTGAATCTTGGCCTGCTGGAAGTTTCCAGCTAATACACCAGTATGACTAATACTGATCATTGAAGAAGGGGGGCGGGGGGGGAAGGCAGCTAAAGAGATACTGGTTGATCCTTTCAAATCAAAGGATGGGATGGAGCGTAATGAAAAAGAAGGCGGCGGCTTTCACCCATACCTTCATCTACATTCAGGTGATATAACAGTTCAAATAGTGGTTTTTCTCAGGAAGAACCCTTCCTTTCTTTAATAGGATTTATGCCTGAATGCTGACTTCAGGACTTCTTTAGAAGAGATTCTGACTTTCTCTTTTTTACCGCATAACACACTTCCTCCTTTTCTATTCACAGCTCATAAAACTGGGTGTGCTGTTAGTTAACTATTTTTGTAATTATTACTAATCAAAATAGATAAACCCAGCAGTATCAATTCCTTTTAACATTAAAAAAACCATATGTTCAGTGGTCAGGTGTATGGTATATGCAAAAGATTTGAGTCAGTCATCTGTAATAGTGCAATGAAAGATGTCTGTTTTTTTCTGATTACTTAATTTACTAGAAATCAAAGTGGAACAAACAGCAGGTTGCTCAAAATTTCCGGTGTGTTCATAATTCTTTGAGTTGAAAGGCTTAGTACTATTTACTAAGAATGTTCAGTCTGAATATCACTATTCATTTAAGGTTAAAGAAGAAAGATGAAGAATCTCACCACTAGCAAGTTTTAGGAATGCCTGCTTAACACACAGATAGAAAACTGTGTGTTACTTGTCATTATAGGGATTAGATATTAGCACACTCACTGCAAAGCTATTGCAATTGATACAAATGAGATGCGGTGCTACATTGATGCTATTTTCTTCAGTAGCAGTGGTGTTAAATATCCATACATTCTTATTCTATTGAGTAAATTACTTTTAGTTCTTTGTTTAAAAACCAAGAACTCTGGTGCTGATCTCTTCAGAGGATTTTCTTATGGAAGGTGTAGAATAAATAGAAATCACAATTAATGATTCCACCATCAGTTTGGAGCTAAATAGTAGGGTAAAAAAATGCAGCTTTTATGGTTGTCTAATTCGAACTATGTTATTCTGTATAAGAATTCAGTTATGTTTCATTACTGGAAAGTAAGTGCACATCATGTTATAGGCATGATGTAGAAGTTCTCTTAGTGAAGGTTGAACTTAAAAATGAAAAGTGATTTGAGGAAGTTGGGTGTTCAGACTACCAGAATGACTGGATTAAAGAAGTACTTCTGTAATGCTTACTGTGGAAATAACATAGAAATACAAGTGGTGTAGGAAGTAGCTTTACTTTTTTTTTTGTTGAAGAAATCCCCTCTGTATTGAATAATAATTGCAACATACATTGCTTTTTATTAAATGCTGATATTTATCATTACCATGATGTGAGGTGTAAACTCATGGTCTTGCCATGTTTAAGTAGCTGAGCTGTTGTATGAGGGATTATTTCAAGATTGGGACAAACAGGTTTGTCATTATTTGAACGCTCTAGCGGTCTGTATTTGTGGTTCCTAGCCACTTCCTAGGTGAGCTGCACTGCTGCCACCACTGTCTTCTCCTGGATCTTCTCCACTGATTCTGTATCTATTTGAGAGTCAAGGATGATGCAGCTTCCATGCCTGTCTTCTGCTAGTCCTTATTTGTTAGCCTGACAGATGTCATTAGAAGTGAGGCATAGCACAGAATCAAAGTTAATATTGTCTTAACTTACTGTTTGGAAACAGGTAACTGTCCTGTTCTTGCACCTTTCCACCAGTACTGGTCTTTTTCACGTGCCATGGAGGAAACTGCAGGAAGCCCTGTTGTGATAGTTACACAACATTTTGGCTCTGTAACAGGATACTAGGGACTAGGGAGTGACTGAGGCAGTTGTTGGATGATGGAAGTGTCACAAAGAAAACTGGTTGGTGCTTGGGAAAAAAATGGCTTTGTTTTTAAGGGGTGAGATTAGGATCCTTATGAGTCTTTTTTTTTCCCCCTTCTGCAAGTGCAGATGAATTCAGAAAAGGCATGTGAGGTATAAGCTGCCTTTTTTGTGGCAGAAAAGGTTACCAGGAGGAATATTGTTCGGTGCTTCTAAATTTAGAGCTGAACAGACAGGATGGAAAAAGAGCCAGCTGACTTTAATCTATATCTGGTCTGAATTTGCATAGGCATTGAAAAGGGGTTGTAGAACTTTTGTATATAAAGTTAGGGTCATTTATATTCAGGATTCCTGGATTTGAGAAGGAAACCGGTCTGAATTAGCACCTTGGCCTTTAAGAAAGGTTTGGGATTCAAAAGCTTAAAAGAAAAAAGAAAGTAAAAAACCCCCAAAAGTAGTACTTCTGAAATATCCCATTTATGGGAACTGATTCAGCAGCTAGTGTTTTAAATATGCTGATCTGGGTGTAAATTATTGCAAGATATGAGATAATCTATAGCAGTGGAGGTACAAGACAGCCATCTTACCAGAGGGAATGCTCAGGACTGGCATCCTGCCAAAGGCTCAAATACACAAGAATTGCAGACATTTTGTTTGTTCTTCACAGTTTGATGATTCTCAGAAACTTTTCTGTGACACACAGGGGATATATGCAAAAAGTGCAGATATCCAAGTCATGCTAATAAATTATAACAGCAAATCTTATATGCAAGAATATCATATCAGTTTTGACTTAAAAATCATATATCCACATTTAGAGAACTTTAGGAATATAAATTCCTGCATAAAAAATAAATCAGTTTATTTTTAAATCACTTCCTTATGTAGGAAACATACATAGCATCCTTCATGCCAAACTATTTTTCTCTTGACTAAAATGACTGCAGCCAGCATCCTTCTCATATTGTTTTGAAATTTAGAATACACCTTGCTTTTTATCAAAGTTACATGTAAATGCATTTTTCTTTGTACTCTGTTCAGGTGGTGTGTGCAAAAACTTGTGTCTATACTGGCGTGCAACAGGAGTCATGGTTGCTGTCAATAAAGCAAATGGTTACTAGAGAAAGTAGGTGGTTACTCTTAAGTTATGAAAGGTGAATTGTGAAGTGTGCTTTAAAAACCTTGTGAAATACGTTGTGAACTATTTTCTTAGACTGAATGTTATTTAACAGGCAATTATGAAAAATGTATCATAACCTCTTTGCGTAACAGTACCAAAGACTGAGAGATAACCCAATTATATAGGCGTAGGGCCAAGCTCTGTGTTTTTAGCCAGTGACTGTTTGTTTATAGCTCTTTGGGGCTTCAGAGCCAACTTTTAAGTATATTAATTCACTCTTAAGGCTGGGTCCCATGGTAATGTACTGGTTTTACTTTTTTGGTTCCTTATACATTTCCTATTAAAATTTCTTCCTAATGATCATTCTGGATCTTATAGTCTGCTGACTTTCTAAGAATTTTGTTCATCTGAAAAATTGAGTTCTGAATACTTACATATAACTTTTGGAGTTCTCCATTCCCTTCTTATATGAGAAGATTTTCAGCACTTGCTTAATATTTTGTGATATGTTACTGACTTCTTTACTGTTGTGGTTTTTTTCCTAATTGCTAAAGTGTGATTTATTTATTTAAATCCCAGTATGAAATGCACTAAAGTATAGAGATCCAAGTCATACTTGCCGTGTAAAAGTGGTGGTCATATCTGTTTAATTTCAAATGAAAAAATAAATATCAAGGAGAAATTTAAGTATGAGAAGATATGAGAGTTTGGATAAAACTGTGTGGAGACTGAGGCTAAATGTCATGGGATTCCTTCCTCATTGAAAAGTTTTGAGGTACTCCTATAGCATAGGCTAAGTTAATGTGAATCTTAGATTTTCATCTATCCTTAAGGAATAAAAAAAAAAAAGGGTTATGCAAAGCCATGTTTTGCCAACAATATGCTGTTCTCCTAGAGATTAACCTTTGAGGAAATGATCTTATAATTTAAATTTTACCTGTTACATGCACATATTTGATGTAAAGTTTAAAATATGAAATCTCAGAGAACAGAAAAGGCAGAGAATAAGTTGTACTGCTTTGTGAGTAAGATCTTTCTTTTCAGTACTACTCATAAAAGAAGCTGATCCTCAGAAGCAAATTGCTAGCAGCTCTTTGTTTAGTAGGTATTTCAGTAATATTTTTTCCCTTTCTCTCTATCCTTAACTTTCAGATCTCTCATACCTCACAACTAAAAGCCATGATTCTTGATGAAATGATGTGTCATTTCTTAATGTTCTGAATTGGTAACTGAGTTATAAGTGTTGATAGAGTCAATTTTAATATAAAACCTTGAAAATATTTAGGAATACACTGGAGCATATTCAGTACATTGTAAGTTTATTTTGTGTATTCTGTAGCTTTTAAACATTTAGATTTGAATATTCCTTTTTACTCTTAAAAAAATAAAAGCTTTCTTCCTGTCTTTTAATTTTTCAAATATCCATTATATATTTTTGGAGGAGTTGTTTATTCATGTTACCCTTGGAAAATGCGACAGACTCCCAAAGAGTAATGCAGAAATATCGCTCAGGTATGCAGAGATATGTTTAGGATGGAAGAAGCTCAGCTGGAGCTCAAACTAGCAAAAGGTGTCAAGAATAACAAGAAAAACTCCTGTAGGTATGTTAGTACCAAGCAAAAGTTCAAGGAGAATGTAGGTCCAGTGCTGCATGGGACGGGCAGCTTAGTTATGAATGACACAGAAAGGGCAGCAGTACCCCATTTTCTCTTTGCCTTGGTCTGCATGGGAAAGGTCAGCTCCCAAGTCTCTGTGCCAAGAAGCGACAACGAAGTAAACAGCAAACCACTGACAGTAGAGGAGGACTGTGTTAAGGTTCATCTGTACCAGTTGGACACATAAACATGAACAGGATCTGATGGGATGCATCTGAGTTGATGCACTGCAGAGCCACCATCTATCATATTTGAAAGGTCGTTGAAGACTTAATTGATTGGAAAAGGGCAAATATTATACCCATCTGCAAAAAGGAAATTTTGGGAAACTACAGACCAGTCAGTCTCACTTCAGTCTCTGGGGAAATTATGGAACAAGCGTTTGTGGAAGTTTTTTCCAGGCACATGAAAGACAAGAAAGTGGCTGGGAAAACCCAGCTCAGACTTACCAAGGGTAAATTGTGCTTGACCAACCTGATTGCCTTCTGTGATGAAACGGCTTCCTCAGTGGATGAAAGAAGCGTTGTGGATGCTGTCTACCTTGACTTTAACAAGGCATTTGGCATGTTCTCCCCTAGCATCCCTGTAGACAAGTCGGTAAGATACAGTCTGGACATACAGACCATGAAAAGTGGCTCACCTGCCAAGATCAAGGGATGATATAATGTTAATGGCTTGAAGTCAAACTGTCAGCTGGTCACAAGTGGAGTTCCTTGAGGGTCGATGCTGGGTCTGGTAGTAATATTCAATATCTTTGTAAATGTTCTAATGGTAGGGTTGAAACCTCACTGAGTTTGCAGATGACTTCAAAGTGGAAGGAGAGGTAGGAATGTGGGAAGGAGGAGCCACCATTCAGAGAGACCTTGATGGGCTGGAAAATTGGGCCAATAAGAATTGCCTGAGGTTTAACAAAGATAAATACAAAATCCTGCACCTGGAATGGTATAATATTGAGTGGCAGAACAGGCTGGGGACTGACTGGCTGGGGTATAGCTCTGCTGCAAAGGACCCAGGGGTTCTGGGGGACAGCAAGCTTAACATGAGCTAGCGGTGTACCGTGGCAGTAAAGAAGCCAAACGGTGTCCTGGACTGCATCAGGAAGAGAACCATCAGCAGATCAAGGCATGTGCTTATTCTACTCAGCACTTAGTAGGCCAGCAGAAGGAGATCAGAGGGTTGGAGATTGCTGAGAGGGGAGAGATAACCGGTCTTCCTGTGCCTGGTAGATACGGAGAAAAGTACTCTGTTTGCAAGGATGTATACAGTGACACAAGAAGAGGCAGTGGGCACAAGTTGCTTTAGGAGAATTCCATCCAGATAAAATAAATAAATTCTTCATTGTGAGAAGATTAATTAAGAATTAAACATAGGAATGGTTTTCCCAGAGAAGTGGTGGAATTTCCTTTGCCAGCGGCATTGAAGACTTAAAAGGACCCTGGATAACCTAATCTAGGGCTGTACATTTGGCAGAAGGTTGGACCAAGTGATCTCCAGAGATTTCTTTCAGTCTAGACTTTTCTGTTATTCTACCAAATAGGTGATAATATTTTCTGTTACTTTGTGAAGTAACAAAGTTAGTTATTGTCCAGAATAGTTAGTTAATATTTATGAAGCATTCTGTCTGTTCTTTATTGATCAGACTGGACTAATTTTTATTGAAGAATACAATCAATAATAGCTCTAATGGGTAGTGATTGATGATCCAAGTATCCTAGGTCTGTCTGGGCTGGGAGGTGCAATGGAATTCTTACTGGAATGCATGCGTATTTTGTCTGCAAAGCATAAAACATTTTTTCTTTCACACAGGCAAGAGATTTTAGTAGTGGTTGACTTTGTTTTGTACTGTGATTTGTCAAGCGTATAGCTTTACACACAGAAAAATGGTAGTTGAAAGCAAAATAAAAATCATTAATCTACATGGTGACATTATTATCATCAAATTTAAATTATGCTTTTGTGTGTTTTTTTTAAAGGATTTTTAAGGATGTTAGCTTGAAGTATGTATCTGTCGGCAGAATAATATTCATAACTTATTTATTACTGTGGTGTATATATTTAACAAACACATTCTATTTAAAGAAATTTTGCTTGCCTTAGACTTGACACTATCTCTAAATAAATATATTTGTTTCATGAGGTATTACAGTTTCTGTTCAAAATTGGGAATTAAGTTGTCCTGAATAGATTTCAGGATGTAAAAGCTTTATTTCTGAAATTATTTGAAATTTTGAGAAAAAATTGTTGGTAAATCTTTCTGAGTTTGAACTTAAGTTGGCTACAGTGTTGTCCTCAAATATGTATGTATAGCTCCCTTTTTGGGGTATTTCTAACCTCATAAAAGTTGATTGGGGTTCTGCTAATGATTTCAGCTAAACTTGGATTTCTTGCAATGGCTTCTCTAGGAGAAGCACACATCTGCCTTTGAGGAAAGATGCTTACATGTACCCTAATGAGTGTTTTTTTTGTAGTAGTTATGTTAGTCTATAATGTATATCAGAGTTGGCCATTTGCCTCAGTATTTTAGTTCAGTATCTTAAGTGTCTGTTTTTCTGTGTGGTGAAGGAGGGTATTAATTCGCAGTCTGTTTAATTACTTTGTGTGGGAATAAGCTGTGGGTACATAGCAGTTCTTAACCTTTTAATTGGTGAGGTAGTGCATGTTTTGTACTCCTAATTGAAAGCATTGTAAGCTTCCTTCATAAATTCTTTAACCTGTTTTGTTGGGTTATTAAACGTATTATAGGTGGTGCCTCTGTGCTTTGCAGTTTTCAGTGTTCCTAGTTCTTGTCAACAAGGTACAGAGGAATTGGACAGAGTATGCAAAAGAGTATCTTCTGATACTCCTGGATGTCACTTCCTTATTGAAATTTTGGTGTGCTGACAGAATTGGTCGATCTGTGTTTAGCAAGATCAAAGGGCAAACTCAAAATAACATCGCTACGGTAAGAATTTAATACTTCTACCTCAAATGCCTGTGCATGTGCCACTTCCTTTCCTCTTCTCAGAGAAAAGGCACTTTGGGCACCTTTCGACACTTGGTAGAGTAACTTCACTGTTTAATTTGTGTGTGCCTGATTTCTAAAACACTTATATTTTAATAAAAATATTTATTGAGTAAAGTTAAAATTTTAAGTATGATGTATAAACCATTAAATTTTATGCCTTTTTAGTTTACAGCTTTTGTGGTGTGTTTTGGAAGTATGTGTTAAAATAGTATATAACAGTACTGTACAAGAAAATTTCTAGGCATTTATGGTATTTGGAAAGTGAGGCTTATACAAAGATGTTGGAACAGATTTTCCAAACACAACACTTATCTTTTCAACGGTATATAAATTCTGTTTAGAAAGTGTGTGAAAATATCCAAATAAGGCAAGAGGCATGGGGTCAGACTAATCGCTGTAAAACTCGATTTCATTTGGTGCGTTCTCTAAGTTAAATAGCCATCCTTGTCATATAGAAGTGTAGGTGGAAAAATTCCGGTGAATAACAGCAATATGCCTATCTTGCTGGACTTCCCTCGGCTTTCTCAAATAAACATTTTCTCTGGCATCATTGTGAAATGCAAGTCAGGCACATGCTGCAAAAACTCTCTAGACTGACGGTGTACAACAGCCAACCATTGAGTAGCCAAATGTTTAAAAACATGCAAAGAGAGTTAATTGATTGCATCAGGGTTTTTATACTTACGGGAAGTAAGGTAAAAAATAACTAACCTTTCTATGTTCTTCCAGTATTGGAGGAGGGAAATAAGAAAGTGATGGATCACAATTGAACATAGATTTTCTTTTGGACTGACAAACCTCAGTAGAAGTGTAGGTAGTATTTAAAACAGCATGTGTCTTCCTCGCAGTAGTTTCAAGGGTTGATCTGCAAATACCAGTTTACTTACTTGCTGCTCAGCAGACCTCCAGAAGACTGGTGTTTGTGCTGGTATTTTGCGAAGAGGACTGTTCATTGGGAGTCTGCAGGAAAGTTCTCTCCCAGTTTGCTTTGTAAATTTGGAAGTGATGCTTCTGTGAATTAAGTTGATTCAAGAAGAATTTCTTCACAAGTGGAGAGTACCTGTCTTAATCCTAATGTAGCTATAGGAGGAAGCGGCTGATTGTACTGTCAATGTAGTTTTTCGCTGTTGTGCTTCGCTTTTTTCCTGTACTAACAGCTAGTAATCTGAAAATGGCACTGCATAGTCTTTAAAAGGGAGTTCATAAAGTGCTGGAAGCAGAGAGGTGAGGATTGGGGAGCATGACCCCTGGAATCACGGTTAGTTTTGACCAGCTTTTGCTATGTTTCTGAGCAGATGAGAATCAATTAGTGGGACAAAGCTTCGAGATGCCGGAAAGCGTAATACGGAGAAAACAATGATTCATGCTTCAGTACAAACCGGAGGGATGTGGGGACGTAATTACAGTGTACAATCAAATCTGCAACAGTTTGCCTGAACTCTCTGGTAGCTCAGGTTCCCCATTTCTTACATCTTTGGGTAGAAGGGCTTAGAGAGCCCAGCCTTCAGTGTAGTGTGGAGTCACAAACCCACAGTACAGCCCCCAGAGTCTGTTGGGAGTGGATGTGGGGAAGCAGATAGGCCAAATGTGTCCGCAGATTTCAGCTGTGGCCCATGGGAAAGTTGCAGAGGTATGTTCTGTGAGAGTTTTTGTGGTTTGAAAAGCTTAGCTACTTTGTTGCTCTCAGCAGTTGAGCAAATACTATTTTCAGAGGCTTTAAAGTAGTAAACTGGGGGTGAGAGGAGGGATCTTTGATTTCAATAGCTGAGAGAGCAGAAGTCTCTGGTTGAACCTGCGCTCTCCTTCATGGCTGTCTTCAGAAACTTAACCTTTCCTACTTCTGACCTGAGAACAGATTTTGAAGAAACATGTGAATAGTTCTCTGCTATATGGGTCAAGGAATTCTTCAAGAATTCTTTGATCGTTGGTTGAATCTTCTAACAGGGACAAAAAGTATTAAGTCGGTGGCAGTTCCATCTCCTGTGAACCAGAGGATGCCAAGGCGCGTGTTCTGTTGGAGTGCAGCAAATGGTTTCTGCCTAAAAGTCTTCTCTCTGAAAAAGCTTCAGTTACTATTATTATGCTTTGGAGGGCTAAAATAGGAAAGGGTTAGGAAAAGAACTTTTTCCATTTTCTTGACAGTTATGAGGGAGAAATACTTAAAAAGGGAAATGTAAGATTATGGAAGTTGGTTAAGGCACTAAGATCAGCTATTGTACTAGACATTTTTTTACAGTACTCAAAATAATTGATTTTAGATTGACAGCTACCTTTTAACCCATTCTTACAAAAGTTTTTGCTGAAAACTTAATAGATTTCTGTAAATATCTTCAAGGAAATGTATATTCTAAAGGAAGGAAGAAGTCTGCAGTTTGTGTATGTTTTGTTTTAGAAGGGTTGGGTTTTTTTGGGTTGAGTCCATTTTATTTTAATGAGTCTGAGTTAATCAAAACCTAAAAATTGCCTTAGTCTTATCTTGACAGTAGATTTTTCTTAACAGTAATACTAGAGGTATTTTTTTAGATTCAGTACCTCTCTGTTGAAATTTTCTTTATATATTTTTCAAGGGTATGCCCAGTGAGCAGGATTTCAGTGTGTGGAAGTTTTGGGTCAGATTCACAGCCATACAGTTTTCTTGTTCATAAAGCACACAGTTTCTTGTTGTTCTTACATAGGCAATGATTTTGGACAGTTATAGAAGCTAGACCCAGACATTAGCTGGTATCAGAGAAGTGATATTTTTTCATTTGCACACTTGCTGATACAACTTTTAAAGCGGGTTTTGTCAAGTTTCATAGAGCTCCTTTTAGCTACAGAACCTTATACATAAATGCGTATATGAAAGTTGCTTGCAGTTTAATATGATTTAGAGTTCTATGCAGATTTATGGATGCAAATTTTGTTTGCTTTTCAGGTTCCTGGCAAGATTTCTGTATGCATTGATTGTGAATTACTAAGTAGCAACTGCAATTTTGCTGCAGTGCAGACTTGACCGCAGTAATTCCTGTTTTATACTTCCTGCTCAGCTGGCCTGTCATACTGTCTTCAGCTGGGGCATATCCTAGAAAGTTGTTTGGAAGTTTTTGGCAGGGTGTCTGATAGTGTAAATTAAACTTGACGTTATTTAGTGGGAAACATGCAAATGCAGTCAGGACTGATGCTTCATTGTTTTTATATTGACATCCATAGAAGGAGAACAGAAGTCTTAGTGAAATGAGGAGCTTTGCTAAGGTGGAAGTAGAAGGGGAGATGTAGAGCTGCTTTATTGGGCATGTTACCTTAAAACAGCAGCTGGGGTGTCTGTCAGAAAATGTCAGATTGAAGTACTGATTTTCACAGAGCTGGACCAGAGTTGTGAATTTCAACTAATGCTGTCAACAAAACTATATCTAAAGCTGTTTGATGAAGAGGGTCAAGATGGTCTAGCATGAGTTAAGTCCAGAAAGGTAAAAGGGGGAGCCTATGACTGCTTAATTTAAAATTCAGAGTTACAATCTTAACTTAAGCTGAGTCTGATGCATTTTCCTGAATGGGTAGTATTTTATTCTCAGGGTAAAGAAACATAAAACTGTTTTTTGCATTGGTTATATGCCTTGTTTAGCCTTTTCAGACATATGCCAAGAGACTAACTTAATAGGTTCATTTTTACTAAATGTTAAAAATATGCACTAAGTTGCAGTGGGAATGTTGCACTTCTTTGGAGAATAAATGTGTATATGCAGATTTTGTCTTTTTCATGTATTCTTCCTCTATAAGAACAATGGACTTCGTGTCTCACTCTGTATTTAGCTATTATTACTGTTTCTCTTTTTCTTTACACATTAATGAGAGAAAATGTTGGTTTTGCATATCAGTGAATTTTTAAAAACATATTTTTGTAACCATCTCTAGTTACAGGGTGCTTTTAAAACAAATTATTTTCATATATTCATGAAGAAATAGATTAAAAATTCCAAGTTTTAGCATTTTTTGGAAGAAGAAAAAATGTGGTATGTAACGTATTCAAAAATATATTTCAGTAAAGCAAGCTGAAAAATGGTACTAGGTCCAGTGTAGAATTTTTTTATTTAGATAAATATAGTCTGTTAATGTAAAACCATGTACCCTAGGTATTTTATGATCTACCAATAAAACAATAACAGGAGCACAATATGAAAAACACATTTATCAGACTTTGTGACACAGTTGGAAAAATAAAAATATATGTCAGATAGAATATTAGCATAAATGCTATTGTTCATAAACTGTTTTAATATGAGAAGAAGAAATGTCATTGGGAAGAATATACTTAGTAAAAAGCTAGTGGTAGGTAATTGGATTTTTTTTGCTGTTTTGGGTTTTTTTTGGTTTTGTTTTTCCTTGATAAACAGTCCATGTTTTCCTTGAAATCTGTGGAAAAAGAATGTGACCGATTTGAACTGTTCTTGTCTCAAAGTAGACAAATTTTTTTTGGAATACAGGAATGTTTTACTTTTGAAAAGGTATTTACAGTACTGTATACAGCTTGCTAACATGTATGTGAAATGTCACTTACAGGTGCTGACCTTAAAGAAAGAGCAAAAATGCACTCAAGTGAAGTTAGTTCTTTCGTCTCAAAAGCAAGAGCAACTATTAATGAGATGGGTATGTAACCTCTCCCTTGGAACAATGTTATTTTAACTGTAACCTGAGAAGGGTTAGATCAGAGGAATGACATAAACATGCATGGTTAATTCTTGACAGGTAATAGGATATCCACAACTATTTATATTGATAAATACAAATCATGGTGCATTACTTCTTTTAAAATGTTCCTAATCAAGTTGGACTTTTTTTTAGAATGCTAGAAAAAACTAAATCTCAGCTGAAATAGAGGTGATTTGCCCTGCAGTTTTCATAAAAGATGGATTATTCTGTGACATCCAAGTACTTTAGAAGTTAACTTTTACTGTTGCATTCTTGTGGTTGGTACAATTAATACAGTCTTTAATACATTTTAGAAACATGTTAAACATCAGCTGTTGATAGACAGTTAGCTACTAAGGCCTTCTAAAATTTTGTTTAATATGCACTTGTTCTGATGCAGTGAAACCTATTAATAGTTCCGGATTTTAATTGACTTGTACCAATTTTTAAGGATAGTAATTTCTTTGTAAATTTTACATTATGAATTCACCATCAAATCATTATGTTTCTATATCTCTGCTGATCAGTTTTAATGTAACTGTTTTTCAACAGGGCATTGCCAATATGTTTTGTCAAAAAGAGAAGTCAAGTGTACCAAGTATGAAGCAATTAATTTTTTACTTTTGATTTATATATGCAACATATTTTGTCACTTGAAATTTTGACACAAAGCTCTGAGGAATAAATCGTTTCTCAGAGAATGTTTTTAGCTGCATTTTCTTAGTAACATTGGGTCACATCTTGGTTTGGCAGAATGTTATGAATGGAAACCAGTATGTTTTCGCAGGTAAATGACAGGCTACTGAAGAATGAGTCTTTGATTAGGTACTTCATGGACATACTTGTCCTTGAATTCATGTCTTGTCTTTTGAAGTGAAGCAGATCCTCAAGGCTCTTTAAATAAATAAAATCAGTAAAATATCTAGAAGTGAATAGATCATTAATTTCCTGCAGCTGATACTGTATTTCATGCTGGCATTTGTCGTTTTGTTGGAATGCTGAGCAAGAGGCAACAAGTTGTTCCATTTAGTTACTTTGTAAGATTTTTGGGAAGCTTCCTTAGCTCTAAGTAATAATTTTTCAGCCTTTCTTGGACTGAAGTTACAGGAAATACTTTCTGAGCTGCTATTAACATTTAAATTGGTTTTAAGATTTTCCTATGATCAGGAAATAGGTTTTTTAAATTTGATTATTTTTATTTTTTTAAGTGAGAAAATTCCTTAAGTCTAAAGAAGTATTTGAATTCGGCATTCTGCACTGAATGACTGGAAAACATACACAGTGATTCGATGCTTTGTTTTGCTTCAGGGTTGGAAAGACTTTAAGACAAATGTTTGATTGTCTTCAGCTTCATTAAGGTTCCTGTAAGAGTGTTTAACTATGTAAGCAAATTTTCAGTGTTACCTGAAAGGTTTACACTGGATCATTATGCTAACAGTGAATTACTTGAAGTTTAGGAAACCAGTATGAGTGCTTTCATTCATTGATCTCTAGTCTCTTTCTCAAGAAAGAAGCATGAAATCGTGAGTAAGTGGAATTAATATTTGAGAATCTAGGTCACTGAAGTGACCTAGATAGGAAGGTTTGTGATGGGATGTAGTAACAGCAATTAGACATGCTGCAGGTTGGAAAAGAGAGAATTTCAACAGAGCCCTTGCCCGATATTGTAACAAAACTTTTGCTTAGGTTGAGTGAGTCTCTCTTTCCCTTCCCCCTCTTCCCCTCTTTCTCCCCCTTCTCTTTCCCTCCCTCCCCCCATTTTGCCATTTCTGCTTTAAAACACTAAACAAAACAGTCGCTAGAAGGTTCTTTAATGGTTACATGATATTTGGCCATCTCCCAGTTCATTTTTTTTAAAGGCCTTTTTACAGGATTAGAGAATATTGAGATATCACTTCTAATGTTATACATGATATCAAAATTGACCAACGTTTGGACATCTATACTATATAAGTAGCTTTTATTTTTCAGTCACATGATGTATTCCCACTATATAAATATTTGAGGCATTGTTGTTTTTGAACACATTATGCCAACAGTAGTTTGATTTGTAGGACGGATCTAACATTTCTCTGAAGGGTCTTTGCAGAGCAATTTAAAATGTGGTTTCCTACATCAGGAACTGATAGAGAATATAAAAAAGTGGATTTTATATATGAGATTAGATTAGATGGGTGCACAAGGCGTCCTGTTGTGTGGTGTCCTTATGAACACAAGTGAACATTAATTTTGTAGCAAGTAACCTTTGGGAAGGTTTAGATTGGACATGAGGAAAAATGTCTTTACTGAAAGAGTGGTTAAACATTGGAAGAGGCTGCCCAGGGAAGTGGTGGAGTCCCCATCCCTGGAGGTATTTAAAAGACGTGTAGATGAGGCGCTTAGGGACATGGTTTAGTGGGCATGGTGGTGTTGGGTTGACGGTTGGACTCGATGATCTTAGAGGTCTTTTCAACCTTAATGATTCTATGATTCTGTAAGTCAGAGGTTCTCAGTTCTTTCTTTCTTCTGAAGAAGTGATCTGTCATTTCAGAATGTAATTTTTGTAGAATTAGTGGAACATTGCATTTGATTACTGCAGTGAATCTGTATATTGAAAATAATAATGATATTTTTCCTGCCCAGAAATAACCAGAATATTGTGAGATGGTTAAAGAAGGGAAACAATTTTCAAATTATTATTTGCCACTGCAGAATGCTATATAGCCAGAGAACAGTATTTCCAGTCTCCCACTTTGTTATTTTTCTATCCAAGTTTAATGCTGTAATCTCATTTAAAATGTGTTCCTACTTCTTGCTTTTCAGAAATAGGTCATGTTTTGATAATTGCGTTTGTGTTCAGATGTGTGACCTAGTAAGGAGATGCTGCTTCTTAACAATACTTTCAGAAAGACCGTTTAAGTTATCTTTGTAGACAAAATACACAAAAGGTTAATTACATCTTGAACAACTGGATAAACTTAGCTTTTTAGAAGACTTTGGCTTTCTTTAGTTCCTGTTAATTTCATTACATTTAAAATCCTTATGCTAGTGGTTTTGTAAAAAGCTGTAGTATCATTTTGGAATACAGCTACAGAAGAGAATTTTCTGGAAATTAAAGCATACTGCACTTGTTTTTATGGGATTAATTTATAACTTCTTGCTAAATTTGGGTGAAATATTAAGACTGCAGTAAATATCACTTAGTATAAAAATAAGCACTTAAAAAAAAGAGCTGAAAAAATTGTACTGAGCCATTAGTTGCAGTTCTTAGAGCTTTAAGTTGAGGGGGGGGGAAATCAAAACAGCCTCTATTTTTAGTAGTGGTTGCTTTTGCTAAAATTATACCAGAATTGTGGGGTTTGTTTGGTGGGGTTTTTTTTGTGTTTTTTTTTTTTTTTTTTTTAATAGTAGGAATTATAAGACTACTTGTCCATTACTATATTCTGCCTTGAGGCTCTTCATTAGTGATGTGAGGCTGGCTTTACCCTCAAAAAACTAGGAGAGAAAAGCATTAATAGATCTCTTGCAACTATGCACAGAAAAACAGGCCTAACTAAATGAAATCAAATGTTACTGACTCCCAGAAACCTTGTTTTTTGACACTTTGGGAGGGGAAAAAAAACCCCTACCATCATTGTGGACCAGATCTTCAGCATATATTTTATAGTATGACTCCCATTAAGTCCATGTTGTTCTTTTTACTGGCTGTGGGGTCTGGGCTGTGATATTACCGTTGTATGTATGTTATCTGTTGGGATTTCAGTTACAAAACAAACTGAGGCTATGTATGGAGCTGAATGCAATAACCACTCTCCTCCAGAAAAACACCTTGTTTAACAGAAAGAAAAAGTGAAGCTGCAGAAAGAATTTGAACTCAGCAAATACTTGTAATTACTTAGAGTGACGTTTGGCCCCAACCTCTAATAAGTGAGAAACATCATTGGTTAGCAAAGCTCTTCCAAAGAACATAGGTGTAAGTACCTAAGTCCCACAAATGGGGAAAAAAAATTGGGGACTGACTTTCTTGGTTACTTTTTAAAATCAAAGTTCAAGTGTGGTCAGGCTTGATTTTTATGTCACTGTCCTGGTTTCGGCAGGGATAGAGCTAATTTCCTTCCCAGTAGCTGGTACAGTGCTGTGTCTTGGATTTAGGATGAGAACAAAGTTGATAACGCACCGATGTTTTAGTTGTTGCTAGGTAGTGCTTACACTAGCCAAGGACTTTTCAGCTTCCCATGCTCTACCAACTGAGAAGGCTGGAGGTGCATCAGAAGCTGGGAGGGGGGCACAGCCAAACTGGCCAGAGGGACATTCCATACCATGTGACGTCATGCTCAGTACATAAACTGGGGAAAGCTGGCCGGGGGGGCCGCTGCTCGGGGACTGGCTGGGCATCGGTCGGCGGGTGGTGAGCAATTGCACTGTGCATCACTTGCTTTGTGTATTATTATTATTATTATTATTTTTATTATTATTATTATTATTTTATTTCAATTATTAACCTGTTTTTATCTCTACCCACGAGTTTTACTCACTTGTGCTCTTCCAATTCTCTCCCCCATCCCATTGCGGGGGGGGGAGTGAGCGAGTGGCTGCCTGGTGCTCAGTTGCTGACTGAGGTTAAACCATGACAGTGTTTTTTGGTGCCCAACGTGGGGCACGAAGGGTTTGAGATAATAACAGATTAACCGGAGTGTATTAAGGAACTTATATCTGTTAATAGTTGTGGGTCACAATGTTGGTTTCTCTGTTCTCAATATTGATTTGTATAATCTGCATCGTGCTCTTTTTTCTGCTGTACGTGTTAAAGATTGGTGTTGGTTTTTGCAGTTTGCTGTGGTCTGCAGTGAATAGTGATGTCTCGCTTGTGACGTTTGTTTTTAGAACATCGACCTTGACCTTAGCATGGTATGTAGGTTTCGCAATGAAGCCGTTACTGTACCACGGATACCATTTCGTGGAGACAACTAGCAATTACAGTGGCTTTTCTGAGAGTTTTTTTACGGAGGAAATACAGAATGACAGGGTCACTACCTTCTTCTATGATGTTTCCTCCTTCATTACAGTAACTTTTCAGTATTTTGAACAGCCTTGGGTAGTTAAGGTACTTCTATTGGTACTTCTTGGGAATATTGTTTCGGTTTTGTCTAAAGTTGGTAAGCAATTTAAGAATATCATCCAGAGATCTGCCCCAAGGCTGGATAGTTATGAGTGGCAGGGTGTGTGGGACAAGACGGGCAAGTACCTAGGCCAATGGGCACCCCCAGTGTTTTGGAACTTCACCCCTGAGCAAGTGCAGAATCCTGAAGAGTTAGTAGAATATTTGGAAAAAGTATGCTGTCACCCTGGCAACTCCAGAGAGACACAGATCACTGCAACGTGCTGGGGCCTGGCCCATGCCTACCGAGCCCTGTTCAACACTATTCAGTACCCTCAAGGGGAAGAGAAGGTCTCTGGATCTGACGGTAAAACAACATGCACTGCGGCCACTCAGACCCCGGCGACAGGTACTGCGGCCACTCAAATCCCGGTGACACGCCCTGTGGCTGAACCAAAGAACCAGCCTGTGCCGGTATCAGTCGCCCCTGTACACATGAAGAAATCTTGGAAGCGGAAGTCGGCTCATTTAGTAAGGGAGGAAGAAACTTCTTCTAAAAGGGAGCCGGAGGAAGAAGTGTACGAGGCAGACTACTTTGGAGAATGGCCATCACGAGAACGGGAGGAGGAGAGCCGGCCGCTGACCGGGGAGGAAGAAGCAGAACTCATAAACAAGGCAGTGACCACCCGATCTCTATCCCTGAGTGAGCTGCGAGATATACGAAAAGATTTCAGCCGCTGTCCAGGTGAGCATATTGTCACCTGGCTGCTCCGATGCTGGAATAATGGGGCCAGTAGCCTGGAATTAGAAGGTAGGGAAGCCAAGCAGCTGGGATCCCTTTCTAGGGAAGGGGGCATTGACAAAGCGATTGGAAAAGGGACACGAGTCCTCAGCCTTTGGAGGCGACTCTTGTCAAGCGTGAAGGAAAGGTATCCCTTTAAGGAAGATGTCATATTGGATCACCATGGAGAAGGGTATCCAGTTTCTGAGGGAATTAGCTGTGCTGGAGGTGATTTATGATGACCTGAACAATGAGCAGTTATCCAAGATCCAGATGAAGTCAAGTGCACACGACCCATGTGGCGGAAGTTTATACGGAGTGCACCATTGTCATACACCAATTCATTGGCAGTGATGACCTGGAAAGATGGAGAGGAACAAACGGTGGATGAATTGGCTAGTCAACTCCGGCAATACGAGGACAGTCTCTCTTCCTCCCTCGTCTCAGCTGTGGAGAAACTGTCCCGGGAGATCCAGCAACTCAGAGAGGATAGGTCCTACTCCCCACCTGTACGGACCAGTATCTCGGCTATTAGGAGTCAGTGTTCTTTTGTTCAAGAGAGAGGATATAAAGGTTACACACCACGGGGCACCCTATGGTTTTACCTGCGTGACTATGGAGAGGACATGAGGAAGTGGGATGGAAAACCTACCTCAGCCCTAGGGGCACGGGTACGTGAATTGCAAAGGAAAACAATCACAGAAAGAGGTTCTTCCAGGAAAATTGCTGCTCCAGTTTCCAGCGGGCAGTTCCCCGGTCAGAGTAGAAGGGCCAATCTTACTCCTGATCTTAATGAAGAGACTTCTGACTCGTATTTACAAGAAAAGAGAAACGAATACTATGACCAGGACTAAAGGGGCCCTGCCTCCAGCCAGGTGGAGGAAAGGGACAACCGGGTTTACTGGGCTGTGTGGATTCGGTGGCCTGGCACATCAGACCCACAGAAGTATAAGGCCCTAGTTGACACCGGTGCACAGTGTACCCTAATGCCATCAAGCTATATAGGGGCAGAACCCATCTGTATTTCTGGGGTGACGGGGGGATCCCAACAGCTAACTGTACTGGAGGCTGCAGTGAGCCTAACTGGGAATGAGTGGCAGAAGCACCCCATTGTGACTGGCCCAGAGGCTCTGTGCATCCCTGGCATAGACTACCTCAGGAGAGGGTATTTCAAGGACCCAAAAGGGTACCGGTGGGCTTTTGGTATAGCTG
This sequence comes from Aptenodytes patagonicus, assembly GCF_965638725.1. Classification (NCBI taxonomy): domain Eukaryota; kingdom Metazoa; phylum Chordata; class Aves; order Sphenisciformes; family Spheniscidae; genus Aptenodytes; species Aptenodytes patagonicus. Next base: position 51,189,485 of record NC_134982.1, on the reverse strand, counting down.
CCTTGGAGATGGAGGAAATTAAACAGCTGCCTACCTTGCCTGGTCTCTCGGAGGACCCTTCTGTTCTGGGGTGGCTGAGGGTCGAAGACCAACAGGTGCTGATCGCTACCACAACAGTGCACCGACGGCAATATTGCACCAACCGAGACTCCCTGATTCCCATCCATAAGCTGATTCATTGACTGGAGAGCCAAGGAGTGATCAGCAAGACTCGCTCACCCTTTAACAGTCCCATATGGCCAGTGCGGAAGTCTAATGGAGAGTGGAGTCTGACAGTAGACTATCGTGGCCTAAATGAAGTCACACTGCTGCTGAGTGCTGCCGTGCCGGACATGCTAGAACTTCAATACGAATTGGAGTCAAAGGCAGCCAAGTGGTATGCCACAATTGATATTGCTAATGCGTTCTTCTCAATCCCTTTGGCAGCAGAGTGCAGGCCACAGTTTGCTTTCACTTGGAGGGGCGTCCAGTACACCTGGAACCGACTGCCCCAGGGGTGGAAACACAGCCCCACCATTTGCCATGGACTGATCCAGACTGCACTGGAACAGGGTGAGGCTTCAGATCACCTGCAATACATTGATGACATCACTGTGTGGGGAAACACAGCAGGAGAAGTTTTTGAAAAAGGGAAGAAAATAGTCCAAATCCTTTTGAAGGCCGGTTTTGCCATAAAAGAAAGTAAGGTCAAAGGACCTGCACAGGAGATCCAATTTTTAGGAATAAAATGGCAAGATGGACGTCGTCAGATCCCAATGGATGTGATCAACAAAATAACAGCCATGTCTCCACCAACTAGCAAAAAGGAAACACAAGCTTTCTTAGGCGTCGTGGGTTTTTGGAGAATGCATATTCCAAATTACAGTCTGATCGTAAACCCTCTCTATCAAGTGACCCAGAAGAAGAATGATTTCAAACGGGGCCCTGAGCAACGACAAGCTTTTGAACAAATTAAACGGGAGATAATTCATGCAGTAGCCCTGGGGCCAGTCTGGGCAGGACAAGATGTAAAAAATGTGCTCTACACCACAGCCGGGGAGAATGGCCCTACCTGGAGCCTCTGGCAGAAAGCACCAGGGGAGACTCGAGGTCGATCCCTAGGGTTTTGGAGTCGGGGATACAGAGGATCCGAGGCCCGCTATACTCCAACTGAAAAAGAGATATTGGCAGCATATGAAGGGGTTCGAGCTGCTTTGGAAGTGATTGGTACTGAAGCACAGCTCCTCCTGGCACCCCGACTGCCGGTGCTGGGCTGGATGTTCAGAGGGAGGATCCCCTGTACACATCACGCAACTGATGCTACGTGGAGTAAGTGGGTCGCACTGATCACACAACGGGCTCGAATAGGAAACCCCAGTCGCCCAGGAATCTTGGAAGTGATCACGGATTGGCCAGAAGGCAAAGATTTCGGAATATCGCCAGAGGAGGGGGTGACGCGTGCTGAGGAGGCCCCAATGTATAATGAACTACCAGAAAATGAGAAGCAATATGCCCTGTTCACTGATGGGTCCTGTCGTCTTGTGGGAAAGCATCGGAGGTGGAAAGCTGCTGTATGGAGTCCTGTGCGACAAGTTGTAGAAACTGCTGAAGGAGAAGGTGAATCGAGCCATTTGCAGAGGTGAAAGCCATCCAGCTGGCCTTAGACATTGCTGACCGAGAAAAGTGGCCAGTGCTCTATCTCTGTACTGACTCATGGGTGGTGGCAAATGCCCTGTGGGGGTGGTTACAGCAATGGAAGCAGAGCAACTGTCAGCGCAGAGGCAAACCCATCTGGGCTGCCGCATTGTGGCAAGTTATTGCTGCCTGGATAGAGAACCTGGTTGTAAAAGTCCATCACGTAGATGCCCACGTACCCAAGAGTCGGGCCACTGAAGAACACCAAAACAACCAGCAGGTGAATCAGGCTGCTAAGACTGAAGTGGCTCAGGTGGATCTGGACTGGCAACATAAGGGTGAGTTATTTATAGCTCGGTGGGCCCATGACACCTCAGGCCATCAAGGAAGAGATGCAACACAGAGATGGGCTCGTGATCGAGGGGTGGACTTGACCATGGACACTATTGCACAGGTTATCCATGAATGCGAAACATGCGCTGCAATCAAGCAAGCCAAGTGGTTAAAGCCCCTCTGGTATGGAGGACGATGGCTGAAATATAAATATGGGGAGGCCTGGCAGAATGATTATATCACACTGCCACAAACGCGCCAAGGCAAGTGCCACGTGCTTACAATGGTGGAGGCAACCACCGGATGGCTGGAAACATATCCCGTGCCCCGTGCCACCGCCCGGAACACTATCCTGGGCCTTGAAAAGCAAGTCCTGTGGTGACATGGCACCCCAGAAGGGATTGAGTCAGACAATGGGACTCATTTCCGAAACAACCTCATAGACACCTGGGCCAAAGAGCACGGCGTTGAGTGGGTGTATCACATCCCCTGTCATGCACCAGCCTCCGGGAAAATTGAACGATACAATGGGCTGTTAAAGACTATACTGAGAGCAATGGGTGGCGGGACATTCAAACATTGGGGTACGCATTTAGCAAAGGCCACCTGGTTAGTCAACATGAGGGGATCTGCCAATCGAGCAGGCCCTGCCCAGTCAGAACTTTTACGTACTGTAGATGGGAATAAAGTCCCTGTAGTGCACAGAAAAAATATGTTGGGGAAAACAGTTTGGGTTATTCCTGCCTCGGGCAAAGGCAAACCCATCCATGGTTTTTGATTATTACTATGAGAAGTGACTGCTTAAGTAACATTGACCAAATCCAGCTGTATTTGCTGGAGGTAAATCTGGGCAGCAAAGATGGAATGCTCTAGTTTGGAAATCCAGTGAGAAGAACTGTGGGTTTCTCTCTTAGGGAAGAGCAGATACAGGCTATAACTTAAAAAAGCATTCAGCTGAATGAAATATCGGAGGTAGCTATCAAATTTGAAGAAGGACAAATTTATAGCTAGCAGTGTCATGCTTAGCAGGCATCCTTAGGCATCATGGTCTCCCTACGTTGTTGACACTGTGAAAGGGAGATTTTGGCACAGTATTTCTCTTGCTGTGTTATGTTGTTGCCTGTTCAGTTAAGTGTAGTGCATAGCTAATACAGTCCAAGACTGCTAGCATTCTGAACACGTTGCTGAGCTCTTGGTTGTTTTCCAGTAGTACATTTACTGCTTCTCTTAACATTCAATTAATTTAAGATACCCTTTGACTAAATATTGTCTGTTTCCTAAATAGACAGTACTGTCCTTGCAGAGCTGAAATTATAGGCTTTGTCAAATGGCATTGGATTGTTTTTAATTAAAAAACACGATGCTAAACTCTGTACCATTATAGAGGCAATGAATGCAACATTAAAATTCTGTACCAGGATGTTTATTAGCTATTTATATGACAGCATTGCTTCCACAATTGCTAATACACTTTTTTCCCCATAATAATAACTTTCTAAAAACTGTTACAAAAAAAGATGCAGAAGTGGAGGACCTGACTATTAGGATGAGCTAGCTGATTGTCCTCCCTTATAGATCTGAAGATTAGGGAAGGAGGTGGCTTTGCATTGCTGATTCATTGCTGTGATTCCTGGCACTGCTGTATGGCCTTGATAAAAAATAACATATCCTCAGTTGTAGGTTAGTTTTCCTTCTAGTAGTAATTCCAAATGCTGTTCTATGAGGAAAAGAGACTGTGCTCTGGACATGGCTCTTTAATTTTCCTCCCACAAAAAGTAACTGTACCAAAAGAAGGGTGCTGCTTGCTCAAATGGTTTATTGAGATTAACATAGCCAGTTTGCACTTTGCCTGTTAAAACAGGCCTCTGGTATGACTTGCTGTCCAAGGCTTCTGTTCCCTCTCTAGGGAGCCACATTGTGTATGTTTGATGCGTTGGGAAACTCTACCCTTTCCTCACCCTGTTCAGGTTTGAAATTGCATGTTTCAATCCCTGAATGAGAAGGAATAGTTTGTTAGCTCTTTTGCTTTGCCTGTCTCAGTCTCTGGCTCTGTTCCTAGAACCAATTGGTATTCAAAAGGCAGCGACTTCTGGCATGGTACCGAAAAGTATTATGCTGCTCTTCTATCGAAGAAGTCCTAAGCTCATTGCTTGGGCCCAGCATTAGGCTTTGACTTCAGAATAGCATGTTCAAGTCTTGTATTGAATGCAGCTTTTGCCTAGGTATGCGCTGCTTTGATGTTATATACTTTTTATTAAAAAAAAGAAAAAAAAAATTATGCTTACTGTGAAAAATTAGGGGGTGTTTCCTCTAGTGAATGAGCTGACTGACACTGTTACTTAATATATTAAGCTAATTTAGAAATAAAGATATTTTAGCACTAGACTGGGGAATGTAGGTATATGGAATACTGCTGAAAATAGTTATAGGAGAAAAATTCTAGAAATGTTCAGCTAAAATGGTCAGTCTGTGGGTTTTTCTTTGTATTGTGTCAAACAAGAATGCTACTGGTACTAGAGTATGTGTTATTTTCATACTGTAAATCAAACAAGTAGACAATAAAAGAATGAAAAACTTGTCCCATTGGATTCTCTTAACTGTTAGAGATTATAGTTGTGCTGTTGTTTGAATTTTGCGTGCTCTCTAAGAAAGAAAAAAACTTACATAGAAGTAGAATGTAAAAATGTAACTGACATAATTTATCCTTGGCATTATCCTTTTGTTTTGTAAATTCAGTGCTTGAATATGTGCTCTGCTATTTGTGTGAGTAATAAGTTCTTAAATGTGCTTAGTAAGGATAAGAAATATAAGAAATAATTTTCATTTTTCCTATATCCAAAGCTTTTTTTCATTTGCACAGAAAGTAGATTCTGTCATCTAGGGTTTACTTCATTATTGTTTTACTGAGGGCAGAATGACACTACAAGAAGAAACATTAGTAAATATGAAGAAATGAGGAATCTGTTTATCAAACTGAAGTGTATCACTGAAGATTAATGAAATATCCAAACTTTTTTATATAGTACAAAAAGAGAATCATGGGAGAGTTGGCTACAGAAGACTGTAGCTAAAGAGTTTGGTTAAAGCACCTCTTTCATTCCAATTAGTTTCCCAACTTTTGCTCCTGTTATCAAGAATATAAAACACAGTGTCCCTATTACCTGTCAATAATCAAGTACCGAATAGAAAAGTTTAAAATTAAGAACATAATATTCCTATATTAAGTATTTTTTTTATCAGTTAAAAAATGTTTTTTCTAGGTCATTTATAACAGTGAGTGATCACTGGAGGAAACGGGGAAATTAATGGGATTGAAGGAGATGCCTTAAGAAAACCCTTTAGCTACTGTCATAATAAAGGGAAGATAAACTTTACTACTATCTTTTGCTTAATAATCAACTGTAAGCAATGTGCAGTAACCATTTTCATTAAAAAGCAAAATTTCTTTACAAGTACTAAAAGATAGGGTTTTTTATGCAGCTTTTTCTTGCTAACGATTGTCTGCTTGAACTTCAAAGGTATTAAAGTAAATGTAATAATGTTCAAATACATCTATCAACGGTAGCAGTCTATTAATCTTCTTATCCAAAGCACAGGAATTAGAGGGTAGCTAAAAGCCTTTCGCAGTTGTAACTAGCAAATGTATGGAAGAGAATTGTGTGTATCCAAATGCACATGTAGACCATTCGGACTTAAAAGTGTGGTCATGTTTTTGCAGATGGAGATATTTTTAAAACATATGTAAATAAATAAGTTACTTTGAGTAACAACTTCTTCATGCTTTTTGCAATTATGACAGGTAAAGCTTTGTAGCATTTCATTACTTGCCTTGCACAAAAATGGTTTGACCAGTTGTCTTTGCCTTCAAGTTCATACAGGAAGATTTGATAGTCTCTCTTAGCCAGTTTCGTATGTTGCTACATACATTGGTTGGTTTTCATAGTGTTATAGAATGGATGAAAGTGCTTGTTGAAGTACTTGGTTTCTGTTAGCTTTTTTCCCCATAGAAGGGTCTTTTTTGATGGCGGTGCTTGCAATTGAAAATGCAAGCAAACTGTTGTAGTCACTGACTTGATAACAGATTTTACAAGGCAAGGTAAATGCCTGAAACACAACTGACATTGCTCTCTAAGTGCAAAGCTCGTATGCCATCTTAATGTTATTATTGTACTTCAGGAAAAGATCCCAAATGATGAAATCAAGATATAGTATTGTGTTGCCATTATTTTTCTGATTTCCTGTGACATAATTTATCCGAAAGTGTAATTTTGTGATTAAAATGTTCCTAATATAAAGAATATTTCAGTTATCATAATTGCCCAGGGACTGCCTCTACTTGCCACTCAAGGTGCATAGTTTATGCCCTTTTATTTTTTGAAGGGAAAAATCTTAATTTTACGCTCAAGAGCAACGTCACCAAGAGAGATAAAAAATCTGGGTAGTGAACAGGTGGAAGAGAAGTCTATTCCGAGTGACAAGATACGAATATTTACATATAAACTTAATTATTTTAAAACCAAATTAAAAATCCATTCCCAGTTATTATAGCAAGCTAGTATGTAGTTTTAAATAATCACTAATGCTGATTCAAAATTCCTGTTTACACCTGTGGCCTTTTGAAAACTCTTTCCTAACTTGTAACGAGAAAACTTGCAGATTTTGGGTTAGTAAAGAAACTCTGTAAAATAACAGATCTTGAACCTTTCTTTCAACATTGTTGGTGCAGGAATCAGCCCGTAGACTTACAGTATTATGTGGTTTTAAGCTATTGTTAGTTGAAATTTTCACTGAAGATAAACAGGATGTAAATAAGTACATTGTTTTGTAATAATAAACCCAAAATTGATAGTTCTTTGTTTGACATTTTCACTCTATGATGTGACTTCTGTTTCTTCTTTCTTGCTTTCCTAATGGCTGACCAATCAATTATGGAATCTACAAATATGTGTTTATTTGTGTTTAGACATTTTTGGCGCATGTGACCATTCTTTTTATTAATTTGAAGGCTCCATTATTGTTGCTACTTTTAAATAAACGTGCTAAGAAACAGAGAGGGAGCTTTCTTACCTGTAAATTAAAATTTGTCCTTGGGAAGGTGCTAGAACAACTAATCTGGAAACTACTACTGGGCACATGAAGGACAAGAAAGTCATCAGGTGTAGTCAGCATGAATTCACAAAAGGGAAATCATGCTTGACCAGCCTTATAACCTGTGATGAAATTACTAGTTTGGTAGATGAGGGAAGAGCAGTTGTCTACCTTGACTTCAGTAAGGCTTTTGACATGGTCTCGTACAAGATTCTCGTAGAGTAACTGATGAGTATGGACTGGATGAGCAGACAGTGAAGTGGATTGAAAATTGGCTGAACAGACGGGTTCAGAGGCTGGTCATCAGTAGCATGAAGTCTACTTGGAGGCCAGTAGCCAGCAGTGTGTACCCCAGGGGCCAATACTGGGTTCAGTCCTGTTCAACATCATTAATGATGTGAATGATGGGACAGAGTGTACCCACAGCAAGTTTGCTGATGATATAAAAACGGAAGGAGTGGCTGATGCACCAGAGGGTTGTGCAATCGTTCAGAGGGACTTCAGCAAGCTGAGAGGAACCTCACTAAGTTCAACAAAGGAAAGTGCAAAGTCCTGCACCTGAGGAGAAACAACTCCATGCCCCACATGCTGGGGGCTAATGATTTGGAAAGCTGCTTTGCAGAAAAGGCCCTGTGGGTCCTGGTGGACACCAAGTTGAACATGAGACAGCACCATGCCCTTGTGGCAAAGAATGCTAATGGTATTGTGGTCTGCGTTAGGAGGACTGTTGCCAGCAGGTTGAGGGAGGTGATCCTTCCCCTCTCCTCAGCACTGGTGAGGCCACTGCTGGACTACTGTGCACAGTTCTAGGCTCCCCAGTACAAGAGAGAGATGGAGCTACTGGAGAGAGTCCAGTGAAGGGCCATGAAGATAATGAATGGACTGGAGCATTTCTCCTATGAGGAAAGGCTGAGCAAGCTAGGACTGTTCAGCCTGGAGAAAAGAAGGCTTAGGAGGTGATCTCATCAATACATGTAAATACCTAAAGGGTGTTAAGAGGATGAAGCTAGGCTGTCTCCAGTGGTGTCCAGTGACAGGACCAGGGGCAATGGGCACAAACTGGGACACGGGAGGGTCCTCCTGAACATCAGGAAACATTTACTGTGAGAGTGACCAAGCACTGGCACAGGTTACCCAAGGAGGTTGTGGAGTCTCCCTCCTTGGAGATCTTCAAAAGCCATTTGGACATGAGCTTGAGCAGCTTGGTCCGGGTGACACTACTTGAGCAGGGGGGTTGGGCAAGGTGACCTCCCGAGGTCTCTTCCAACCTCAACCATTCTGTGATTTAAAGGTTTCTCATGTGCTGCAGGCATATGTAGGCAGATATTTGCCACACTTTCTTAATCTGCTTGAGTTAGATAATGAATTGTGGAACTTTTTATATATTCCTCAATTTATAGCATACTTTCCTCCAGTAATATGTGTAACACAGTATGCAGGATATTTTTAGACAGTTCGGCCTCCTTGCTTTACGTTTTATGAAATCCGTTATTCAAAAGGAAAAATGAGCTGCTGGAAATGCCCCCTGAAGTTCCTTGTCCTAGTAAGCTGTACACTAATCAACGCTATTTGTCAAATAATCAGAAATGCACATGTGGAATAAATAGCTTGGACAATCTATTTTTCCATTCTATGGGAACTCAGTTGTGCTGTTATGTAAATTTGAATTCTCTTGCTACTTCTGTCTTAGTTGGAGACTCACAGTTTTTGAGGGAAATAGAGTACTCTCACTTCTTTCTTTTCAGTCAGTACTGGGAAACAAGAATTCTTAGAGCATTGGCTGTCTGTTGATAATTAAAGACAAGTCAGGCTTATGAATCTGGTTCGGTAGGTGCTAGAGGTAGTCACCAGCTTCTGATTTACATCTGAGTAACTGTTCTTTCCAGAGGTTGATTGCCAGAGGTCACTGAAGTAAGAAGAGAGATGAACAATAAGGACTTTTTTCAACATTGTCCAGGTGTAGGAGGACAACAAAGGAATAGTGAGGGGAGTTAAGGTGACTGTCTTCCATTTTAGTGTTTCATATCAAATGCTTGAAAAGGCGCACTTTAAAGCAGGGCTTCATTTGAATGTTCCTAAATACCAGATTCTGACTGCTGTGGTTAGTTGAATTGAAAATACTTGTCCTAATCTGTAAAAGAGTACTTCAAAAATAGAAGTTAATTATATCTAAGGGACCATATATAATTTGTGCATTGTTAAGGATTGAATGGGCTTCCATGGAGTTTTCTTTTTTGATTCATGGGAATCATGAACTGCAACTGTTGCTGCAGTAACAGTGCAGACCTTTTACTGTAAGAGAAACTGAATTCTAAGTCTGCTGGACTTCTAGTTCTTTAATGATGTCTCCTAGATCCTAGCTATAGGAAGGAATACTACAGGTGTTCTTCAGGTTGATTGTTTGAAACTGCTGTCAAGCTACAAATGTATGGTTCTCATAGAAAGCTCGTTGGCATGTGAACAGCCTCAATCTCAAGATTTTGTGCCTAGCTCAAGAATGTTTCTCCTTTTTGTATGAATATGTGGTACAGTTGGTAACAGAAAATACTACAGGTATAAATTTACTTAGCAAGCAAGGAAGCCACTCTTAAGAGATTGGTCTCTTTGGATTTGATATATTCTAAATCGGAAACTCTTTTCTGGGTGTCATGTATTTTAAGTTAATCAGTCTGGACAAGTGATGTAGGTTGACCAGGAACACAAATCACAACATCTGGAATTCTGGATAACCATATTATTCTTTCTCTGCTCATTTCAGGAACTCTCAGTAAGGGACTAGTAATAGTGATAGGTCTTTCTTCGAGCCCTTGAACACTGTCTAAGGAATGTGTTTATTGCCTGTTATGTAAAATCTGCTTATGTAATGTTTCATAAACGCAAGACTACTTTCATGTATAAATTGTTGCCATTTTGTTTTTACTGCATTTATTTGTGCAGTCTTCATACTTCTTCCTTCCTTCTTCCTCAATATCTGCAGAAAGTAGATTTTTCCTAGTTGATCAGACCATTTCACCGTCTGTCAATAGTGAGAAAGTGAGATTGTGCACGAATGGAAAAAGGCTGCTTGATAGTTACTAAGAAAGTATCAAGTGTAATTCAGTTTCCTCTCAGATATTATCTTACATATCTGTAATTTTGTAAGAACTTTTTAAATGAATTAGTCAGAGGACTAAATAGTCACATACAATTCAGGTCAGTACAATCCAGGCAACTTCTGCTTTCTATTTGGGGAATGTCAGTGTCCGCAGTAAATGAATCAGCTGTGTGGGCTGTGACACACATCTGAGAAACTATTTCTTGGTCAAATCCTCCAGACCTGGTGCCTGTATTCATATGCTGGTCTTCAATTCATCATATAATCATTTCTAAGCAGAAAGGAAATCCCTTGTTAGTCACCAGCAGTGGACATCATGTGGAAAGTCACTTAAAGATGAAATAACAATTACCTGCTTCAAAACAGTTGTGATTCTTTGAGATTGCTTCCCACACATTACATGTGTTTTTATGTACTTAAATGCAAAGTCCTCTTCCTGTGACATTCTGTACTGGTGACAAAATTGTGGGAGAGTTTAGCTTACTCTACTGTTTATGTCTTTCAGTAATGGAGAGTCACAGGAAAGCAGGAGGCATCCCAAGCCTACAGGATGCTGCTGGTCAGCCTAATCTAAAGCTACATGTAACGTAAATATATAACAGGAACGCATTTCTGAAGTTGAGCTGAAGATCCACACTTACTACAGAGTAGGAAACAGGCCCATTTCTTTATATTGCTGTATATCATCTCTTCTAACTTTTGTTTGAGCTTTTTATGGTTCATTGGACTTAACTAGCTGTATCATGTCATTATGTTCAATTTCTCTTATTGAAGTTTTTTGCATGCCATTAATTTCTTAGTTCTTCCATTTACCTGCTGGTCACTCCACCTGTATCGTGTCTTGAATGGCCAATAAACATCCTTTTATACAGGTTGTATCACCTTCTGTCCTAACAGATTATTCCTCAAATAACTTAATACATAAAAATTATTTTGATCTGCTTGTTCATGTTTGTCTCCTCTTCAGCTAGTCCAACCTCTGTTTCTACTCCTGTGATCTCAAATACAGAAATGCGTTTTTGTCTTAAAACTCTGCTGCTGACTTAGGACTAACATAGTGAAATAGGCCCTTCTTTTTTGTTACTGTACTTAGAAACTTCCTTTTCTGTAATATCATTAAGCGTTGATGTTATATGGGGACATGAGTCGGCTTTTCTTGGGACAGTTGTTTTACATGCAGAATGGAAGTGTATATACAAAGTATGCAGCATGTTTTACAATACAATAGATGTGTGAAGTAATCCTTCATGAATTCATTGTATGAACTGGCTTATTATTTAGTGTCCTTCATATTCCACACTGATATACTACAGTGCAATTCTCTAAATGCTACTTATTACTTAATCTTTTTTTAACTATGTCTAACAACATTAATCTGTGTATACCCACGGTCTACTCTTGTCTGTGTTGTACACTCTAATTTAGTTTAATTGTTTTGTTTCTTTTATATATATGTCTAATGCAGCTATGTACTATGCAGCTTATGATTGCATGTTGATAAACCCGTATCACATCTAGAATCTAGCACTAATAATTAGTAGTACAACAATTGCCTGAAATTCATATCTATTATTTACAGCATGACAAAAATGTGGAATGTTAGAGAATTAAACCACTGGGCTTCTTGGCAAAGCTTTACATAGGTTTTTTCTGTCACTCATAGCAAATGAGTTTTGCCATGTGGGATCATTGTGGAGGCTGACCTGTCTGTTTATGTAATTTATTGTTCTTAAAAATTGAGTGCATACAACTTAGTTAAGTCTACAGGGCATGATTTGTCAAACATCATCTCTGTTTTTGTTTTGAGCTGAACAGTTTTGGCAGTTCTGTATTAAAATTATGCAGATAAACATGAACAAGTGCCTCTTGTGCTACACAACATGAATATTCCAAGAAGCTTTACCCTTGGTAATAAGTTCTAGTGACTTAGAAACTCAGTTTAAAATCCAGAGCAATTGCTAATTTATTTCTGTATTGCTTTTTCTGATGCTTCACAAGAACGTGTTAAAAGGATTAATTTCTTCAATTCTTTTCATAGGTATACACAGGGCTATTGTAAAGAATTTGTATTTTGCCTTTCATTCTTTGTCAACTTCCACATCAGGTGATCCTTTAAAATTAATGTCCTTGGGAAGTGATGATTCTAACATATGGTATCAAACTGCTTCTTCTCCCTTTGAATTATGAATTTTAGTATTTCTTAATGGGAATGCTGGCTGTAATTCTTGAAACCAAGCTGTTTTATAACACTCTTTCTGTAAATTTCATTTCTGTGTGTAATGGTCTACTTGAATTGTACCATAGCTAAATCTGGAAGTTACTTACCACAGGAAAAGTAGTCTGTCTTGGAGTACTGCAGAAGTTGTGTAAATAGTGCTCCAGATACTGTTTGCTAGTCTCTGAGAAATGGAACATACATGCAGGCATTAACTGCTGGAAACTACAGTTAATAATGAACGTGCCTTTGTGCTCAGGCAGATTATTTTTCATTTACCTATGGCAAAGGCAGATTCCTTTAAGAGAAATGCTAGCTGTATCAGCCTTGAACTTGGATTGCAAGACTGTTTGGCAAATCAGTTACGGTGATGGGGTTATGAGTTTCGGTCAGCAAGCTGGCCCTGCTGGAAATGAGAGTTGCCTTCTCTTCTTGCCTTCCCATATAACTAAGAAAAAGTAGATAAAGAACAGATTTTACTCCTATTCCTCTCTCTCCTATGCCTTCTGTGGTAGATGGCAAATATAATGGATACCTTGGGCTCTTCTAAGTGACTGCAAGTGCTTGATGTTGCAGACAGTAACAGTAGTCTCTTTTGACATTGGAATTGATTCAGATAATCACTTTTAATCATGATCTAAACCAGCAACCAAGGGACTTTGATTTAAAGCATCTGTTATGATCTTGAAAAGCATTGGTAAATTTTTGTTCTTTTCTTAAAGACAATTGGATTTTCATTAGTTGTTAATCATAAAAGGATGTCAATTTGCAGCTAAAAATAGCCTTTCATTTAATTTGATACTTTGTTTTGTTACTCAGTGAGAGACTACCTGTTTGTATACAGATTTATTCATGCTGATATACATTAACATTTAATTGGTTTGTTTTTTTTTTTTTTAAATAAAGTTATCTGGATTGTATCTGTCAGAAAGGAAAAAGGTAAGCTAGGTAGCGCAACTTCTAAATTTAAAACTAACTAGTTCACTAAAGAGAGGAAGTATTATTTGTAATTAATACATTAAATTAATCATTTTTGGTCACATTTACCCTTCTAGATTTTAAAAGGAGAGAACATTCTCTCACACCTCATTTTCATTTATATTTTGGCAGCAGGCTTTTTTATTTTTCAATTTCCAACTAAGACTGAATGAACTGGTCATTGAATTCAAGTAGCTGAAACATTAAAACAAAGAAAGTATTTTTTTAACATCTGCAGAAAAAACTATTGCTGTCAAGAGTTGGTTTAACATTTCAACAAACCGTACACTGAAGTGTTCAGCTAATGAATTGCTTTTGACTATCTTTGAAACTTTAGTCGCAAAAATGACTACTCAAATATTGTTCGAGTATAGTTTAGAATTATTGATAGCTTGTGGTAAATGGTATGTTAAATGTAATTAAAGCTGTAATATATAAGTTAATTTCTCAAGTAAAAATACATTTCTCATCAAACTTCTTCAAGTTTGTGGTAAAGAGGGGAGAAGAGAACTTAAACTTGTTGGAGGTGAAGAGCAATACTGTAAGCTGAATGTTTAAATGACTTCCCTGTGTCAGAACACTGATGATGCATTAAATACAAACTATGCCATGGTCACACAGGCCTCTGGAGCCCTGCTACCTGTCATGTGTACTGGCAGCATGTGCATCTGTTTATCAGACTGAAAACTTTCCCACATTCCATTAAGCTGTTAGCTGCTGCTTTACAGGAGAAAGGGGGCAATAGCGGTGGCCACACCACGTCTGGGGATATTAAGACACAGAGAGCTCCAGCTATGCTAGCATCACAAATTATTATGATAAGACATCTGTATTTCAACTGGGACTGTGTATGTGCCTTTTTTAAGTATTCCTGGTTTTTTGTTTGCCTGGCTCTGCTATGTATGTTTTTGGAGTTTACTATTCAGATTTTTGTCAAAAGTGAGCAGAAGCTAGGTAAAAAGGCTTGCAAACCTATTCAACCACAGATTGATTAGAGGGAGGATCAATTTTTTTGCCGAAGTGTTGCTGAGCAATCAGTTTTTAGACCCACTTTGTTTTATGAAACTTTTTTCCCATAGTATGACTCTACTTTGAACAAAACATAATGAAATGGCGTTTCAGAGATTTTCTTTGTGATTCCAGTGTTAATTGGTACTTTCTTTTTCAGCTAATCTGCCTGTACCTACTATTGCTGCAATAGATGGAACTGCATTAGGTGGTGGGCTAGAGCTTGCATTAGCCTGTGATATAAGAGTGGCAGGTAGGTCTGAATCCTGTTTATAGAACATAGGATTATTAGTGTTGCAGGTGGCTTGACTAAGCCTTGTTTTGGCAACAATCTTACAAAACTTATTTTGTATTTGATGTTGTTTGTAGCCAATTATTTTAAAGGGACTTAGCAGAAACCTAAGTACTTGCTAATGTTTAATTTCAAACAATTTACCACTGATAGCTGGATTGCTTTTGTTACATGTTTTATTTTATTCTTATGATCTTCATTTTATCATTATTGCCAGAAAGGTTATGTAGGTTTTTTTGATATTTTATTTAGTAATTAAAGTATTCTCCTTTTCTGTATTTGAAGTGTTCTAGATGAAGATTTAATTTTATCTAAACAGGTTGCAGGGAAAAAGCAAAAGTTGTTAGTGAGAGTAGCGATGAAGCTGTTATAAAAAAAAAAAAAAGTGACAACAGCACTTGAAAAGAGGAACCTTGACCTATCCAGCTGTCAGAACTGTAAAGCCATTTGTTGGAAAGTAAATGGAAACTTGGTCCTGAACAGTTGCCGGTAACTTTGGGTATATAAAGCTGTTTGACCTTTAGAGAATTCATAATAATCAGATACAGAATTCTACCTCATTTTAAGATGTTAAATAATAAGTCTTTTTCTTTTAGTATTTTACATTTTGTAAATAAGTCTCTGTTACTCACTGTAATTGCTTACTTGCTATGTGAAAATTAATAAGGTACAGAACTTGCCTTGATGGGAGTAGTTGGATCTTTTACTAACGGCAGATCAGTTGAATCTATTTAAAGATTTTCATTAACAAATGCTTTTTAAGCGATTTATTGTTCTTTATGAAGGAAATGTAATAAATTAACAATCTTGTACATCATTATTACATATTTTGCAAAGGTTTTTTTCCTATAAATTATAGTAAGAACTTATTTGCATTCTGTTTTTTAGCCTCTTCAGCTAAAATGGGCCTAGTTGAAACAAAGTTGGCAATCATTCCAGGTGCAGGTATGAATGTTTTGCTTATGTTACCATGGATAACTGAATAACACATGCTCTTGATACTTGATTTTGAATTGTTGTTTATTAATTTCTGCTTATTTTTATATTTCTATTAAAGGTATTGGCATGTTTTAAAGCTTATTGAATGTATTACTTACCAAAAATTAATTAAAAAGCGTATTACTCATTTTTAGGGAGTGGCACTTGTGTATTAAGTTTTTAATCAAAGTCTTCATTAGCTAAGACAGTATTGAGTGATTTTTGTAAATGACATTTGATGTCTTTATCTGAAGGCTGAATAGTTTTGCTAAGGATCAGACTAGGAAAAAAGAGAGGGAGTTAACTATCAGTGTACAAAAATGGTAATTTAAATAATGATCCACTTTTACATAACGTCTGGTACTTTAGGATTCAAATTCTGTTTTCATGCTGCTTGTAAATTGGTTGAAAAGAGTTTAAAAACTGTAAGTATAGCTGTGAATAGATCTTTTTCTTACCAATATTTTTTGAGAATTTGGGGGTCAAAAACCTCTTTTCTATTTGGAAGGCCAGTTGACTGGCTTTTCCTGGATTCAAGGTGAATGAAAGTTATATAATGAATAAAGTTCGAGGAGGTCTTTGTGTTAAGAAACCTTTTTTTTTTTATTTTATGCATAAATCATTGTCACTTGAATTAAGATTATCTGCCTTTCTGCGGAAAGGGCAATAACTTGAAAACAAGTGCATCCCTGTAACCCCCATCTAGCTTTGGCCTGCATTTCTGGAAGTTCTGGGAAACTTTATACCCTTTCTTTGTCCCTATTTTCTTTCTAATGGGTGGAACCTATTCTGAAAGCACTGTATCCAATTTTAATGGATACCATTGCAGCTCATGTAGAGAGGACAATAAAAACTACCATAATGCGAGCACTGGTATGAACTTTGTGTAAGAAACTGTTCCATCCTATCACTAATCTAGACAATTATTGTACAATTTCAAATGCTCTATTATTATGGTTATTGTTGAGTTGTGATTTCAGTCAATACTTTCTCCCCGTCTCTTTTTCTCTGTGGTCGGAGCTACATTTTACATAAGGAAAACTGAGTTATGATGACCAATCTCCTTTTAGCAGCAGATAAAAATAATAATGTAGACGATTTTAAGGATATATTTTCTTCCAGTGGTGGTGTCATGAAATAATGTGCCTTGATAATAACTCCTAGTGAAGAAAAAGACAGAAAATGATGATGTTTATCTTTGTTGGCAATGTTTTCCCCTTTGTCCTCCCACTCCACCCTCTCCTAAGGAACTCTGCAGGACAGTATTGGAGACATACTCTCCAGTTCAAGAAATTCAGGTCAAGTTCTCCATATGTTCTCAGTATTCAACTTACTTAGGTTGTCTCATATTTCCTTGTCTTCAGTTAATTATAGATGTTTCAAACTTCTAATGCTTTCACCTTAAAATGTTAGGTGACTGACTCATTATGAATTTGATTCAGAATGTTTTATTGCTGTTCAAAGACTGAAGTTTGAAAAATCTTTTTTTTTTAATCCTAAAATAATGAATTTGGCATATGTCTTCTGTCACATTTTCAAGGAGCTGATTTCACCATGTTACAATGCCTTTTAAACTTAAAACATTTTGGTGTATGTTCAGTGATGAATTTTTCCCCTATTCCTGTCAGCCTTTCTGAGGACTATTTTTGTGAGTGTATTCAAGCTTATCGCAACTTTTTTCTGATCAGCCTGTACTTGCACCAATCCTGTTGAGCAGTGACAACGTTTCAGCTTTTTTTGGCTCCTGTCATCCAAATAGTAACTGATCATGCTTTGTGTCATCAGAAAGTGAAGAATGAGTGAAGGAATTTTGCATATGTCATTTAGGTAGAGAAGCCAGATGTGCCCACTTGAACCATAAGCTTCACGGATTAATGGAATATTTTCTTATAGTGCTTGCTTCAGGCTGCTCTGAGCCAAAGCAGGACTGGGCAGTGGAGTTGAAAAGAGAGCTGTAGCCCTTAAGAGGCCTCAATAGGTTTCTGCTGCCATCTAGTACATCTGAAACATGCTGACATAATGTGTTGCTTCTTCGAAGTAGGTCCCTACAGCATGGCAATCTACTACTGTTTTTATTCTGCTCCATCAGCTGCCATGAGTATGTGATAGATGTAAAGATTTTAACTTGGGTGATAATTAACGTGGGTGTTTGAGACTGTATGAAAAATTTATTTTCTGTTTGCTTCTTTTAAAACCCCGGGAAGTTACACTCAAAAACCTATGTTAGAAGAATGTTACTAGCATTAGATAGTATTAAAATATAGATTAAGGGCAGATTAGCTATGACATTTTGGACCTTGTTGTATGTTACATTTTATTCCATCCTATTTTGAAATGTGGTCATCAAAAGACCCAGTCACCTGCTGTCTAGTGACCAATCAGTTTTAACATAGATTTCCCAGGTGCAAGAAATTTTACTTTTGAATATGCACAGAAGTACTGCAGCCTTCTAAAGGCTAAGGCTGAGCAGCAGTTACTTGAATCCTGGCTAATGTACCAAAATGAATTGTTCCTTCTAAGTCTGCTGAGGGTCTCAACCAAGTAGGCATTTGTAGGGCATGCCTTATCTGTGGTAGCAGGTTGGGTCTCCTCAGAAAATTCATCCATGGCAGATAGCAGAGCAAGACCAAGAGGGGTGACAGCAGTGCCTTCTTTTGCACAATAGCTTTGTGCACACACCAGCTGCTCAGGTTGTGAGGGAGAAGGATCGATTCTTCTGCCCTTGGAAATTTAAATCCAGTTCTCTCCACTATGAAAAAAGCCTTAGCTGCCAGAGCGTGAGCTAGGGAAAGTAGACGATCTTTCCAGTTTTCCTCTTCAGTACATCCCACTGCCTACTAGGAAAGTCAAGATTCGGAGAACTAGAGGAAATGTGTAACAGAGAGAAAATGGCTTAGTAACTTGGTGCTGGGGAAGTTACTTGAGAATGAATATGGATGACTTTTGTTTTCTAAAGAACGTCTGCCAATCACTATTCATTGCACAAGTGGTTTTATGCCACCGTAACAGGTATGTATATCAGACGATTTATCTGTTCATCCCCTTTTTTCCTCACTTTTCTTCCCTATGAACTTGGGGTCTGTTGGCCAGTTGTAGTCTAATTTGACTACATGGCAGTGGTTGCAAAAAAAGACAGTCCCTAGAATTTTATTAAAAATAGGTGGCCAGATGAAGGGAAAATTTTATTGTCCTCAGACAAAAAGTTTCAGCATGAACTAACCTATTCTTGGGCATGAAAGAATGGGCACAGGAGGGAAGCGTTGTGGATGTCCTAGCTGTGGAAAATGTTTCAGTCAGAATTCTCCTCTCACTGGACAGCAATGAGTTCGTATCAGGCAAGATTTCATGGGAAACCAGACTTTATTAGCTCTGCAGTTTAAGGACATGCTTGTTATCAGCCAGAGTGGCTTTTCTCAAAGCTGTTCATTGCTGAAAGGAGTTGATTTTTTTGGATCTCTTAGTCAAAAAGCTGTTTAAACAACTTATTTTCTGTGTAACACTGTAGTCTGTACAGAACTCAGCATAATGTAGGAAGAGTCTTTTTTACACAAAAATCGCATTTCTTCTCTTTGTTGTTATTTCCCAAACTGAAGTAAAAAGAAAGCAAACCTCTTTCATTAATTGAATGTAGTTTCTCTCAACTTGCAAAGGAAGTGTTTCACAGTGAGAAGTTTCTCCTTAGCTGAAAATTGTCTTTTGGAGCATTTGTATCTGAAGTCCTTTGTTTTTCTGCTTTGTAACTTTTTAAAGCTATCTCCCTCCACGATTTATTTCTGTTGTTTATCTCTAGACTTTCACAACGGATGTCATATCGGGCCTGCAATTGATAGATGATGCCTTGCTGGCAGATCTGCTTTTATTTGTTAGTATCTTATTTGTATACCACTGAGTAATAGATCTGTTATGAGAAGATAAAAATGCTTATAAACAACATACATAAACTTTCTTACTTTGTTAATAGAATAAGATATGATTCGTTGTACAAGGGAAAAATATTCTGTGATAATAAGAAGTAGGAAAGACAGATATCTATATAAAAAATAATTTGGGTTTTCTTTATGCAGTTTTTTTCCATGAAAGTTTCATGTGTAAAGCTGAGGTACTGGTATGCATCAACAATTACGTTTCCACAAAAAAGACAAAATAAAATAATGGAACTTCATTGAAATTAATATTCTTGTGTCAGCAGATCATTTGACCAGGCTAGATTAAAACTGTAGCTACTGGCCTGCATACTTACAGCTGTCACTCCTTTTTTTTGTTTTGTTTATGAAGACATTTTAATTAGCAAGTCTTCATTCAACTCATCAAAATGAATTTTGCCTTTGTTCTTCCCTGCTCCTCCCCAAACCCCCACTACTTCATTACAGAACTGTCTTCCACTGTTTAAAGGTAAAATAAAAACCCAGCAGATGATCCCTGGGATCATGCTTTCCTTGACAGCATTCAGTTTAAAAGCATATTTTACCAAGAAGGCTTTAAAACAAACAAACAAACAAACAAATAAAAAGACACAACTGTTAAATCTTTAAAAAAGTCTTTGTAAATAAGCTGTATCTTCTTTCTGCATCTTAAAGTTACTTTGAACCTTTTTTTCCAAAGGTGAAACTGAAGCTTCATTACATAGCAGGCTGGACTGGTTTTTGTCTTTAAAATATATAGCAAGGGAGAGATTTAATGGCAGCATTTCTGTGTTCTGCTCTTTCCACTTCGGTAACAGTGTTGTTTTGACTGTTTTTCTAAACTTTAAAATGTGTTTGGGGAAGTTACGGTACTTGTAGATTATACGATTATAAAAGATGACAGAGGAACATACTGAAAAATTAGTTTTCTTTGCGTAGGAAGAAAATGAGTGTAAGAATGAAAACTGGATTTAGGTAATCATTGTGTATTTTCCTTACTCTTAAAGTATTCATTATTCGCTTTTAAAAACAACATGAAGGTCTCTGTTACAGGATTTATTTTAAAGCTGAAAAAAAATTCTATTTTGGATGAGAAGGATGTCAAGGGAATTTCCAGATGTGAAAAACTCATACAGAATGTGATCTTGCTAACAGCAGTAGTTGTACAATTCAGCCAAGTGTAAAGGTTAAATAAAATGTCAAACATTTCCAGTTAAAATCTGGTGCACCTTACAATATATGGTTAGCATATTCTTTAGAGTTCTGTACTTCAGTTTCAACAATAATAGGAATAATTGCATTTGACAAATACTGAAAAAATTGAAGTGTCACCATTTCTGGAAGTGTCTGAAGTAGGACTTAAAGGCTTCTGCACATTTAGTTTCGTTTTTGTGCGTGTAGGTGCTACATGATAGTACATCATTACAGATATATTTAGAAAGAAAAAACTACTTATTTTGTGTAACTTCATACATCTTACCTGAGTAATCCTATACCTCTCCATCCCATCTTTATTCCTGCCCTCACTAGCCTACTCTTGTCTTCTCCTTTACTTTTTCCATGAAGTCTCCCTAGTTCTTACATATACAGTTTTTTCTCATTACATAAGGGCACCAACTGAGGCCTCTTAACTTTTTAAAGTTCAGCTCTTAGTCCTGTGACAACTGACTGACTTTGGGAAAAAAAACTCAAAGTGAAATAGTTAGCTTTAAGTTTGTTTCTTTTTTTTTTTTCCCCAGTTAGTCCATAAACTCTCTTGTGACTTCTCTTACTTCTTCTGTTTCCTTATCCCAGTCTTGTGTCAGATTTTTAATATTTTAAAGTTCCCAAATTAAATACTGGTAGAACACAGTTTTAAATAAGCTCCTGAATCAACATCTTCAGTGTTTCATAAATATTGTTCTTAAAAATTTATTTATTGTGGAACAACCAAGAAGATGCACTTTCTTCTTCTTCTTCTTCTTCTTCTTCTTCTTCTTCTTCCCTTACAATTAAGAAAAACTTCTAAATTTATTTTTTTTTACTGAGGTCTAACAGTGACTGCTGAGCATTTACAATCCTATTATGATTTGATACAGTAAAACCCCAAATTAGTTACTTTAAGAACATTTATCTACTTTTTCTTAAGTCATCTGAAGTCTAGATAGCTTTATTTGCATTTTAATATTTTGTAATGTTTATTTTATGCGTCGTGTTAAATAAATGGCCTCAAGTAAAAAATTGCTAATAGTGTAGAAAACAGATGTTTGAACATCCACTCTTTTCTCAAAGTAATTAAACACAATATATAGAATGTTACTAGAGGGAGGTAAATTGGTTCTGCTTCTGTAAGTTAGCGAGAATTGTGGTTCATATGTTTTCCTTAAATAAAAATAAGCTGATTTTCATCAAAAGACTCATTTTTCTCTCTGGCTTTATGATCAGTTGTAATGGTGGCAAAACTTCAGAATGTCATGCAATACTAACACTGCAAAAGCTCCATACATAAAACTAATGTTTTGCAAATTTTATTTACAGTCTCTCAATATAAATGGAATACTTTACAAGTAGTGGCAACTTACAGCAGAAGAGAAGATGATAGGAGATGTCATCAGAACTATCCCCTATATCTACATGAAGCATACAGTATTTACCTTTGCAGAGTGATCCACAGAACAATCTGTGCTTTTCCCTTTGCATGCTAGCCATAGAACACTTTCCAAAACAATACTAAAAACACAACTAGCACTTCCTACAGAAAAAGGAGGTGTCCAAGGCTATCATTGGTGTCCCAACTGACTGCAATTGTATAGAATGTTATTTGAAATGTCAAGTTCTGTGTAAGAAATTGACCACTTCTGACATTCTAGTTGTTTCTGCTAGCAGAGATTGCAGAACATTTCTTCCTGACCTAAATTTGGACGTGTCTTGTTTACAAATCAGAACTAACAATCAGACGTTTGAGAAATTTCAGTATCATAAGGAGCAGCACTGCATCCCCAACATACTGTGTCTGGTTAAAGTTAGTCCTTTGATGCTGCAGAGGAAGGAGGAAATAAAACAAGGACAAAAGAAAGCCCCAGAAGCCAAGTTGAGCATTAGAGGAAGTGTAAGAGGAGAGAAAGGGAATTTTCCTGGGTCTTGAAAAGCAAAGCATGGAACATCTGAGATTAGCATACTATACCTATGGAGAAATCAAACCTTAGCAACAAACAATGATTGAATGTTCTTTAAACCTTTGTCATGTCTTAGGGGTATAAAAACATTGTTCTTTATATCAAGATTGAATTTTGGAGTACTGTTTTTATTAAAATTCATTCTTATAACCTGAGCAATGTTACCAGTTGTTTTCCTCATTCTCATAAGTATTTAAGTACATTTGCTTTCATCAGTTTGAAAATTGTTTTGTGAGATTGGCAGATTGCTTATTTTTGAATGACAGCCAGAAAAATGAAAAAAGTAACAAACGGTTTGGTTTCTTCCATCCTCCTTAAATCATGTAGATTTAAGCCCTGTTCAGGTATTGTTTCAGTGAGTGTGGGTTGTACTATCACATTTCTATCTTTTTCCAGACCATTTCTGTGCCATTGGTAACTAAGGAGTGAAGCTTTGAAAAGAAAGCAAACCCAAACTTTGGTTTTGCAATTTGATTTTTTCACCATATATAGGATAGTATGACACTGAATAGAAACTACAGTTTAGGCAGACTGTAATATGAATGGAATTCACAGTAGGTTTCCTAGCATAGGTGCAATCTAGGATATATTCACTTGGGGTACTCAAGTGAAAAGGACGTCGAGAGAATAAAGTAAATGGTGAAAAGAATGATCTAAAATGCTGCAAGGTAAAGAACCCTTTATTTTTCCAAAGCCAGTTAAAATTTTAAATTATCTGTATACACACTTTCAACTAATCAGGTAAATGAGTTTTGTATTCACTCATAAAGATCCATCAGAGTTCATGAATGCCTTTGATGAAATGATTTTCCCCTTTCAGAAAGTTTGGAATTAATTTTAAAAGTTGTACAAAGCCTAATGTACTTTGTATGAGACCACCCTTTTTTGCTTTGTAAAAGACCACCCTTTTCATCCCATCCTGAAACCAGCACCTGGTGTCTGTCTCAAGCTCTCTTGTCTACTCAAAATCATAATAAAAACTTCCAATTGCACGCTTTGGTATAAAGTTTTTGTATTATTTTCTTTCAACTTCTCATTTTTAAGCTTATGTGAAAACAAAAGGAAGACTAAGTAATAATAACCAATGTTTCTGGGGGAAGGTGGGGCATGAAGAAAATAAAAATTTGCTGGACATGGAAATTGCATAAAATTTTCTTTTCAAAATCGGCTTACTGAAGTTTTTTTTTTTAAATTAAAAAAATTGCAATTTGGAAATAAGTATTAGACAAATTAAACTCAGTATCTACTGACTTGTCTTACCTCTTCTGGTGGACTAGGAGCTAAAACAAAAATCCTGAGCTTCAAAGTTCTAGGCTCAGCTTCTTCCATAGTCAGCATCTCTGAATTTTAAGGTTCTCTACCTTCTTGTCTGATTACCTTTCCACATTCCTCTATTGAGGAGACTTACTGCTACTTTGATTCATTGTCAGAGATTCAGTATTGTCTTGACAGTGTCCTTTCTTCTTGTAGCTTCACTTACTCTCTCTATTTGGCAAACTAATACAACTTTTTCTCTACTCTTCCTATCTCTATGGTAACACAAGTGGTAAGGAGAACAAACTCCTTAGGGAGTGTTAGGAAAGGCAGAGAAAATAGGCAGGTGAAAGTAAGACTCTAGTACAGAAAATTATTAACCTTAAAGAATCAGTGATAAATTAAGATGAAAATGCATGAGCCAGTCAATCTGGGTTGGGAATTTATTTTCTAATTTCTTGAGGTGGTGAGGGAAAAATCAAATATTATCTTTTAGTGACAGAATCAAGCAGAAATGTATCATTACCAACTATCAGTATGTGTGTATGAAAAACATACCAGGGCAGTGGAAGACAGCAAAATAAAAGGAGTGAAGAAGATTATGCATACCATATAGGCAATTTTAGAAGTCTTAATTGCTGTTCATCACTCCTGTCTCTCTGCATTGACAGCCCAGGAAACATAAACTCCTTATTTTAGTTCTTGGTCTGTCCCTAAATAAGATGTGTAAAAGGATGATGAAAATATTCCTTGTAGTGTTAAGAAGCTTGTTAATCTGCATAGTGATAGACACAATTTAATACAAGATGATGAAGATGAGACATTGGACGCTAATGTATGTAGCTGATCATATTATGTATCACTTGGTAGTTTTCAGCAGTTCTTTAGAAGTGATGACCAAATGTGTTTTTCAGTTGCAGAAGCTGAGATAAAAAGCATGTGTAGAAGACCTGCATGATTCTCACAAGTGAGAAAAGCAACATTCATATGTAGGAATCAAACAGCTCATAAGCCACTCGTTAAGTCGTTTTAAGTGACTCAGCTTCTGTGGCATATCCCCCCTCCCTGCCCCCAGCCTTTATTTTTTTTTTTAAGTCTACAGTTTGACAGAACCTGGCTATGATACTGCCAGTCTGTACGTATATTTGGGGTGGAGTCTGCAAGAAACCTTAGATCTGTACAAAGAGATTGTGCAAAGAAGCAGAGACAGAAGGTGGAAGAGAGAAAGGGGAGAAAAGATGTGCACATTGATCAGGAGGTTACTGGCAGAGAAACAAGACAGGTTGGAGGTATAAACCTGAGGACTTAAGAAGTTTTTAATAAATGAGGAGAAAGAAATAACATGCTAAAAATTCCCTATTGATTCTCTTAAAGAAATGGTTTATTAAGAAGAAAATAATCAGTATGGGTTTTAGAAGCATATCCATGTGTCTAGTTTTTTGTTCTGTTTTTTCCCAGATACTCCCACAGCATTTTTAAAATTTAAATGATGGGTATGTCCTTTCAAAACTTAGTTACAAATCTTTATGTTGTTATTTGGTCAAAACTTGCATTGACATCAGCGTTTGCCACAGTAAAGACTACAAAAACTATGATCATCCTTTAGGATTTATTTCAGTAGTAGTGAATCCAGAGGGAATCTGGAGGAAAAAAGAAAACCCAAAATTTTGAGGAGATTAAATAAGCAGTATGATTCTGTCTTTTAACTTCTAGACCTTTCGTGTAAGTCATTGCACAAGTGACCTTTACTGCGCATAGCACATAGAGAAGAGTTGCAGTTTAGTCATTGGCATGTGTTAGTAAGGACTTGTGTAAGCAGGGATTGCTGGGTGAAATTAATGCATTGCATTACTTATGTCATGTTCAAGTCTGGAATGTTGTGGGATTTTTAGCAGTGCAAGAATAGTTTTCTCATAGCGTTTCAATTTACCTTCTGCACTTCACTTGGTTAGTGAATGGAAAGTAATTTACAGGAAGCAACAGGCTTTGGAAAGATGAAGAGAAGAAGATGAAATATCTTCTACTGTGTATTGTTATTAAGATTCCCCTCTTCAATATGTCTCCATCTCAATATAGATGTTACTGGGGGTGAAGAATTGGGAGTGGGGCTCTGGAATACCAGCTGGAGTGTATAAATGGGGGCTAGTATAGACGCAACAATGCTTGGTAAGTTCCTAAAAATTATGTCGACAGCTGTTAAGCTCATCCATACTCAGTGTATTTTTTGAAGAGAAGCCAAGGAATTTTTAATCAAGGAAGATTACTGAGCAGATTACTGTGTGCTGAATATTTAAAAATAGACTTACTTTTATTAGTAAAAACTCTTTGTTTAAGCCTGAAGTGTTATATTTTTCACTGAAAATGCAAAAGCTGCTTTGATTTAAAACAGTATTAAATTATTATGAATGAGATGGAAAGAGGTAATGAGACGGAAAGAAGATAATATTTATTCTGTTTAATCAGAATGTTCTATAGGAATGTCAGTGTGAGTAATACAAGTGCATTTTAACTTTAAACTTTAATGGATCTCAGACTGTGGCATTTTGGGGGGAGAGAGGATTTTCAGTGACCTGTTAGATTGGAAAATGTCTGATTTAAAGAAAATTCTCTGTGGAATGTTTTTGTGTGAAGTTATTTTGGTAATCTGCTCTCTTAGGACCAATTGCTAGTCTTTTCCCACCCTAATGAAACTAGGTCACTAGTTTTTGGCACTCATCCAAGTTGTGAGATTTATTTGGTGTTCAAGCACACTGTCTAGAAATAGTGATGCAATGTCAGCAAGGCCACTTTTCATTTCATGAACATAATTTCCAGTGCCCTGGAATTAATTTATTCACTGACCTGTTAATAACTGCAATCTGTCACGGGCTTACAGAGGCAGAGGAAGTGTCTGGAAATAGTCATGGTCACCCTACCAGGTGATTAGTTACAGGATTTCTGTTCAATGTAACGTTTTTTGGTTTTGATCATATAGAAGAGTCTGACTGTTAATGAAAACAAACCAGCAACTTAATGAAAAGGAAAATACTTGTAATTAGTAAATATTGGAGAGAGAGAACTGATTTGAAGTGGTTGTTTTACACCACATTATACTGCGATATATCTGAGAAACATTCTGGTTACCTTTGAAAAAGCATAGGAATTCAGCATGTGTAGATGATATATAATTGTTTGAAAAAGCACGTGATAGTGTTACTGTTGTTAAATAAAAGGAAAACTAGTAATTCAAATTTTTGGTCTTCCAGGTTTATTCTCATTGCTCCCCCCAATGTTTTTGTTAAAATCATGATTGTCTTTTGCCACGGGCACAGCAGGCAGTTGCTCAGGGCAGTAGATTGCTCTGGATAGCAAAATAGCTGTTAGCCCTTTTCTACTTTGCAAGTGCCAGGGCCCTGGAGAGTGAAGCTTGCTGCTGCCATTGGGGGAGAAGAGTTCAGGGGTCAGAAAACAGTTCTTACTGCGCAGTGTCACAGCTGGCTGTTCCTAGCAATGCTGCTGCTATTTTCAACGTTTCTGTTTCTGCTGTAGAGAAGCAGCAAACTTAGCTCTAAAGGGATCCTTTCCCTGTTCTGCATCCTAGCTCTGAGGCTTTTACCTTGCTGAATGTTTCTTCTTCTCCTCATTTACCATTCCCCATGGTACAAGCTGCACACCATCTTGACCCTTAATCCACTGTCTAGAAAAATTAAGTTTTGCCTATAGCAGTAAGCTGACTGATTAAAGTATCAGGCACCATCACTGCATGTAGTAAACCCTACTCTTGGGTATATATGGGAAAAAGCTTTTCTAGACTTGTACAAAACTGATCTTTGGACACAGATTAAACCTTAATAATAATAAAGTTTGTTTGATGGTTTTGGGTTCTTTTGTGGTCTAATTTAATACAGTTCAGGAGCTTTTGAGTTGGGGTACTTCATGTGATATTGGAGATATTAAAATTTCTGATGGAACTTTCAACAGAGCTCGGTGCTGATCTACTATCGCTGCCATTGCAATCTAATTGCCACTTTTTTTGGTCTCAGGTTTCATGATCAGTAGTGTTTTTCTTGACGCTTTAGTTTCAGAAGACAACTTGTGGCCTGGACTTCCATGGCTGAGCAATGGTAGTTGAAAACATGTCCCTTCTTCATAATGGTTTGGGAAGTCAGTGTAAGTGAATGGCTACATTTATTTCTAATCTGATTTTTTGGGAGTCTTGCTTAAATATTTTCCAGTATTTGTGGGTGGAAAAACACTAGAAATCTTTTTAGCGGTAATGTGTAGGTTGAAACTGAGTATTTTTTGAAATTCCAGCTTTATACAGTGTATCTGAACTCTTCAGAGGGGCCAAACAGTATTTTGGGGTGAAGTTGTGATGTCCATAGAAGTATCATCCTACATCTCTTTAGTGCTAGGAGAGGATTTATGAAATTCAATTCTAAGGCTTGCTGTTTTTTTGGTTTAAAATACAATAGGAAAATGCATTTTTGAATTAAAAAAAGACAAAATAGGACAGAAAATAGCAGCTTTCTCATTGACTCTTGCTAAAACCAGTATTTTCTAAGGGAGACTTGTGTATAGGGCAGTAGCTACTACATACTCCTCTGTTCAGTGATATTTATCTTATCAGACTGCTAGGCATATGATTCCCCTGTATGGAACAAGAAAAGGTCTGGCTGCTTTGTATAATATCCAGTCTTTCAGCGTACGGAATGCTAGCAAATTTTGATGACTTGGCCCATTGCATCTTTTGATGTCTCCTTTGTTTTCACATTCTTTCAAGTGACACAGTAAATTAAGCTGTTCTCTGTTCACTACATCTGCTGACTATCCCCCAAAGTCTTTGTAATAAAAAAGAGAATAAAACCAAAGTAAATTCCTGGTGAGTCATTTTCCAATATGTGATAAAACAGAAAACCAAAATCAGGGATGAACAACGTAGAACAATATTCTGATCTAGTGAATTACATAGAAGCAGAAAATACTTGGTTTTTCATGCCGGGCAAACCCAATGAAAATGTTTTGGATACATCTTCCAGTGTTCCAGTGTTTCAGACAGGAGTGTTTTTCTTTAAAACATGCTGTTGAAGTCTTTTTAGCTGTATTCATTTCTAAATTACTAATAAGTAATTATTACTACTAATATTTTATAGTGTTCTTATGCTATTATATTATTAGTACACAGTGTGATCATGATTCAGATAGTTGGGTTTTGGGGTTGTTTTTTTGGTCCCATTTTTATGTTTTTAGCATGAAGTAAAGAAATGTGTTAATGTTTGGTGGCTTTCTAAACTCATAGTTGTTTTGGGACATTGAAACTGACAGGTTTGGAAAATCCCTCAGCTTGAATCACTAGTTCACCTATATTGTAGGAAGCATAAAACAGAGCAGTTTAATCATCTAAACATTCATGTGAATGTTGTTCTTGAAGATTGCAGTGTTCTAGGGGTTCATTGTTTTTTGGCATTACTGTGGCAGTTTTTTTCATTTTGCTGAGCTTAACATCTGCTTTATTGACTCTTCCAGATGAATTTCTATGGCGCTTTTTCCAAAGGTTTGCACTTACCAAGAACATAAGCTAAGTGCAGTTTCCCTCTTCTGTCATTAAGTTACTTTTTCCCCCCTGTTTTTACTAGGGAAAGTTCTTTGGAAAAATCTCTCTCTTGGCTCTCTGTTTTCTTGCAAAGGGTCAGCAGGTGATACTTCTCCCAGCAGAGCTCGAATAAAAGTAGGTCTTGTAGAAAGTAGGTGAACGATAACCAATTAAAAATCTTGAAAGCGTTCATAGCTTTGAACATTTTATGTGTGGAATTTTCACTGTACACTGTAGGACTTTATTTTTATAAGTCTCGCCTCCAAAATCATCAACCCGTTCTCACATGCCTTAATCTCAAATACAGCTAAAACTTCAGTGAATTCACATGTCTGCTGAACAGAAGGAAAAATTAAAACATCTGTCAAGTCACTTCTTCTAGCATATATGAATGAGTGAGGTGCTAGGTGGATATTAGCTGAGTCAGATGAAAATTTTCGTGGTAAATTCATCTTACAGTACAGACTTCCCCACCATTTTTTCTTGTGGTGGAAGGCTCAGTGTAGCAAAAAACATGGGAAAAGTTGTTGTCCTCTTAGGAAAGATCAGTGAAGGGTAGCTACTTTAATTAGAAAGCTGATATTTTCTGTACATTTTCTACCACTCTCTTTCTGGAAGAGTCTTAGGGTGCTACCACACCTGGATTCAAACATAGGCAAGCTTAAACTCCAGCTTCTCTCTGCGTACCCTGTGAACTGGTAGGACAATTCTGAATTCAGACATCCAGGCACTAGGTATTCATCTTAATCATCAAAACAGAGGCACGCAGTAGCACAAGGACACAAGTGTTTCTGAGTTGTCATATCTTGAAGCAGGAGCCAATCTCTCTCTTCAGACTAGAAGGCTGTTATTGCAAGGAGAAGGCAGCATGTGGGGTTCAGTTCCCTAAACATGGTGTCCTGTGCCCTGGAGTGTCTGGCTGGGGCTCTGGTTACTTCTGTGTTCTCGCTCTCAGTGTAGGAGTTGTAGATACACTGTGATGTCCAAAATGCTTTTGATACCTAGATGTAGTAAGTTGAATCCCATGCACAATGTCAGTGTTACGAGGCTTCAAGCACAGAAGGTGTTAAGGGTAATTTTTTGTAAAGTACAGAACATAAGAGCATAGTACAAGTTGCTGTTTTTATGTTATTTCAGATGGATCTGTCTGCTTTTTTGTTTGTTTTTTTTTGTTTGTTTTGAACCAGAACTTTTTTTTTTTTAACTTAGAAGGGACAGGCAATTTACAATTACATGTATGTAATTCGTGCTGGTAACAAACTCATGCAGCTGTAACAACTGTGAACAAATATAGCAAATTATTATGTGGCCATTTGTATAGGCAATACCAAAACTTCACAGACTGTCCTAACAATGTGAAACACCGTAATGTGACTGAAATATACGGAGGTACAACATAGCCCTGTACATAGCCATCACAAATATGACAAAGAAAAATCTGAGAGAAAAAACTGCGCTTCAGAAATAGACTTTAGTAAGTGTAAGTTGTATGGGCTTAGCCAGTAATTTCTATTAAATTTTGATACATAAAAGCTCACACAAAAGATTAGAGCAACTCTTTTATAAGTCATAAGTCATAAAATCAAGATAAATGTTCATATTTTTAGAGTATAAACTTTGCTTTCCAGTTCAGTCTTCATTTTACACAAAATTAAAAAAAAAAAAAAACAACAAAAAAGTTGATATAGAATTGACTGTTGTCAGTGTGGAAGAGAAATGTGATAATTTGAAGACCAAATGCTCTTTGCTATAATAATTCTGCCTGAAAAGTAGCTGGTAGCTATTGATCTTTTATTGAAACTCCTGAAGTTTGACACTAGATTCATGTACTAATTGCCATGAGGTTGACAATGAGCAAGGCAATATATAGCTTGTACATTAAATTTCTTTCAACTGAGGGAATTAATAGACAGTTTTAACCCAGATGTATTGGGCTGTCAGTTCCTATGGGACTGGACCCATAGTAGTGAAAGATTTCTCACTGCTTCTCCAAGAGTTGCTATTAGAGGCAGAAATAGAGTTACTGAATTTTGGTATTTTAGTTGTTCATAAGGATGTTATGCCTAGTAGCTTTATAACTACTGCAGGTGATCAAAAGTCTTCATGCTGAACACTTAGAAGTGACAGCTGTCTTTCTGGATATCATCTCTTCAACAGGGTAGGAGATCACCCAGAGCATAGCACTGTGTCCATAAAAAACTTTACTTTCTTCAATCGTGAAGTGAGAAATAGAGAGGAAGAAAGAAACACTGGGAGTACAAAAATAGTAGTACATGCAGCATAGGAAGCAACTATTGTTGTCCTTGCTTATTGTTCATATGGAAGAAATAAGCCCCTGTGAATTAAGAAGCACTTACTGTATTCTTGGAAGTGTTGAAGGTCAAAATAGTGGAAAAGGCTGATAAGTTGTCTGTTCTGAGCTCATCACACTTTTCCGTTTTAAAATGAGTTAAAACCCAAATAAATTCTTGCCATGTTCTGTAAAAGATGTGTCCTAAATTAGAATATGGCATATAACATATTGTAACTACAGGTTTTCTAAGTCTCTTGAATTCCCTGCAATACATAGGTAGTCTTTAGGAAAGACTGTTTTCTTTTTTTCCTTGTGAGATGACTACTCTTTACTTTGGCCTTTACTATAAGTTTATCATTACCACGCCTTTCTTATTGGAAACCTAAATTTAGTTTGGTACACTTCAGTGTCTGCAAAGACAACATTTTATATGCTCTTCTACTCATAGAGAAGAGATGATTATAGACAATGGAACCAATGATAGTCACAAAAACTCTCTATTGTTTATGAGGAGCGGCTGAGGGAACTGGGGTTGTTTAGCCTGGAGAAGAGGAGGCTGAGGGGAGACCTTATTGCGCTCTGCAACTACCTGAAAGGAGGTTGTAGCGAGGTGGGTGTCGGTCTCTTCTCCCAAGTAAGGGGAGAAGAGAGGATAGGACAAGAGGAAATGGCCTCAAGTTGCGCCAGGGGAGGTTTAGATTGGACATGAGGAAAAATGTCTTTACTGAAAGAGTGGTTAAACATTGGAACAGGCTGCCCAGGGAAGTGGTGGAGTCACCATCCCTGGAGGTATTTAAAAGACGTGTAGATGAGGCGCTTAGGGACATGGTTTAGTGGGCATGGTGGTGTTGGGTTGACGGTTGGACTCGATGATCTTATAGGTCTTTTCCAACCTTAATGATTCTATGATTGCTTTTAAAAAAAAAAAACCACCCCAACACCCCCCCCCCCCAAAAACCCCAAAATATCTTCCCCCAGGAAAATAGGTATTTGTTTAAAAACAAGAAGAAAGAAAGAAAAATCGGTGAAAGCTATGTTTTGCAGTTGAAGAGACATTTCTCTTTCTGGTGGTCAGAATAAAATATTTGTTAGAGTTTTATCTGTTTCAGGTTTGTCAGGTGACATACATTTTAGGAGGTTTGTGTAGATGTCCATTCACTCATCCTGTCATCCAGGAGCCAGCTACTGCATAAGAAAAATCTGGTCTTCAGAATTCCTTGGTCTGGACAAGGTCCTGGACAACATTTTCTAGGTGACCCTTCTTGAGCAGGGATGTTGGACAAGATGATCTCCAGAGGTCCCTTCCAACTTCAATCACTCAGTGATTCCATGATTTTGGCAGTTGGATGAAGTATCAAAAGACAGTGAAAACCATGTTCTTTTTTTTTTTTTTACCTCTCAGAATCAGGGTAAAACGAGCTTGCATGTTGCAAGTACAAGTACTAGCACAACATAAAGAAACATGTTAAATGTGTATGAGAGTCTAAATCTGGTTTGTTTTTTTTCCTTCCCCCCTGCCCCCTGCTTAGAAAAAGGAAGTAGCACTTTCAAAGTAGACCAACAAAATGACAGCTGGTGAAGTGTGATGGATCAATGGAAAAATCATTGACTTTCCTGAAAACACTGTTTGTAGAACAAAATATTATTGCAGTCTCATGCTATTTTTCTAATTTGTTATCTTTTTCATTCTCGTTTCCTGATGTTATAGGACTTCAGATTATCACCTCTGACAAAACCTCTACTTCACAAGTTTCATTTACATGTATGAGTTGTATTTTAGTCTTTTAAAGAAAGGTCTTTTAAACAGGTGGTTTTATGATTTCTACCTTCTTTCTTCTTACTTTGTGTCGTGTGGATAGTAAACTCACTTTCATGTTCTTTTATTGATGGGAATAGGCTTGGTTCAGAACTTTAGTCATACTCCTGCTTAACCAAGCGTAAGGTATGTAAGATAAGTGTGCAGTTACTGGGTTGGTGCCAAAGGGAGTTTGCCTTAGGCAGTCACATCAGGAAGCCAACTTGACTAACAGAAAGGGAAGCAGCATTATCCTTACAACTAAGTGTAGAATAATAATGAAATGATAGTACTGCTATGGTTAAGGTTGAGATGAATTTGCCTGCTCAGTTGCAGATTTTTTCCATGCTCTAAAAGCAAAATGTGTTCTGAGATCATCGTAAAAGTGGCTGTTTCTTATTGAAAATGGGATTATTGTGAACAGTCACATTTAGGGAGCAAGAAATTCGCCAGGTACAGTGATTCTTGGCCCAGAGGGTGGCAGGAAGATATAAAAGGAACGGGGAGACACCTGAGTACCATATCCAGTTCTGATTTGGGGGTGTGTGAGGACATACATTTAAGGATCAAATTGTTCCAGTAGTTAATTTCAAAGTGTATCACCAACTGTAGAGAGACTTAGGTAATGCTAAGAAGCATTCTGTGATTGGTGCTGTATTTCTAGAGTCATAGCTTTTGTATGCGGCTGAGGAACTGTTTATCTGAGTTGAGCATTAGTATACTCTAGCATATCTGACGTCAGTGACTGGGTTGCGTTGGGATGTTTGTTCCAGGTTTTGCTGGGTCACGTTGGGTTGGTTGTTCTAGGTTTTGTTCCTAAATAAGACCGAACACTGAGTAGGAATCCTGCTTTCAGCAGTCTTATGCATATGGCTAGTGTCTCTACAGATGCAAAGAATATATGGAATGATCTTGACTAAAAAGTTATCTTTTAAAAATAATATTGAGAGAATTGCTTTGTTTGGAGATTCAGGAAAAAATTTGGAGGCTTTTTTGGTTTTCTTTGTTTATTCTTCTAGAGGGTGTGTGTTTACCTGTTGCAGAGTTTTCATCATTCTCTGAAACAGCCGTTGACAGAGGTAAGGTTCTGCATTGGCTGAACAATTATAACTGAAGTCCATCCGGAATGCCTAAGTAAACAGATATGAAAAAAACCCCTAATGCAAGTGTCAAATTTTCTTTGCTTAAAGGAATTCTGTTCTCTTATTTACATGCACATAGTCTAATTCTGTCAAGGACAGTGTTACTGTTAGGGATTTACATAAACACATCAATAAGCACTTAGCTTAGGGGAATTGCATTTGCGAAATCGTAGATCATAATTTCTGTGTTTCGTTATGTGGGTTTTTCTCACAGAGAGAAATGAATGCTTATTATTATAATAAGCATTTCTAGTATTCCTATAGCATCTTTACCAGATGACAGGTTTCTGAAAGGGCAAATGTAGATCATATTTTACAGGGAATCTTTCATGCACAGGTCAATAGATTGTAAAGTTTGACACTAACGACATATTTTTAGTAGATTAGATAATGAAATCATCAAGTGCAGACCAAGTGTAGAGTTTGGTTGGCTGACTCTACATGACCAAACATGACTTTTGACTTTACTGAAAGAGAGGTCTGGCAGTTTCCTCTGCCGTATACGTGGTCTTTGCTGTCCCTTTCTTCTGCAGAATAGTGATGCCCACTAAAATTGAAGTCATTTCTGGGGAAAAGTTGAGATGATGTTGATTTTAATTCCTGGTATTTTCCTGATATTTAGAGATTTAAATAGGTGAACAGAGTATCTTTGAAGGATTTCAGCCATGAGAAGTCAGCTTTAGCAAAGTATAGTGACATAGTTATTTTTTGAAATAATTATGGGTTATGAAAAGTGAGTTGTACTGTAAAAGAATTTGAAAATTTGTTTTGCATAAAAGGTATTAACTGATTTATTTTCAATCTTCAGATATGCTTGAAGTATAGTATGAGTAGGGATATTTTTGCCTGTTTTGCAAATATAATATAACTCCAGACTAATCTGCACTACTGCAGAAGTGGGATATTGGGACATAAAATATCTGCAGTGTAGCTCATTGATTTTTGAGTGTCTGATTAAAGTAAATTACATCAATCACTGGGGTGGCAATGTAGAAATATGGCAGTGATGTAATAGTAGTAATCATTTCCATAATGAAAAAGTCAGCTTTAAGAATGTGTGTAGGAGGAAAATGTTTTCCAAGAACTAACTACATTTGAATATCATTTCATCTAAATAGAACACACCTCCATATGACTGATATTTTCATTTTTAGTAATCATTGACATTCGTTTTCAGAAGTTGCTTGTGATTCTGTCTTTTGAACATTGGCCTGCTAAGTTCTATTTCTGTACACAAAAAATCAAAAATAATATGCCTTATTCTGCTTTTCATTATGTCCTATGGTGAGTCAAATATTTTCAGCACTTGTTTGTCAGTTATTTTCATGGTCAGTCTGGCAATTATCTCTGCGTCGTCTTTCACTGTGATTTACTAAGCTCTTTAATGGTGAAAAGAGCTGGTTTGCACATTTCTTTGCCTCCCAATCAAGTGGCTGATTTAATATAATAACTAAATCAAAAAGCAAAACCTTAAAATTTACTACTTTTAAACACAAATCAGAATTAAGCAAGGTACTCATTTCTACAAAATAATTTTCTTAAGGTGTTAGGAAGATTTTTTTTTTAATGACTGATTTATTGTATTAAAGTCTCAGAATACTTTGAAAAAGATTCAAACCTCTCTACTTTAGTAAGTCAATCTCTTACAATGTGTGGTTAAGGAAAATCCAGATTGATTCAATAATGCATCACACTGTCCTCTGTGTATCTTTTGTGGGGAAATCAGATGTTGAATATGAAACTAGGTGGAATCTGGCTTGATAACAGTCAGTAAACTTAATGTACTGTTGTTGCTGCAAAGGCTGTTTCATAATGCTCTGCCATCATACCTGTAGTTTAACAGTATAGAAGCAGAAAGTAACCAATGAAATAGTACATCAGTTTGAAAATCATACACCTTGGGGAAAACACAAAAGCTTGTTAGAAGCCCTCTACTTATTTAATTATTCTAGCTGAAGTTCATGTTTACAATATCAAAAAATAGGTAACAGAAGTGTACTTTTAGTCTTCTACTTTCAGTCTTCTTAGAAAGCGGACATCTTAAGCTACATTGTAATTTGTCAATAGAACTTTGCAGATAAAATAATCAAGGATAAATATCCCAAATAGAAAGTCCATATTGTTTATCTATGCTTGGTATCACTGAAATTTTGATTGCTTAAACTTGCCCTGTGATGGTAGGCAAATATGAATGATTCTGAATAATTAGAGTGGAATTTCACACAACTAAGGACTCTACCATTTACCTGGAACTGAGATTTTAATGAACTATGTAACCTAGGTTAAATTCATAGAAGCTGATACCATAGTTGTTGTTGCGAATATTTTCATGAATCCAACCAAATTTAGACTTATGAGATCTTAGTAAAGAAAACACATAATATTATGGTGAATCTAAATAATTTTAATGGTTTGATATTTATGTCTACTGTAACTTCAACTGTTCCCTAACTTAGGGTCATGCCCTAAGATGCATGGCTTTTTCTACAGACTGTTGCTTACTGTACTTGCTCTTTTGAATTACTTTAAGTAGAGACGATGAACAGTAGTTTAGTGAATGCTTAGTGAAAGCATAGGAGAGATAGAATTACTTGGACTGTATAAAGGTGTTTTGTACAGAAAAGAAATGTAATATATTGTGATTTAGAGATAATATTCACTTTGAAGGACAGATAACTGGAGTATGTTGCAAAATCTTAGATATTTTTCTTTGATATGTAAAAGTTTAAATTTATAATGCCTCTGGATAAAATTAGATCTTGCTACTCCTTTGGACTTGGTATTCTGCAACAGCTCATCTAGTATTCTAAGTGTGAAAAAAGGATGGTGTTGAAGGGATTGGTACTATACCCAAAACATTTTTATTAATTGTAAATGTAAGAATTAACACTTTACAATAACTTTTATTTTCAGCTTGTGCAGTGTTGTATATGTGTGCATGCATGCATACGCTCATGTTTTTAGGTGAATGGCAATTCACTAGGTACTGTAAGAGCGATTTTGTTTTTCTGTTTTATTTTTTAACTTGTACTTTTCTGGATGAATTTAACATAATTCCAACTTGAATTTTTTATTTTAGAAACAGTTTGTGAAACTGAGTTTTGAAAAATCTAAAAATTGATGACACCAAAATTCTTATTAAGTGTTTTGGAAAACAGTAAGTTACATGAAGTATCTGGTTGCTAAGAAAGAAAGTAGAATTTAGTGAACAGAGACCTGTAGCCACCAGAACCAGCTTCTATTTGACAATGAAAAAGTTGAAATAATGATTTTCTCCAATTCTTGACAATTAAACATTCTAAAAGATTAGCAAACTGTCTATGTTTTGACTAATGCTGTGATACTTGTATTTCTTTAAATGTTTACCTCTGTAAATTTCAAAACAAAAATAGATGCAAAAGTGTTAGTGATGTTTGTTAGACATCCTTCTTTATCTTTTTTTTTTGTTTCTCCTTTTTTTTAGGACTACCAATTATAGTAAAAGTATTTGCTTTCATTGCATGCAGGATGTTAGTAGTGGTATTTTCCACTGGTATGGCATGCAGATTGTTAGCTTTCGTTTGAGCTGTAATAAATGTTCATGCTGCTGATCACTACTCTAAGCCAGTGATGTTACTATTTCACACTGACTTCAGGACTGAGAAGTTTTATTCAATGTTTGAGAATATGAGGGAGAAACAGTTGACTGGTCTCAACAGATAGCACCATAGTTAGCTCACAACCGTTATTGCATTAAAAGATAAGATATGAACTCTTGAAGAGCATCAGTGAAGAAGCTCAGAGGGATTTATAGTCATCTCAGAAACAACAGAAAGTGTTTTCTCACATTCCGGAAGATCTAACAGGTGAAACCTTGTTTATTGAAATGGAGGAGCTGAAAAATTACTGTAAAGCTTCTGAAAAATGAAACATTGTCAGTGTCGTGGTCATCAGTGGAACATAGCCAATGTGGTCGTGTAATCCGAATAGCTCTTACGTCAAGCCTGGTTTCTTTTTATCTTCACATTCAAAAAGGGCAAAGGTCTTTTAATGACTGTGGCAGAATGAGAAGTGAAAACAGAGACTGTAGTTGGTAAGAGAAACTTCTCATATGATAGTGAGATGGTCTTCAGCATTGTATGTGCTAAAGCAGTATGAAGATGTGATTAACTACCATGCTGGGATATCCTTCCAGGTACATTTAATTTTGTGTATGGAGGCTTATTAATCCAGAAGTACAGAGCTGTAGGAAAGATCAGGAAAAAAACCACTATGGGCATGGATTGTGTTAGGTTGTTTGCAATTGTCAAGCATTAGAAAATTGAGAAGGATTAACTGTTATTATAATATAAACAATTAAGAGTTGCTATAAATCACAGAGAAAATATAAAAATATTTTAAATGTTGCAATTAGTTTTGCATTCACTTACAGAGAACGTTATTCAACCATAGCATGAGTTTTGCCTGCAGAAAAGGCCAGACTATATTATCAGAAGCCATGTGCACACAAACGTGAAGAGACGAATGTGAAAGGAACCTTTCTTCTTTCAAGTTTGTCTCATGCAGGATTCAGCCATTCTGGCAGTCTTTCATCCACTGTGGGGGTTACACAAAGCAATGAGCAATTCTTAGGTTGTAATGGGATGACGTGTTAATTTTGAACATTTGACACTCCTTAGGATGACTAGAAGGTTTTTATGAAAGCTGGAGTAGGGTAGAAATAGCCAAATTGGTTTTGTTTTGCACCGTGAAATGCAGAATTTAAACAGAAATACAAAAGTAAAATGCACAGTGGCTGTAAAACAGCTGAATTAATAAATAAACTGTGAAATGGCAATGTATCATACCAATATAATTTATCAAAATAGCATATCTTTTAGGAAACTACTTCAGCACTTAAGTGTACAAATAAGGTGGTCATTTCAGGACTCCTGTTTAGATTTCTACTAAATACCTTTTGTGTTAGAGCACTTCTTTGACCCTAACATCCCTCTGTATGTCAAGCCTTCTGGCTGGTTAAGGATTTGTATCATACTTTAATCCTTCTTTTATGGAGGAGTTCATGGGGAATGGTTTCTCAGACGTTTAGAAAATGTCTATTAGATGAATCACATTGTCTCAGTGGAATAAAAACTGGTTGAACTGTGGTCCACATCAGCCTCTTGTTTTATAGTCATATGAATCAGTGTTTGGGTATTATATTATTCATACCATGAAGTTAGTGCAGTAGAATTAGGCTGTTATGTTACATGTTGGAAAAAAAAAAGTATTTGTACCTGGACAATTGGTCTGCAATGATGTAATGGAAGGCAGTCTGTTAATTTGCCATTTACTTTAAAGTTCATTAACTCACTCAAATTTTGAATGTGATTTTCAAAAAAAACAAAACACCCCAAACCCAAATTATTTGTGTGTCCTACTTTATCTCTGTGATATTTAAAGAAGTGATTTAAAGGAAGTTTCCAATTGTTTTTACATTTTAAAAAAAAGACAGGCTTTCTTCTGATAACTGCAAAGCTAACACACTAAGAATAGAACTAAGTAATTGAGAGGATTTGCTAGAATCTATAATGACAAAAAGGTCCTTTTAAAAATGTTTGATATCATTCATTTGTACTGTTGTAGCACATAAATACTCTGGTTATGGACGAGAAACCTGTTGTTTAAGGCAAGGTGCAAATAGGAGCAAAGTCATTGTCCCTGATGGAAAAGAGTTACAATAGAATTGTAAGTAAAAATGTAGAAAAGATGCAATGTATGGTTTCAAAATGTAAGTAAACCATGAGACCACATTATTTGGGTGTGATAGATATGGTTTTAGTATACTTATGATGTAGTCTCTTCAGTTTTTGTTAGGCATCAGAGTAAAGGAAAATTTGAGGGAGGATTTGAAGAGGATAGTGAATGTCTCCAGAAGACTGCTTTCTAGCATGAGGCGTATCAGGGAAGAAGGCACGAAGATGCTTTTTTCACAACATGAGAAGCAAATGGTGGAGGCTGGCATTACTGCTGTAGTTCAAAGACCAGATTCAGTCTTTCAGCACTGAATGAGACTTCATGGATAGGATAAAATGAAAAACTAAAAGCATTACACTGATATTTTTACTCAATAGAAGCAGAGTGGAGGCAACAAAAGTTGCAGAGGGAGGGATGGCAAGATTAGAAACACAGAGTAGAGACACTGTCTTTGACGTTTAGAGAATGAAGTCTTTGCTGAAGTTTTGTGCTTATACTCTGACCAACAAAGGTGTGAAGGCTAATTGTATACACCATAATCTAAACCTATTGTGTCTTTCAGCAGGACTAACAAAGACTGCCATTGGCATTCCCAACGTATTCTAGGTGGAGAAAAAAATAACATTTCTTCAATACTCTCACACTTTGCTTCTGATCTTTATGACAAACGTTATTTGATTTGAAGACTAGTTGATTGACGCTGCAAATTAAGCTGAGTGGGGATACACTATAGAAATAAACAAGGTTTTGAACTGGCAAAGGAATTGTAGGAAGCTCATAGAGGAAATAAGAGTACACTTGACTGAGTAAATGCAGCTTGAATTGTGGATCTTTCATGTATACTTTCCACTGGTTCAGATGATTGTACAAACCATTTCATGGCCTCCTTGTTTTTCTCTCTGATCCTTTAGTGATTCCCTTAGGCCACAGATGGAGGTGTTATTAGAACTCTTTTGTTCCTGACACAGTCTTAGGTTCACAATTTTATAGGCTGGTCTTGTTTTCTCCATATTGAAACAAGAAGAAAATTTTACACCAAACAAAATAAAAAATGCATTGTTATTGAATTTGAAATAGGCTAAACTTTTGTGAGTTTCTTAATTATTTCATCTCCCGATGTTCACACAGTCTAAAAATCCTCAACAGCTGATTAGACCACAGACAAGTTTAAGAATTGGTTGAAGTCTATAAGCTCAAATTTAAACTTTCAAGTACAAGGGTGAATAGAGGCTATTGTTTTCCACATACAATTCTCCAGCTTACACGTGGGGCTTATTTGAGCAAGTGAGGCTTTAGAACCAAAGAGCTTGTATTGCCTACCCCAAAGGTACTGTCTAGTCTCCCACAGGGCAAATGTATATAAATGATACCTCACTTTATTACTTTCCCAGTCTGTTTTTTTGATTAGGGATTTTCTGAGCTGGCTGTAGTTTATATATTTTTAATAACTCTTGGTGGATTTTCCTTCCATGAATTTGTCTGATCTTTCCTCCCCTTAAGCTCCTGCTTTGTTACAAGCTTTGCTCAGTACTTGTGCCCGCTGAGTTGATTTTGCACAGAGGGATCTGTAGATTCTAATGTAACAGTGACCTGATAGTTAAGTGATGTTCGCATGATCTAAGTACCATTTTTTTAAAATGACTGTTACATCATTACCAGTGTCTGCAACTGTGGATGCTCTGAGCAGTAAGGGAAGTGGAAGTGCTGACAAAACTCATGTATTTTCTTGATTTTCTGCTCGCTCCCTCAGTCCTTGCTCCTTACCTCACTCACACTAGCTAATTTGAGTCACTGTGTTACCTGACAAAGAACAGTTGCTTCGTTGAATGCAAGTTCTGGTGACCTAGCCATGATGCACTTTTTCATGATGTGGTTAGTTAACAATTTAAATAGTTACTTGGAAGGGTGTCAGCATATTACAAGCAGCTGCGCTGAGAAAAGAGATTACTGCTTACTATCCTACCCTCAGCTGCCTGTCTTGCCCTTTTGCCAGAAGTCATCACTCATTTAGATCTGCTTGCAGAACAGCTTGTGCAAACTCTTCTTTATTTTAGTCAAAATAAAAGGGCTAGCAAAGACCTACAATTTCAGCCATCCAGGCTGATTTTGGCTATAGCAGACTCAGGGAATCTGCTTCTGACTCCAGGGATCAGTTGTAGAAGCAGCCTCAGTGGTGTTTAAAGAGAAGCAATAACCTCTTTTACTGGAACAGCTGGACCTGTCTGATTGACTAAAGCTAATATTATACAAGATGAACTTGCCTTGTGTTTTCTAGAAT
Source organism: Aptenodytes patagonicus (assembly GCF_965638725.1). Taxonomy (NCBI): domain Eukaryota; kingdom Metazoa; phylum Chordata; class Aves; order Sphenisciformes; family Spheniscidae; genus Aptenodytes; species Aptenodytes patagonicus. The sequence goes on along the minus strand of NC_134982.1, from coordinate 51,146,779 downwards.
GATAGAATAACTTAGGTTGGACAGGTGCTTTTCAGGTCATATGGTCCAATCCCCTGCTGAAGTTAGGTCAGGTTTCTCAGGGCCTTGTCCTGCCAAGTTTGATATGTCTTCAAGGTTAATTATTCCCAGCTTCTCTGACCAACCTGTTCTGTGGTTTGACCACCCTCCTTGTGAAGATTGTTTCCTTCTATTTTATTAGAATTTCACTTGCTGCGACTTGTACCTTTTCCTTCTGAGTCTTTGCTGTGCATCTCTGAGATGAATTGTTCTCTGTCTTTTCTATAACTACCCTTTAACTACTTGAGGATAACAACAAGGACACTGTGGTAGACTGTCAAAAACTTCCTAAATTTGTGGTAAATTACAGTCTCTGCTCTCCCCTCATCTATTGAGTCAACCGTCTCACCTTCAGGTTGGTCAGGCACTGCCTCTCATGTGAATACAAATGACTTCCAGGAAGATTTGCACTATAGTCTTCCCATAGGTTAGGTTGGATGGCTTGTAGTTCCCTGGATCCTCTTTCTTGAAGAGGAGTATGACATTTGCCTTTTTCTAGTCTTTACATCAGGTACTTTACTTGATTGCTGTGACCTTCCAAAGAAGAGACCTGTATAACAGTGACATTAGCCAGCTTCCTTAGCACCCTTGGATGCATCCCATCTTGTCTCTTGAGACTTGCCAATGTCCAGTTTGCTCATCTGGTCCCTGACCCAGTCATCCTCTACTGTGGGCTGTACTTCAGACACTACCATGAGGCTCAGGAACCCTGGTGGGCCTGAGAGCAGACCTTGACAATAAAGAGCAAGGCAAAGAAGGCATTGAATAACATTTCAGCCTTTCTATGTCCTTTGTCATACCTTTTCCATGACATTTGTTGCTTGGTCTCGTGCCTTATTCACCAGGAACCCACACACTTACCTTGGTCTTTTTTTGGTGCCAACATACTTACAGAAGCTCTTTTTGTTCCCCTCCAACTCCAGCTCCTACTTCCATTTGTGCTCATGTGGGTGATGTTTCTGTATTCCTCTTAAGTAGCCTGTCCCCACTTCCACCTTACATACACTTTCTAACATTCTGGGTTTTTTTCTAATTTTCCCCTGAGATGTTGTATTTACTATCTTCATATTTGCAGAGGGAATTTATCATGAGGCTTTCTGCATGCCCAGTTTTTTTCCTCGATGACTGCTGCGGGATTTTCATCTTCCTTCAGTTGGAGAAATACCTGGCTTTAAGCAAATAGTTCAATAACCTGAAGTCTCTGCTCATGAGTAATTTAATATGTTCCATAATTGCAGCTTCTGCTATCTCAAGTGGGAATGTGGTACTAGAAATACGTTTTACCTGTTATGTTGTAAAATACTAGAGCTAGAGTGCAGTCCAAAACCTTATAATAGTTATCAATTTATATAGAAGAGTGTACAGCAAAATGAGATTAACCTTTTTTATGGTTTTAGGGTGACTATTTCTGTTTAGTCTGTTCATAAAATGCACAAAGGCAGTTGTTAAGGCAAGTCTCGTTGTTCAAACAGTATGAGTGCCATTCAGGTGTGTATTTAAGCAGTTTTCCTTTGCTTTTCTTTTTTTGGGATTTGAGACATTCCATTAAAAATAGGCAGCTCTGAATACCTGGCTTGTAGATTACTTCTTTTTTTTTTTTTTTTTAAATCAGTCAATCATTCTGTGATGAGTAAATTTATTTTTGACAGCAGTTCAGAGAATTATAAAGGTTGCAGTTAATATCCTTGTTATAGTGGCTTTATTAGCAAATGTATATTTAATTTCATTTCATTGAAAGAAATTTATAATATGTTGCACTGTTCATGAAGAGTTATTTTTTCTGCAATAAAATGCAGAAAGCTTAATTACAGCAGTCTGTAGATGTAATGGATATGTGTTTAACACAGTTCAGGCCTCACTAACCAGTTTAATGGGCTGATTAAAATTCTCTCATAATGTTACCGTGTTTGCAGCACTTATCATGTACAATAATTCTGTATTTTTCATTTTGTATGGTGTATGAAAAAGTACAGAACTTCTTTTTGCCAGTGTCTTAAATTAGGCAACTCTAGTGGTTTTTAAATGAGTTTAACTGCATCCAAAGCCATATAATCATACCCTTCCTAAAAAGAACTCTTTTCCTAATATTGTCTTATGAGAAGATGACTTACCTGAAAAGACAAATTGCTCTCTTGGTGTAAAGCAGTTTAGAAGGCACAGATATTGGCTTTCAAACGATTTTGTATAATAGTTTACAGACATGTAGGATGTTCAGTGACAGTTTCAGGCTTTATGTGATGAAGTAAAATGAGTTTTAAACTTTGATGACTTGATGTTGAATAAAGTGAAATTTTAGCTTTCATCTTGAGGGATGGAACTTAAGACATGTATGATGACTCAGTTGTGGTTCAGAGTATGACGGTTTTAGTAACTTGTTGGTGCTGCATGTTGAAAAGTCTGTAGGAATAAGTGAAACAACTTTCATGTTGTAGCTGCAGTTCAGGTAATTCATGTTTTAATTACTATCCTTACCCTTATAATCAGCCCAAATTGACAAATACTATATTATTTATTAAAAGCAACTGCATTATGTTTTGAGGCTTTTAAAATATACATTCTTTCTGTAATCTAGTTAAAGCATATGTGTGTTAGACGAAGTATTGAAATCCCTTCCCAATGATCTTTAGGTGGTAAAGGAACAAAACGTAGTCATGGTGTAATTATTATAGCAAATTGCATTTGACATGTAACAAGAAAAGAAGAACAATCTCAGTATGCTGTTGTCATTCTGCGGCTTCTGGTTGAACCTAAAATGTAATTACTCGTATGCCAGTCAAAAGCCTCTTTTACTAGATTTTTTTGAAGTACTGCAACAATCTCTTTTTGGCAAGTTAACTTTAGAGATGAAATAACAAAGAGGCTGGGGGCCAAAATTTTACTGTTCAGTTACCCTGTCAGTGACTTCTGAATTAGGAGGTAAATGAATGATAAAATACTGACATCTGCCTCTATGAAATTCCAGTTGGTGTTTCAGCATTGGCAGTCCTGACACTTTTGAAAACCTATACATTTTTAATTCCGTTTTGTCTGTGAGTTATAAGAATAATTTTAGAAGTCACATTCAGAGATATAAAATATAGTGCAGCAAGGATTGTAATGACCAGAAGAAAAATCTTGGACAGGTAGAGGATGCAAATAATACACAGCTATCTAAAACATCCTCTCAGTTTCTGATTTTCTGTAGAAACTACTTTTACATATGTAGTAGATGAATATATGCAGTATGTCTATTATAAATCTTAGAGTTATGTGCAGTATCTCTGATGAAATTGATACTGTTGGTATTTAAAAGAAGTCATTGCAGTTATCTTATATGACAAATTTTTGCAAGTTCTTAAATGAATTTGACATATTTTAATTAAAATTACCTAATTCAATATACTGTGAGATAGCATTATCAAAAGTAGAAAGTGCTGTATAAACAGCTAGTAGGAAAACTGATTTCTTTAGTAGCACAAGTCAAAAGAGTATTTCTTCAGTGAAGGGATTTCTAAGTTGGATGATTGTGGGGAGAGTCATGATGTTTCAGAATTAAAATTAGGATTTAAGAAGTTATCTGTGGGAATGGAAAAAACTGCAGCAAGTTTATCAGAGAATTGAAAACCGGTGCTGGATCAGATGCATCAGCACCACTCTGAGTTCTGGATCCTCAAGGCTCTTGACCCACACATCGGCCCGAACAGGCTCTCGGTTGTGCGGCTTGAGCATCCTGACCTACTCTGTGCCTCTAAGGGACTCCCTCATGTGCAACCAGCGCTGAGCTCTGAGATGAGCAGTAACATACAAGGCTGCTGTGAGTGAAAGTAATGAATTCGCAAGCAGAACTCATTGAAATGTAGTATGCCATCAAAGATGCTGGTCCAGAGATGAGGGCATTTTTCTTTTTTTTTTCTTTCTTTCTTTTTTTTTTTTTTTTCCTGGTGAGAGTTAATACCCACCGTTATTTGTTTAGGTGTCCTAGCTAAAAACTAGACTTAGAAGATGCAAGATAAACTTCATATCCAAAACCAAGAGAGAATTGCGAAGTGTTCCAGAGACTCTGTGTTTCAAAATGCATATATTTCAAAACAGAGGAATTTTCAAAATGTTCTCTAATGAAGTGTCAACAGAAGCTAAAAGTTTGAAGAGAAGGTGTTTGACATGCAGGAGGGTATTGGAGCGTTTAGAAGCATGCAGATGGATGACATTTTATCATCAAACTGTGTTACTGCAGATTGTACTGAATAGGAAAATGCACTTTGTATAACTTGTTCTGGAAGATATTTAGTATCTCCTGTTAACATGTATCACTATGCCCAAAGTTATCTTGAGCTTGCCCTTTTAAGTTTCCGTTTCCATTCACTTTAATAATAAAATAACTGGAAAGCCCCCAGTGCTGACAAATTCTATGACACATACAGAATTTAAGCATGAAAGGTCATTGTAATCAGTAGATACATGTTTTTAACATAAATATATGGCAAGATTGTACTAGTGGCTTGATATATTTAAGTATGACGTTAGCATATGTTATTTTGGTTTTGAATCAGAGTACAAGGTTTTGGAGCATATTGTTACGTCTCAGCTTCAGAAATGAAAGTGAAACACTTAGATGGACACAAATCTATGTATGTTAGAGTGCGAACATGTTAAAGTGTGAACATTAAGGTTTTTGAGGAAACTGTCTAATGGACTACTCTGCTCAGGAGAAGGGATTGCCTATTACAGTCAGGATTTGTTGACATATTTTCAGTTTTCCAGTTGGAATTTCCTTATTTTTCCATCTGAGGACTTTTATGTTATTTGTGATCTATAAAGTTCACATTTTGAAGCAGAATGTCAGTATTCTTTGAATAAGATCCATGGTGCTGTCAAGGAGAGGACATGACGAAAAGTTGGTCTTTATTGCTGTAATGTAAACCTTCAATTCAGCAAATTGCTAAGGCAAGTAATTTTTTTGAATTTAAGGTACCAACTGATTTCCTTGAAAAGTAGATCCATATATCTCTTACATCTCATGTCATACACTGAGACACTTTGCAGATTCAAGGGTTAATAGCCCTTAACAAGTACAAACATGTGACGTTACATTTCTCTGTATAATGTTCACTAGTTTGCTTTAAACATAAGCCATTGTTTGTGTATGAATAACAACAAAAATGATAATTTCCTCTGGGCACAAAGAACTTCAGAAAACCAGAAAGAGCTCTGTGTAAACCTAATCGTTAATGCTATGTTAAGGTTACTTAAATACGTGTATATGCATAATATGTGTATATATTATATATTTGTTGCAGCTGTGGTTTTCTAAGTTTGGAAATACAACCTCATATAGTTAGAAAACAAAGTAGATTTTCTAATATTTAGGTTGCGCTGCTGTTTCAAAATACATTTTGAAAAGTACACTGCAAGTTAAATAGTCTTCTGTTTCACTTTTAATGAATTAAAGAAATAGTTATTATTCACTCTGTTTTAACTTTCTTTATCTGAAAGTATTAAAATGATATAATGAAATAATTATATTTGAGTTGAGGTGTTTCACAGAATAGGCCATGACACTGGTTCTGGTTGCAGTGCTGTGTGTGATGAAGAGAGGATGGTGTGGTTCAGTTTCTCCTCTATGAAAAAGAAGGCAGATTATTGCAAGAAGCAATACTGTGGGTAACAGTATGATAGAAGACCACTATATAAGGAAGGAAAAACACAAAGAGCAGTTTGAGTGGACTTTGCCTCTCTCTGGATGCTATAAGATATTTAGAGGAGGATATGAGATTCCTTGGGAAGCTTTGCACTTGCTTGCCTTCAACTACAAATTAATGTAATTCAGAGCCTTCTGTGTCACTTTCTAGCCTTCAGAATTTTCCCATCCTGCAATTTCTTTTCCTAAAGGAGAAGAGGCCTCGGTTAGGTTTTCAAAAAAAAATCTTAAAAGTGATCAAGTGTGTTATGGACTGATTACTTGTCAGATTTCATTTTTGACAAATAAGCTTGAATATCTTTTGTTCCAATGTAAATTGAGAAAATCAGCTATATGAGTTAAAAAATCTGCAGTAGATTTAGAAATTAGTTTTAAGGTTTTACATCAAAATGTAGTATAAGGAAATATTTAGTGCTTATTTCCTATACCCTTAAAAGCACCAGATTGTAATGGAAATGATGACAAAATTTCTTCCAGGTAATGAGGCTGATAACGTCACCGTAGAGGCTTTTAATCAGTGAAAGCCCATCTACTGGGAATCAATGCCATTCTTTTAAATATTTAGTATAGCTTCCATTATGAACTAAGCATTTGTAGGTTAGCATTTCTGCCTAAGCGCTTTTTTTCTTAACTAAAAATAAATATGAAATAATCTTATTATAAATCTGTCATCAATACAGTAAAACTTAGCGGTTTAATTAAAAAGTTCCGGAAGAAAACAGCACTCTGATAGATAGTGTTTTAAGAATTTGGGTAGTAAGCCTAAAAAAAAAAAAAGTCTTCAGGCAGGACTTGTTCAAAATGATATCCTGCCACATCATAACATGCAGCAAATAAGAAGCTAAAAAAAACCCCACCAAAAAAAAAAAGAAATAATAATAATAAAAAGCAATAACCAACAAACCAGAATAAAATGCTGAGAAGAATCACTAAGTTTCAGCAGAGCACTCCTAGTTAATAAGCTCTCAGTTCATTTCATCTAGATTTCATTGTCGTGGTTTCATTGAAATAAAGTCTCTTTTTTGCTATCTGTCTTGAGATGCAAGATACAAGAGATGAGGGCATTGTTTTACTAGTTATACTTTAAAAAAGTAATGTGATTACTATCTGTTTAGGAATAAAAACATTTGGGAGCTATTCTGAGTTAAAAGGAAAACTATGATCATATTTCACACACCATTTAATGTAAACATATTTCTTTTATGCAGTTTGGGGTTTATGTTCTAACATTTCAAATAGGTTTTAGTTAAGTAAAAAATAAACTCCAGCAGAAAATGTGGTTTTCAAGGTAAACTTGTATTGCCATTCATACAATGCATTATTCAATGATATAAGTGTAAAGATCTTCACTTTTAAACATCCTCTTTTGATTTTGTTTATGTCAGATTTCTTTTGTGTTGTGTTTTGTGTCTCTGTGGCCTTACAGGTTAGCATGTGTAAGCTGATTTGAGGGAAAAAAAGTAGAGTCCAGGTGAGACAGTGAGCTGTTCAGAATACCTCTTTGACTAAGAGGTATAGTAAAATTCAGCTGGAATGAACTTTACTTCAGCACAAACGATGGTGTGAGTGTTTTGGCATTGCTTGAAGCTCTGGAATGGCTTTCACTGTAGTACAGATAGGGTTAACAGGTATTTTCTGTAGGTAATGTTGTGTATTACAGAACGTAGAACCTGACCTTACACAAAAACATCTGGAGCATGGCTTTTCCTGTGTTTTTCTGGCATCTGAATAGTTTTCAGAGGCTTGATAACTCAGGTTGTTCAACTTCTAGAAAAGTGACTACTGAGTACATGTGGCTAGATTGTACACAAATATTTGGTCCAGCACCAGGTGTGCTGGATTCATTGAACATGACCAAACTAACTCTACTGTGAAAGTGCACTGATTGTGAGCCACTGGCTTTGCTGCACATTTGCAAAACTATGTGTGTATGATTCATCTGACCAGGATTGTCATAGATTTCAGCATTTAAAATCTGCCAGGGCTACATGTATCCAGGGCTTCATTTAATACAGTGCTTAAAAATGCCTTAAGGGCTTAAGTGCAGTTTAATGGGAAAAGAATCCCTGCAGCAGGTCCTCTGCAGTGAGGCAGATTTCATGTTGCCTACCAAACTGCTAGGTAACTGCTTTTTATTCTTAATGAAAGATGTGCTCTTAGGTCTTTGTCTGTTTCTACCCTTTCTGTTCATCTGAAAGTTATACCTGTGTGCTGTGTTTGTAACATCTATTGAATAGTATTAAAGAAAAAAAAACTACTGAATTAGTCATCTTGTCTTCAATCACTTTAACACTTTTAAACGCATTAAGTGATATTCCAAAGTAGTGTATGTTGTGCAGGCTGTTACATGTTCAGGCCTGGAAAGATGTAAATAACATTACGGGAAAACTTGTGATGATTAGTATTTCTATTAAGTAAATGCAGAGATCCAGTGCTGTGAGTGTCTATACATACTTATACATCTCTATACGTACATATATATGTGACCATCTCCATTCAGTGCCTAGTGCCAGTATCTGCTTGTGAAAGCTCTTGTTCCTCTGAGGCTTCCCAAAAAGATGCACATTGTGTAAGAATTCCTTAGTCAAGGGTCTCGGGATGGGTTTATACAAATGACAAGTTCCAGTCATTTGGGCTGAAATTTTTAATGCTAAGTGACTTTCTCAGGATAATTTTAGTGGGAATTTAAGTGGCAATGTAGGCTATTTAAAAAAAAAAAAAGAACCCACCAACTTTTTGGTCTGGCAAGGTTGCAGGACTTTACGGAGGACCCTATGTTTAAGGAGATGTCTTTTGGTATCCAAAATTTGACTAAGCATTATCCTTGGAATCATAGAATAGTTTGGGTTGGAAGGGACCTTTAAAGGTCATCTGGTCCAACCCCCCTGCCGTGGGCAAGGACATCTTCAACTCGATCAGGTTGCTCAGAGCCCCGTCCAACCTGACCTTGAATGTTTCCAGGGGTGGGGCATCCACCACCTCTCTGGGCAACCTCTTCCAGTGCTTCATCACCCTCAGCGTAAAAAATTTCTTCCTTATATCTAGTCTAAATCAACCCTCTTTTAGTTTAAAACCATTCCCCCTTGTCTTATTGCAACAGGCCCTATTAAAAAGTTTGTCCCCATCTTTCTTATAAGCCCCCTTTAAGTACTGACAGGCTGCAGTAAGGTCTCCCCAAAGCCTTCTCTTCTCCAGACTGAACAACCCCAACTCTCTCAGTCTTTCTTCATAGGAGAGGTGTTCCATCCCCCTGATCATTTTTGTGGCCCTCCTCTGGACCCGCTCCAACAGGTCCATGTCTTTGCTGTGCTGAGGGCTCCAGAGCTGGACGCAGTACTCCAGGTGGGGTCTCACCAGAGCAGAGTAGAGGGGCAGAATCACCTCCCTCGACCTGCTGGCCACACTTCTTTTGATGCAGCCCAGGATATGGATGGCCTTCTGGGCTGCGAGTGCACATTGCTGGCTCATGTCCAGCTTTTCATCCACCAGTACCCCCAAGTCCTTCTTTGCAGGTCTGCACTCAATCCCTTCATCCCCCAGCCTGTATTGATACCGGGGGTTGCCCCAACCCAGGTGCAGGACCTTGCACTTGGCCTTGTTGAACCTCATGAGGTTCACACAGGCCCACTTCTCGAGCTTGTCCAGGTCCCTCTGGATGGCATCCCGTCCCTCTGGCGTGTCAACTGCACCACTCAGCTTGGTGTCATCTGCAAACTTGCTGAGGGTGCACTCGATCCCACTGTCTGTGTCATTGATGAAGATACTAAACAGTACTGGTCCCAATATGGTCCCCTGTGGGACACCACTTGTCACTGATCTCTGTCTGGACATTAAGCCGTTGAGCACTACGTTCTGGATGCGACCATCTAACCAGTTCCTCACCCACCGGACAGTCCACCCATCAAATCCATACCTCTCCAGTTTAGAGAGAAGGATGCTGTGGGGGACCGTGTCAAAGGCCTTGCAGAGGTCCAGACAGACGACATCTGTAGCCCTTCCCGTGTCCACTGATGTAGTCACTCCATCATAGAAGGCCACTAGGTTAGTCAGGCAAGACTTGCCCTTGGTGAAGCCATGCTGGCTGTCTTGAATCACCTCCCTGTCCTCCATGGGCCTTAGCATACTTCCAGGAGGATCTGTTCCATGGTCTTCCCAGGCACAGAGGTGAGACTGACCGGCCTGTAGTTCCCCAGGTCTTCCTTTTTTCCCTTTTTAAAAGTGGGTGCAATGTTTCCCTTTTTCCAGTCACCAGGGACTTCACCTGACTGCCATAACTTTTCAAATATCATGGAGAGTGGCTTAGCAACTACATCAGCCAGTTCCCTCAGGACTCTGCGATGCATCTTGTCAGGTCCCATAGACTTATGTATGTTGAGGTTCCTCAGGTGGTCACGAACCTGATCTTCTCTTACAGTGGGCGGGACTTTGTTCCCCCAGTACCTGTCTTGAGGTCCATCCACTCGAGAGGTGTGGGAAAAGAGGTTACCAGTGAAGACTGAGGCAAAAAAGATGTTGAGTCTTCCACATGCTGCTTATAGATTTTTCTGGAGCTTCCTCATGACGCTCGTTTGTTCTGTTCAGGCCTGAGCAGTATTTTCCTTGTATTGAGAGGCTGAAGTCAGGCTCCAGGGCAGAAATCTTAGGCCTTTTCCTGTGCTTTTGGTGATCCTGCTGCAGTGCCTGCTATATCCCAGCATATGGCCGGCTGTGGAGCACCCCAGCACCTTGTGGAGATTCACGGCTCATAGGGAGCGTGAGGAAGGAAGACACAGCTCAGGACTTGTTTAGCAGGAAACTGGACTTCAGAAGGAAGCAGAACTGGATAAGAAATGGGGATTTTGGAGGAGTTGCATTAGTTTTTTAGGTGGAAAGAATTGGTAGGTGATCCTGGAACTGAAAGGACAAGGTGTTAAGGAACCAGTAGCTAAGGAGGAAGTGAGAAAAGCCTGCTGAAGAGCCATAACGCTTGGGAGGGGACTGGGGCTGACCAGTCAACGAGCAAATGGGAAAAAGGGCAGGGTACAGTTTGAGTGTCCAAATGGACAGATGGTACATAAAAAATGATGTTTGGATGGGAACGTATCAGAAATGACTGTGCTCATTAAAACACAGTCCCTTACAGAGTTGGGAACGGAGCCAGTGTTTTTTAAAGGCTTATCTATGGTGGAAGAGGGGGATCATTTTAAAATTTATTTCTTTAAAGTATTACTTAAGCTGTGTTAATTCCTATGTGGACACAAATAGTTCTAAGTTAAAATGGACTTAACTTGATTTATTTTAATTCATTTTGAAATTGAACTTTCTTACTTCAATATAAATCAGTGTAATATTTCAGAATGCTCCCATACAGGCATCCTGCAAGTCACATTACTCTTCTGTTGTCAGCAGTCCCAACTGCAGCATGCACTGCACTCTACATAGTATTCGATGTTACTGTAGGAAAATGTTACTGTTATCTTCTAGCAGCAGAGAAATCCAGTACCTTGCAGCAGAAGGTAATATACCTTATATGGTTCCTCAAAAAGTATACCTTATGTGGTTCCTTATATGGATCCTCAAAAAACAGGAGCAGGGGCAACACCTAGGAGATTATACAGACATACGTAAAATGTATTTTGGAAGAATGTGATTGAAAAGTGAAGCACTCAAAAATTAGCTACTATTACATGCAATCTTGCATAAAACTGCACAGTATAGCTTGCAATGTTTTAAGCCAGCTCTTTATGCATTATTTTGTATATTCTTTCATTTCATGGGCATGTATACTGGTGCTGTTCATAATGAGATTTTTTTAAAGACTGAAGCTTGCCCAAATATGTTGTGTGGATTGTAAATGACATGTTCTGCAGACATTGCAACCAATGTCAAACCAAATTTAACTCTGTATTCCAAAGCAGAGATGTTAGAGAGGCCCCCCCCTTTTTTTTTTAATATGAGCAAAATACATTTTCCCACGAGTTTCATCCTTAGGTACAGCTAAACTGTTTCGGCTGAATTAGAAAAACACTACATGAACAGCCTAGCATGGGCAATACTTACAAAGGAAAGAGCAATTAAAAAACTTGAGCGATTATACTCAATTTAAAATAACACTTTATATTGGGAATTTTATGTGATATTAAGAAAGGTGATGCTACCAGCACTGCCTGTAAATAGAAATATAAATGCATCATATTGCTAAGATTCTTTAAATTAAGGATTAATTTTTAGATGGATTTTAACTTTTTTAGCATTTGATTTAAGAAAAAAAAAGGCCTGTGATAATCTGCTTACCCTACAATATCATGCAAAGGAAATTAATATGGATGTGAAATGAACACTGATTACACAATAGTATAAAGTACAAGATCATTAGATGATGCAATAGAAAATGAAAAATACAACACCATAATGCAGAGAATTCACAAAATTCCGTATTTGTTTTTGAATCCCTAATTTACATTAAAAAGATTACTTTTTACTTGAAGTAGCTAAAGTAGATGAACAGTCCATTTTATCTGCTTGACCAGAGGAGTGTGAGTGGTCAGGATAACCTGATATGGATGTGAGGAAGCGTGAAAACAAGGAAGACTATTAAGTATAATCCCAACAATAATAGTAGGTACTATGGAAATGTGAAGGAGATACTATCATTTCCTGAAATTGAGGAGATGGGTGAAATACAGTCAGAACTCCCTTTGGAATTCTCTTCACACAGAAGCTTAGAAATATTTTATTAAATATTAATAACAACATAAAAGACCTTTGGTCTTATTTTCATTTTAATTAGGCAGGATATATATGCCATTCACTTTGAAGCCAAATGCTACTCCTTTGTATTAACCTGCAGGGGGTACTAGAAAATTGAACCAAGTAGCATTTAGCTATTTCTCCTCCTGCCATCAGATAATTAACATCTATTCTTTTGCAGACTCTCTTAGTGTTAGCTGATCCCCATATACAGGTTTCATATTGACTTCTAGAGTTTGAGCAGTATGGTGTGAAATGCTGCCTCAGCCCATTTCTTACAAATTGCCAGAACTCAGGAAAGTTATTAACCTTCAACTTAAACTGCTGAACCTACAAGGGAAGCTTAATCTCATAATGAAATCAGATCGGAGAGGCAAAATGGACAATAATTTCAGGAGGGAAACAAAGCTATATATATTATACTTGAACTTGTTTTGTTGTGAACGATAAAGGCAACTGAAAAACTAAGAACTTAACGGTAACTGGTATGGCTAAAAAGAATAGGAAGCTTTTTGACACATAAAGCCGAGGCAAGAATTAGTAAGAAGCAAATGAAGAAAAATTAAAAGAAATCAATTGTGTGAAGTCTGTGGGTTTCTAGACTCTTGCCCAGTTGTTTACTCAACCTGCCTACCTCTTACATAGGTTTCCCACTCCACATTTAAAGCCTAAGAACTATCTTAAATGGGGTCTTGGAGCTTCTGATCTAGTGGCCAGGGATCCTGGGGCCTCTGTTGGGAGAACCTTGAAGAGCTGCCAGGCTCCTTGGCCAGCTTTTTCCTCTGGCTAATGGCCTTGGGCATCCACTTTGGCCAGAGCTGGGTACACTTTAGCCAACTGGCCAGGTAGCCTAGTGCTTCTTAAGTCTTAGACCTAACATATTTTGCTTGGTCAGTCTACCACAGAGCTATAAGCTTGCCAATCCTGCAGTCTGTGGGACTGGACACTCCTCATGGCTAAGCTTCCTCAGACTGAAGAGTCTGGTGGACTTAAATGAGTTATGCACGTTAACAGGAAACAGAGCTGCTTTCAGAGGAAACCCACCTATGTTCCACTGAATGAAAACAAATATGTTTATACTGAATACGTCACATGCTGATGAGTTCACATTTTCTGATGATTCAGAAAAACTGTAACAAGTTTGACTGTCACTGTAATGCCCCATGACTGAAGTTGTCTCCTCTGTACATGTCCATTATGAAACATGATAAACTGCATCATCACGTTTTTTCATGGATTCCCTCCTCCATAGAATAGATGGTTCTTCTTTAATTAGCTAGTACTCAACATTTTGTATATTTTGTTCCCCCATTGTGTGAAATGAACATCATTCCCTATTTCCTGTACCTTTTTCAGCCTTGTTCTGGGGACATGATTATTCATTTTTCCATATGAAAGTACATGAAGGTGATAATACTTCATCTTGCAGGAGTGTTACAGAAATAGATTTCAGTAATATCTGTGAGACACCCATGCTGTGGTGATGTTAAAAAGTTTATTTTTTCCAAAACTCCTGTGAAGTAGTATAAATAGCTTTGTTTTATCAACAAGGTAAAACTCCAGCAAACAACAGCTTCCTTCATCTCCTGATTGTCCTTCATTTTTAGAGGAAACGTTAAGTGGTTAACAAAAATATTGATCTCTACCTTTCCCTTCCTTCCTTTTTTAAACAAAATCACATTAGTCTGGTTGTGATACACTGAGATACTTTTCCTGTGTAGTTTGTAAATTGTAACAGGTGTAATCAGGTTTGTAAATTTAGAAACTTCTACATCTGCTGTAACACATCATCTTAGGTTCCACCCCTCTGCTATTAGAAAAGCCAATTTAGCCTGTTACATAGTGGTTACCAGACTTGCACTAGTAATGACCACAGAAGTTGCAAAACAATTTCTGATGTATCTCACTTCCCTCGTTCTCAGATATGCATGTAATGTGTTAGAGCTAACCGAAAATAGTAAACCTATTTCGTACTGCTAGAGCAGTTGGTTTGAATTCGAAAATGTTAATTTTTGATCAAAAGAAATCCCTGTCTTTGCACATAGGAAGCTGTAAGTGTATTAGCTGTTACTAAGGCGGAGGAAACAGGTAGAAGGAATGCTTTTGTTAGTGCATGCAAGTTTTTGCCTTTTTTGTGTCAATAAATAAATTAAAACAGCAACCCTCCCAACTACTCAGTTATGAATATTACAAGTGGACACTTTCTGTGTTTAAGACTTTTCAGGCATAGAATATCAAAAATATTAGACTTAGCTTTTGTTTCTACTAAATAATTAAATTTAATTACTCAAGGGTTTTGAGGCACAGAAGATCAAAAATATTAGTCATTTGTTTCTACTAAAAGGAATAAGCAAACCCAATTGATTATGCCAAAAAGATAATCAAACTTATTTCTTCCAGAAGTTCAGTAACTGATTTTAGGATACTCATGTAAAATACAGTCATGGATCATTTATACTGTAATGTATAACAGGCAAACTTTAATATTTGAATTATGTTGTATGGTTGCCATCATGGCACTATAGAACACTGATGGGTGTCTTAGAAAACACAACTAACCCAACTCCTGAACTCTTAATAAGGATAGTGTAAAGGATGAATGAAACATCCAACACTTCTCTGAAATTGAAGTACAGCTTTCCAGTTTACCATGGTCCCATTTTCAGCTGCCACAGGGCTGAAGACCTTGAAGTAAGTAAGATCTATGTATCACGCAAAGGTAATACAAAAACCTAAATCCATTCTACTTATGGTCAGCATTAAATTCAACATTTGGAGCTTTCTGAAGAATTCAACATTACTTCAACATTTGAAGCCAATGAAAAATAAATCCTTGATATGGGTATGAATAGTGTAACTCAGTTTTTAATTGAATAGTTCACCTATTTTGAGGTCCATCATTACTGAATAATAGTACACCATCTAATTATTTCCATTTCATATTCATTTATGACTGTATTATGTAAGAAAGAAAAATAGCTTCCAAACTCATAATGAATTCACTGTATGTCTAGTATTTGTCTTCAATTTCCAGAAAATTCAACAAATGAAATGGCAATTGTGTAGTCTGCCTTAAAAGAACAGCTGCACAAGTTAGTTCACCACAAAACAACTTGGACAAAATGATTTATGAAGTACTGTTTCCTTAATTATTTCACAGAACCTCTCTGGCTCTGGAGACTTACTTGAGCCAACTATTACAAATCTCTGAATTTCAGAAATAGTAGATTCCTGTCTTTCCTTCCTTACCTCCATTTTTCATCATGTATTTTCAGTTTATGACCAAGAATTACTTTTTTTCTCCCTGATTCTCAGACACAACTGAAAACAAGCTTATAGAGCAAATTACTGCAAAAGCTATTAATCCTTTGTAGCTTTATACTAACAACTCTATATTAATGGTCTTTATATTTTAATATGAATTTGAGATTTGAGAAACCAGTGTTAATCAGATGACTGAGTTAATCTGAGTTTTCTTTTGACAGCTAATTCCTACTGTAGAAGTTTTGTGAAATTGTAAAGAAAATAGGACCACAGGGTGCACTGTACTTGACATAGACATGAGTGTTTTAAGCAAAAAAAATACAGAATTCAGTCTCTCAGAGGCCTACCCTGATGCATTTTTTAACATTATTTTGCATCTGGACGTCAAGAAATATGAGTGACTACGCTGAAATTTAAATTATCCAAACTAAAAGAGGATGAAGGAAGTTAGTTTAATTTTGACCTTTTAGCTCAATATGCTAATATCATTAATACCTGCCAGAAGGAATGGCTATTTGTTAGTTCATTATGAATGGAGTGAAATTCTTCTTTTAGCTTGGGACTATGAGGTCCTCATAATAAGCCTCTTGGCTTTCTTGATTACACAGAATGATAAAACATATTTATTGGCCTGACAGAATTTGGATGGTCCTGAGAATTTTTTCTAGGTGTTTCTAGGAAAGAACCAAGCTAAAGGAAGCCCTCATTTGGCCCATTTCTAGGAAATATAGTGATGATCTTGCCCCCAAAAGAAGAAATTCAGGAGCTTTGCACAGGGTCACTGGAAACTCTGCTTCCAATTACAGTCATCCGTTCCAGCTCCCTGCAACTGCAGGCTTACTCCCTACACCCGATTTCCCAGTGGTTTTTCCTTAAAAGAGTTCTTTCTCCCCATACCCAGTCTTCCTTTATGTGTGTCTTGAGCATCAGCTATATGTAGTTTATTCTTCTGTTTCTTTATTCTTTGGGGAGGAAGTGGTTGTCTTTTTCCCATCCAGCATGTTTGCGTGAAACCACCATTGCTCTCATACTTAGGGAGCTAAAATGATATAACACAGAATATTGTGGGGAATTATGACCGTGTTTAGTCTAATAAGCAGGGGGAGGTTGTCTGTGCGATTTGAACCTACCAGCTTGAGATCACAGATGTGCACCTAGCCCTCTGTCCATTATGAACCAGTAAGGAGAAGATGTACGTATTACTGGGACTGGGGGATTATCAGTGCAAAACAATTAAAATTGCTGCTGGTCAAGGATACTCCACATGTACAGTGCAAGTAGCATATAAGATCACCATCACATTAATGGTCTCATTTTTATTGATTGTATTTTATTTTTATCAGTTCAAACAACCAGGGGTTTCTTTGCCACAATTTCTCACTGGTATGAAATAGTAGGTGGCTTGAGTACAAGCAGCAGACTGGAGAAGAAAGATAAATTATTTTCTTTAATAAGATATTTTTAGGTGTAGGTAGGACTATTAAAAAAATTGAAGGTTCAGTTCAGCGGCTGAACTAAATTATCAATCAAAATCAAGTGATAAAACCAAAATGTTTTGTTTCAGGTTAAATACAATATTTTGTTTCACCAGAAATTATGTTTTAGGTTCTTAAAAAACCCCAAGGAAATAGAGATGCATGAACAAGCAACCAGATGAGAGAGACTGAGACAGCAATGTACTGTCTCAAATCATATTTAGGTTTTACATCATAAAAAGCATAAGGGCCATGCTAACACTTTGCAAGCTTATCCTGCTTTTGGTATTCCATTGGATATCTCCACAGAACACCTACAGCTTGCTGTGTGGCCTTAAATTATACGTGCATGGTAAGATACAGCCCTGTTTGGTTAGGGTTAACAACAGAGGTGTGATAAAGGCTTTCAATTTCTGAGCTGTTTCAGTGGTACACTTGCAAGGAGAATAAATGTTACAACCGAGGCTGGTTGGGGAAGAGGGCTGCCAGTTCTTAGGGTGAAACACATCTCAGGTTTAAAATGAAAGAGAGATGGGAATTCTGTTAAAAATTACCATTTTTTCTGAGAAAGAAAGAGAAGAGGCTGACGCCAAGAAGCTGATGTGGGTTTACGCTTGCTCATCAAATTCCTAGCCTTGCAGGCAAATGCAGTCTACAAGGGGTTTCATTCAGCATGTCTACTCTTTTTCTAAAGATTCCATGATTCTCTTTGGATTTCAAGGGTGAAGTGTCCTTTATTAAAGAAATTATTTTTTTTTAGTTGCTTACTCATACACCATGTATTCTCTGAAGGACTTACACAGAAATAGAGTTTTTAAAGTCTCCAGGCTCCAGTAAAATGTTCCCAAACTGCTGTGGATTTGGGAAAGCTCTAGCACTGACTCTTTGTTCAAGCAGGTGGATTGATGCCAGAGAAGGGTCAAAGGGTGTGCATGTAGCAGTGCCTTGAGAGATCCAGAACTAGGAGCAGCAGCCAGGCTGTAGCCGCACCTAGAAGCATAAAGGGTTCAGCAGCTAGGTCTGCTCACATTAGAATGGTCCTGCCTGAAATATAGGATGAGGCCAGCTAGTGAGAAGTGTGTGGTGCTCCCTATCTTGTTGATCCTTAGTGTTTGTTATAAACTATTCTTAATGACTTACGTTAATTAAAAGATATTTATAATTTTTTTTAATAAGTGCAGTGTTTCTGGCTACTATCCTAGCTCTTGCTGCTGATACAGATTCATTTCTTCATTACCTCCTGCATATATAGGCCCAAATGTCTCTCTTCTTGGAATTTGGATGTAGGATATAAGGAAAATAAAATTAATATCTAATTAATATCTAATTTCTTTGATCCTTAAAACTGTAAAGGTCCATGAAAGCCAACTTATCTGTGTGTGATTAGGTGACGGAAGACTCTATTTAGCTTCTCCATCTATAGGGAAAGACTTGCCGTTGCATACAGCTGTTTTCCATTGCATGCTATAAACAGTGACTTCTCTTCTGTATTGCTATGTCACAGCAGCAGGTGAGAGGAATATAAAAGGTGTTTTCATAATGTAATTCCCTTCCTTAGCGTTGTAACAGTCTGACAGCTACAGCCTGGGAATAATCACTTATTTAATCTCTTTTTCTGTTGATTTCCTGTCAGTTACTGGCTTTTGGAGTTTTTTGAGGAATTAAAAATTGACCAGAAGGTGATGGAAGAGCTATAGTTTTCTGTTAAAGAAAAACATCTGAGTAATCCCAAACAATAAAATGTTAAAATACCAGTTTGCACTTATTGAGGTAGGTCCACTGTTGCACAGGAACTGCCCTAGTAGAAAATCTATCCCATTTGCATTTAAAGTTGTTCTATATCTTTACACAAAATTATATGCATATTAAAGTGAATATTTTTAATTAATTTGGACTGTAATGTCTTTAAAAATTCTGATTCTCAAAATGTTAACAATGTGAATTAAATGAAATAGTATTTATCAGTGAGGGAAGAAGAGTAATTTTAAATGTACCATTGGTTGTCTGGCCTTTTAATAGTAATGTAACTCAAAACAATGTGCTAGTCCTACCTACTCTCTCTCAGTTGATCCTGAACAGCAATATATGGAACCAAGGGTCAGTGGAAAGTGGTAAAGAGTTGCGATTTCCTGATGAGGACCTCAACAAATAAGCAGTTTGGGTCTTCTTCCAATTGCTTTTGTTTATGTTGAATTTGTAACCTTTCAGTCTTTGAATACCTCGTCTTTTGTATGGTCTGCTATACAGCTATAAGCTTTGTATCTGCTGCTCTCAGTATAGCTGAGTAGTGACTGGATCATATTTGTACAGTGAATAGAAGTTTTCTGTAGAGCCTGTAAAGATTGATCCTGGCTTTGGAAAAGTAGCTTCTCTCTCAGCCTGTGTCATAAGGCTTCTAACCTGGTATGTTCAGATCACTTAAACTGCAGTTTCTTAGGTGGCAGTTCACTGATTTTAGTATTTTGATAGCCAGTCTGGAGGTATTGAGCATGAAAACCTGAAGCTGAAGTCACTAAGGCTGCTTGTGTCTCTGAAAAAACCGAGTCTTTTCATTGTTTCAAGCTAGGTATGCAAATATTCATGTGATCAAAATTAGCACATGGAGAATATCCTATAACATAGACTGAATGCATGTTTCTATTTACACTTGTGATTAATTTATTTTAATTGTTAATTTTTAATATAAGTTTTAATTATTCTTGCAGATATCTATATGCAGGTAATATACTTAGAACGAATAGCAAATAATGTAACATTCAGAATACAAATTAACATGCACAAATAAAAATAACATTTCAGTTATTCATGTGACTTACAGAATTTTTAATAACAGCAGGGATTATTTCTTCACATATCAACTATTACTGTAAAATAACAAATAGAAGGATCAGTCTGGGAAGTAAAAAGAACAGAATGCCATTCTGGCGCTCCTAGATAGTGCTACAAAACCTTAACAGATCAAGCTGAAAAAGTTAGGAGTATTTCTGAGTATCAGACTTGGTATCTCAAAATTAAGTTCTGATTTACTGAAGAGTTTGCTTTTTGTATTGCATGTTGTTAAATTAATGCATGCCAGCTTTGAATGATTGGGCCAGTTTTTTGGTAGAGTCTGTTTTCAAAGCATTGTAAAATGTTATAGACATCATGTTATAGCCTAGGTACTAGGCTAGGTGCAGTGTAGCTGCCTCATCTGGGACGACGTCCTACTCAAGATGAAAAATATGCTTCATATGTATGAGTCCATTTTAGATATATTTATTAGCAGAGAGAGCACTCTGCCTTCTTGGGATTTGACAGCTGAACCAGGCGGGGTTGTGTCTTCCTACAATCTTGTTGGCTTTGCTGTTTTCCCTGGGCTCCCATTCTGTTAGCCACCGATTCTCCTTTCTTTAGTGCTGCTCAAGTCAGAGAATTTCAGGGATGCATAATTTCAGAGGTAAATTCTTAAAACCCCATTACTTTGGAACAGTTGAAAGCAGATTAATTTGGTAGTCGTCAGGATGGGAGAAAGAATAGGGTTAGGAATAGGAATTGGTTTGGGAGGGTTAGCAGAGTGATGGATTTCTTTGCTGTGTGGAAGAATAAAATGGTAGATTTCCATAAGCAGAGCAATGAAATGAGGAAAACATTCAAGTCACTTGCTCATAAGCAGTGAAAACTTCAGATTTAATAATCTGGTTTTTGCTTTGCTTGTTGTTTCTTTATTTCAATTCTGTCCATTAAAAACTAAGGTAATTGTCCCAGTTTGGGACTATGATCGCATTCAAAATGTAAATAAAAATAGGATACTACTGTGGTAATTAATTTTTCTGTATTTCATTTGTCGTAAGTAATGATGATAGTTTTTCTTATGTCTGGGGTTTTTTTTGTCCTGATTTTCACTTGAATCGAATTTTAGCTGTCATAGTCAATCCAAAACTCTAAGAACATGGACTATAAAATTATTTATTTAAAATACAAGTTAAATAAAAGTTTTTACCTAATATTACTCATAAAGCCCACATGATTTGTAAAGTATGATCATACAGAGCAGCACTGGTCTAAACCTCCTACCTGTTGTTACAGCTGAGTAATGACTTCATAAATGTGTGGGTGTAATTTTGAAACTGGAAAATGCCTTCTCTTGGGCCATTAATTTCTATCTGCAGCAAGATGAGCTATGTTTTAATGTGTATGTACTTTTGAATTTCTTTTAAGTTCACTTTCCGTCATTGCATTCCCAAACAACAATAAGACCAAGTTCCTGTCTGGAGTAATAGGAAGGCACGTGGCCTTACCAAATATCTGTGTGTGTTCATGCTTGTTGCATTTGTGTACATTTAAGTAAAAGTTATTAGGTAGATTAACGGCCTTAGGCATTTCTCTTTTCTTCCTCAAATAATTTCAGTTTAAAAAAAATAAGGCAGACTGTCAGCGTGCGCATTGCTAATACCATGAATTCTGGAAGTCCATGGGTGGTAATGCAGAACTGTGCTTGTCAAGCGGTGTTTAGTCTGACAGTGGAGTCCGTGCAGTTGGTTGTACCACGCTTGTGAGGAAAATGTGGAGTAAGCTCCTTACACCAGATGCAGAATCCCTTTTGAAGTGGAGTCCATTTTATAAAAATCAGGTTCCAGATGCATTTTTTGGTTCCATTCATTTCACGTATGCAGCTGTCTGCTGGGAAACTGTCTTCTGTCTTTCTCAATCTACAAGAGGATTACTTATTTTGAAAATAAATTAGTTTTTCTAAATTATGTGATGATTTCATCTTTCTGTACAAAAGCTGTGATTATTTAACTGCTAGTGAATTCTGAAAGTGTATTTACACTTTCTGTCATGCATCGTAAGCATTCATACATCTTCAAGCCAAGTACTACATTCTTCTGATTCAAGCTGCCACCTTCAAGCCACCCACGCATGGTGGTTTGGTATATTCTAGGCATTTTTCAGATAGGTTTTTAAAGAAACCAATCCATAGACGCAGATGAATAAAACAGATTGTGAAAATTAAGGACTGATTTGCAAATTAAGTTGGCAGTTTTGGAGCTGGGGTTTGCCACTGCCAGGCTGGCGTACGTAGCAGGTCATCCTACCTCTTCAACGTCGGGTAGGGTTGTGTCTGACGTTCCTACAGGGCTTTCTTCGGCTTGACTGGCAAGCCAGACTTCCACGATCCCTTTTGGCAGCCTACTGTGAAATCTCGCTCAAACAACTTCCCTTCAGAGTCATCACAGACCCTGGGGCAACCTCTGAGTCAGCCTCAGGCCACTGTCTCAGGCTTTGCTCTCCACTCTTCTTCTAAACAATGACTTACATGGCCAGACCTGAGAGCGGCCTCACCTACCGCCTACTCTTCGTCAGCTCAGTGCTTTTTTCCCCTTACAGAGGCAATGTTTTGTTTCTTTTCTTCTCCATCCCATTTTCAGCCTGTCACTTGCACCTTCATTGGTGTCTTTCCCTGTCTAAGCTGTTTTAGGTTGTTAGTCAGTTATCCAGTTTGTGCCGGTGAAGGGCTCTTCATGTCTTCTTCTGTGAAAGGATCTGGGATATCTGAGTCCATAAAGATTTATACCTGGATTTAAGTTAGCTAAAACATGTACAACTTTGCAGGATCAAGGCCTAATCTGGGAAATAATCTGTTGGAAACTTGGTGTTAAATATTGTCCTAGTAGAGTGTTTAGGCTTTTAGAGTGTTTAATATTTTCAAAATTGCTTAACTTAGCAATGGATGGCAGGTACTTTAAAAGTGGAAAATATGTTTGTTACACAGACTTTTAAAATATGACTTACATGACTGAAAAGTATTACATTAAAATAATAATTTTATCTATGTTAGTTTATTTATGGGCTCATATTGTTAAGGATTTGCTATTATGAACAGCAGGTTTCTGCGCTCCATATTTCTATGAGTTTCAATGGAAAGGGGAAGAATCTACTCCTTACAGCTTTCTGCAAAAGAATTGCAAGGATACATTTGAGCCATTTCTTGATTGACTTGAATAATTAGAAAGTTTGTGGCTGACAGACTTTGCTTTCACCATTGACTATTAATAAAACATTAGAAATGCACAGTAGTCTTTAAAAAAAGAAACCTAGAAACCTGTCAGTTAAATCAATCTAACGCGAATCAAACAAAGCTCGTGGTAGAAAGGTTAGGATAGGATAGGATAGAAAGACTCATTTTTACTTGATTTAATAAACAAGATTATTACTGAATTAAAGTTTGGATTTTTTGTCAGAACACGATTTTTTCCAATATGTTTTGACAGAGCCTTGAGCTATGAGAAACTACTGACTGTAGATATTCTCTGCCAGAATGATGAATCTATTTCCAGTAAGCTAGTTGCTTCATCTTGTTGGATATTCTCTTGGGAATTTATCACGTAATTCCCTTAATCCAAACCAGTTGTGTACATATTTTGTAATTGATGAATTACTGACAGTAAATAAATATTCATACACAATCAACTATTTTTTAAAGAAAAAAAATACTGTTTAACAATTTTCATACCAGAACTTAGCAGTCTTGTATTTACTGTGTCTTTTCACATGAACTAGAGTGTCATCTAAAACTGCTGTTTACAATTATTACAACATTGAATATATACCATCTCAGATAAGAACGCATTTACATTGCAACTGTATGTCAAATACTTTTATCAACACAGTGAGTAATACCAGATCACTAGTCCTTGAAATAACATGTCATTAAATTTGTGAAGATGCAACAACTATTCTTCCATCAAATTCTGCTCTACATTTAGATGAAATGCCTTGGTTAAGTAATGTCTTTGAAGACTGGGTGTTACTTCCTTTAGCTCTGATTGTAGTTGGCAAGCATTATATGTTCTTTGTGTATTACCAAAACAGAACATCTATCTGCAGCGTACTCTCTGTGTTTTCTTCATAAATGGATGTAACTTTGGTGTGTTGGATGTATTTTGGTGTGTTGTTTGCATTTGATTAATTGGGTCTTACTGCTTTTGTGTGTGCATATATCTTATTCCTACTACTGAATATATATGATTGATGCACTGAACTGTTGGCTTCTGTTCTGTGAATATTAATCAAAGAATATGCTCCTCTGCTTAATGGCTTTGCAGTGTAGGAGGCAGCCAAACAACATAGACTATAGTCTGCTTTTTTTGCTCTTTAATCATTATTGTGTAAGACACTGGCAAGAACACTTTTTTTCATCTATAAACACTATTTCATGCTTAAACATATCCATTGTTCAGTCAAAGTTATGAAATATTGTTGCTCAATTAAATTTTGTTTTCAACATTTCCTGGTAAAAGCAGTAATAGAAGAGATAAAACAGTAAAGGAAAGGGAGATAATTAAGTAGAAAAAAGTAATAGGCATAGCAAGCAAGGAAGAAGGAGAAGATGTGGAGTCAGTAAGTTCAGCCTCATATGGTTTCAGGTCTTATGATTTGGACAAATAGTTTTCTTTAACCAAAAGCCAAACCTGATGCTTTTCTAGATTCCATTACTTTGGTGAAAGGGATAATTTATGACTAAACTATTCTTAAAGAGAATCAGGGTAGGCATTTGCTATGTTCTGATGTACACTTAAAATGTGTATAAGGCTAGACATTGATTAGGGTGTGACAGCTTCTTTGGGTGAGAAATTAAGATACATGTTCGGTATTTAAAACAAAAAAAGCCAGTAAATGTTTGTTTGTGGTGATGGTGGTACAGCTCAGTATCAGAAGCAGCAAGCTTCTTGAAAACACAGCTCACATTTTTACTGCATGTAGTTTGATATAAAGGTTGATAGCTACAGCTTTAGTCATTCTCTGTGAACCTCACCAGTGAGGCAGCCAAGGCTAATAGGAAGGCTTAGTTTGTAGTATTTTACAAGGGGTTTGGTTTTAGTCTCCCCTGCCCCCACCCCTTTCATAAAAATGCCCTAGAGTAGGGGCTTTCTCTAAATTATGTGGTTAGCAAAATTTTCCCCCTAGCACTATCTCTGGCTTAGCTGTACAAATAGCAGAATTAGCAGAATTTATTGAACAGGAGTTCCTCTTGCTGTTGCCTGTTGCCCTTGACCATTAGGACAGTCTTGCTAAAATCCTCTCAGAGTGGTAGGACCATAGAGAATATGACATTGTATTTACTAATGTTGTTGTTCTACAAATTTTATTTTAACTGTTACGAGTGTAAGCATTTTTTTAACTCCTCCAGTTTCAGCCCAAAAAATATATCTCAGTTTTTGTTATAGATCATGATTTTGTAATAATCTAGAAAGGCATAAGGCAGAAATGCCCCAAACCTTCTGCATTTTTGTATGATGTAATGTGTTCAAAGGCAGGTCTGTTTTTACAGAAAGGAATACAGTAGTACTGAAGCTTGTGATTCATAAAAAACAATAGTTGAAAGCTGAATCATTGAATCACAAAAACTTTTTGTTTGTTTCCAGTCAGTTTATTTGTCTCAGAGATGTATTTAAAGTATTTTCAGGAAACATCAGTAAGAGAACTGAATGGCTTCAATAAAATTCTGGCTTAGTCCACCATTATCTAGTGGAAATTGATCTATTTTATATTAGTTGAACACCTTTATCCAGTGTTGTACCACCTCCCTTTGAACACCTCCTATAAATATTCTTCTTGCATATATACATATATTGATATTTGAATATATTAGCGTGGTCTTGCAGAAATAGCTATTTAGAAAGAAATTTTTCCTTACAGACTGTCTATATAAATTGAGTATTTGTCTCAAATCCATGTCAAAATGGTAGAGCTTGTATATTTTCAAAGTCTTTTCTTCTGGGTAAAGGCCATTTCCACTGTTTTAATTCATACAAACATCCGCTTTTGTGATTTGAGTCTACTTCTTCTGTTTTGATAATGATTATTCCCACATTTCTCGTTGTTTGTCAATTCTGGAAAGCTAATTGTTAGTCCAGCTAAGCAATCTTCACATGTCTGGTTAATGTAGTTACTGCTTATTGACCTTCTGAAAATGCTGATCTGCCAAAGATCATAGTAAGAAAAGCTAACTAAAGTTAGGTGCCTTTCTCTGCTGATCCACACCCGCCATTGTCCTTCCCTATTTTTTTGTAATCAGGCTTTAACAATAATATGGAAGTAAGAAGAGACAAAACCATGGCTTTTTAAAGACCTTGCCTAGTGGTTTTAGTTTAGTTTACGTATAAATTTTTATTGTCCCTAAAATACGCAAATTTTAGCATGAACTACAGTCTTGTTATATATTCTTTTTAAGTATAGTTCTTCAAAAGTGTTCATATTGTGGTGTTTAATAGCATAAAAATACACAGATTGTTAAAAAGAAGCAGAGTTTTTGGATATGATAATCACTGGTAAGTAGTTTTCCTTCAGCTTTTGGCTGATGTGAATAAGGTAACTTGTCTGTAATCGAACAGAATCTCTATTAATATTACCTCTTTTCAGTTATTTACATGTCTTTCTAAGAAACAGAGCACTATTTCATTTTAGATGTAGTTTCAAAACTGAAGAAGCCATTTAGGAATGCCTTTGTATGATAGTTTAATTTCTGTATGTTCATATAATTGTTTATGGAATTAAAAATGAAAATATTTGAACTGAACAAGGCATCTACATTTGTGGTATAAATGGATGAGAAACTAATACTTGCATTTTCTCGTTTTCCAAACTTTAGGGGGGACACAGAGATTACCTCGCACAATTGGAGTGTCTTTAGCAAAAGAACTAATCTTCTCTGCACGTATTGTAGATGGTGAAGAAGCAAAATCAATAGGATTGATTAGCCATGTAGTAGAACAGAATGAAGCAGGGGATGCTGCATACAGAAGAGCATTAGCTCTGGCAAGAGAATTTTTACCTCAGGTAAAATAAATTATTTTTATTTTAGTTTTTAGTTTGTACCAAACATTAAGACTGAAAAAGAACCAGCTGTATTAAGAAAAACTGTCATGAAGTTATGTATTAAAAAGCCATTCTAGTTATGTGGAAAGCAATCAGAAGTTTTCTCTCTCATGTATTGAGTGGTCTTATTTAGTAGTTATTTCATAGTGATGCAAAAAAACTCTGTCAGTCTTTATCTTGTCATGATATGGTCTGTGTAGATATTGTGTATTTTGGCTTTCAAGTTTTAAACAAAAAAATAGTGTAAGGGTTTTCTTATAATAAGGCAGTTATCTCAATAGGTTATTCTGTTGCTGTTGTACACTTCAGAAGAGAGGCAAAAAGGTCCATATGAAAGTGGACGTAGCTCAGTGTAACTCTCATTTTGAAAACATAAAGCTAAAAGTAATTTCAGTATTAAAGCCAAACCCATTTACTAGTGGAACGTTTGCTTTCTGTCCTTTGTGTATAGGCTTGATGAAAGAATCATGCTCTTATTATCATTCATTCTAAGTGACTTCCTATCTGTCTTTCGTAAAAGAATTGAAATGGGATTTGCTGAATTCCTGTGCTTTAGAACTTGAAAATTTTAGTAAGAATTTTAAGTATAGGTCTGTCTTGGTTTAACCTCAGTTGGCAACTGAGCACCACACAGCTGCTCACTCACACACACCCCCTCCGCAGTGGGATGGGGGAGAGAATTGGAAGAGTAGAAGTGAGAAAACTCGTGGGTTGAGATAAAGAGTTTAATAATTGAAATAAAATATAATAACAATAACAATAATAATAATAATAATAATAATAATAATAATAATACACAAAGCAAGTGATGCACAGTGCAATTGCTCACCACCCGCCAACTGATGCCCAGCCAGTCCCCGAGCAGCGGCCCCCCCAGCCAGCTTTCCCTCAGTTTATGTACTGAGCATGACGTCACATGGTATGGAATGTCCCTCTGGCCAGTTTGGGTCAGCTGTCCTGGCTGTGCCCCCTCCCAGCTTCTGGTGCACCTCCAGCCTTCTCAGTTGGTAGAGCATGGGAAGTTGAAAAGTCCTTGACTAGTGTAAGCATTATCTAGCAACAACTAAAACATGGGTGTGTTATCAACATTGTTCTCACCCTAAATCCAAAACACAGCACTGTACCAGCTACTGGGAAGGAAATTAACTCTATCCCTGTCGAAACCAGGACAGACCCTTACAGGAGTCTTTGTGTTAGCTGATTGCTACCTGTTCCCCTGTTGCCATAGACTGCAAGCTGTTTATTCAGAGTAGGAATGTGAGTTTGGAGCTTTTGATAAAACTGCTTGCCAAGTGAAGGGTCCCAGGTAGCAAATTCATAGGAGGCAGAAGAAGAAAATAATTGGTAAACCACTTTATTGGATCACAAGTGTAACAGCCAAAATTTTTCATTGACAATGGAAAATGTTACAGATTAAATATGGTATTTAACGTTGGTTATTTGTGTCTTGAACACCCTCATAGAAAGACAAATATGAAAAATACAGTAAAAATTTTAACATACAGTGATTCTGGAAGGTTGATTTATAGTTACAACTTCACATTGGAACCAGCTCAAGAGCATTGGCTTTTCCCAAAGCAGCAGGCCACTTCTCTAAAGCAATGTCTGAACATTCAGAAGGTGATGCTGATGGATAGGCACAGGACTGAGGTGATTCCCAAAGATGTCTTGCTGTTCTGCAGCACATTGGAGGAGGAGGGTGGAAATCCTTCTGCTCGCAGGGGACCTCAGTCGTTCACGGAAGAGTGTCATCACTTGACCAGTGGCAGGCTTTGTGGTAGCATATTTTAGGTTTGAAGCTGCATCAGTTCATTTTGTTTCATTATCTCATCTTTTCATGTGTCTCCACTGTGTGATAACAGGGACATAAGATTGACCTTGTGAAGGCCTATAATGATGTCTCTTATGGTGGCCATTCTGAGCTGTGTTTTGAAAGGAATTGAGCAAGCTTGACAAAAGTGGACATGCTCAGCACCTTTGAAACATAAACCAAACACACTGCTTTAATCAATTCTTTTGAAAACAGTATAATTTCACTTTTCCTCAATATTGAAACTTATCAGTTTGGAAGCAAATGTCTACTATAGTGATGTAATTTAGGATATTTGAACTATTTACTATAAATTTAATAAAAGTCCAAAGTCTAGAAAGTCCCAATATAAGAAAATTGATGTGCAGACTCTTCACTGCATAATCTGGTAGATTTTGATGATATGTAAATAAGCTTTTTCTTTCATTTTAGGGACCAGTAGCAATGAGAGTTGCAAAACTGGCCATCAATCAGGGAATGGAGGTAAGGATCTGTACTTTCCTTAAGAGTCAGCAGAAGTCAGGCTGGCAACATGTCTACTGTGGTGATTTTTTTTCCAGAACTGTTTTTAGTTTCTCAGTATATAGTCTTTCAAAATCCGTTTGGTCAAAACTTTTTAAAAGGTGAAATGCCTTTTTTTTAATGTCTCAGACTCCTGAGACTAGGCTTGATGCTGATTTCTGTAATGAGGCTTAGTAATCTCATGTCTGTCCAGGAGTAATGCACTCTGTTAATAATTAATACTAGAAAGTAAACATAAACTACTATGAACAAGTTGTATTTCAAATGCTGGGCAGAAAAAAACCTCAGTCATACTCTGTCAAGTCTGTCAATACTCTCAGTGTTTAGTAACTAATAGAGTTAAAGGCCAAAAGGCATGTTATTTATTTTTAATAGTTTAATAGACGTTAGTGTTAAAATTATAGCTGGAGTCTGATTTCATATTTGATTCTGATTGCCACTCCTTCTTGAACACTATTGACCTAGCTCTAAAGCTTGTTAAAATCCAGCCCTGAACACGTCTGGACATGCGTTTTACTTTAGGCTTGTGAATCATCTTGCTGAGCTCAGCAGGACTATTCATACTTAAAGTTAAGCATATGCATAAGCTCTGCACCAGGGCACCTTATACCTCAACCTGGGACAAGGGAAAGGGGATCACACCGCATGCAACACCTGAATCCAAGAGGACGAATTTAAGAATGGTCCTTTTTTTCTTAAAGTCTCAAAAGCAACCAGTGATATTATTGAGTTCAGCAAAGCGTACCACCAGTAAGTTTTGGCCTCAGATGCTGTTGTGCAAAGAGTATGTTTGTTAGGTTTCCACAGCAAGTAATGACGGGATTCAAGATTTATTTCAGTGGTACCCCAAAAGTTCAAAATGCTACAAGCTAAATTATCTACCTACCAGGTATAGTGGACTGAAAGGTCAAAATCACGATGTTTATAGACTTAGGGACAATAGAGTTAGAAGGACCCTGAAGGATCATCTAGTTCAATCTTGAGGCCCCAAGACAAGATCTACTGTATCAAAACCAATCAAACAAAATGTTCATTAAAGCTGTTGTTACAAACCTTCCACGGCGGTGATTTCACAGCTTCCTTTGGTAATCTATCCTGTAGCTTATCTCCCCTTGGCAAATTGCTTGTGGCGCATAGCTACAGTCCTTTCAGTGGCCACGTGGAGAGCTGCTAAGTTCTGCAGCAGCTGATGCTTAAGACAGGCGGAGAAGTAGTTAGGGGAAAATTCAGCCTTTTCAGCTGTTCAGACCAGCTCACAAAGAAAAAAATGTTACTAAAACAAGGTGATGGATGCAGGATGGCCATTGGCCTCTTTTTTTATTTTAAATCCCTTTAAACTTGAATTTGTGTTTATTTTGTGGCATGGCATCATGTTCTTATATGACATTTTGAAGATAACTTGTTTCAGAACCATTCTTGAGTAATCATGCAGTACATTAAATCTTCTCCCCCATAGTAAATGAAATGATTACAAATGTGGAAGTAGCTAATGGTTTTTAGTCCAGATGATTTGTAGTGAAGACCATACATTGTTTTGACAGTGTATTACATACTAATTGTATCACAAAATAAAGAAACTGTTACAGAAATACTAACCACTCTCACCACATGGTAGTGCAGCATTTCTGTGTAAAAGTAGTGCAGAACTTTGCAGAAGTGTTTTAGTATGTCGCATATAGAAACACAGTATTTAAGTTAGCTGTCAGGAAATAATATATAATAAATATACAAAAATATGCTTTTAAAAAACATTGTATTCTTTTCCTCAGGTCGACTTAGTAACAGGTTTAGCAATTGAAGAAGCTTGTTACGCTCAGGTATGTAACTATGCTTACACGAAAAAAACCAGAAAACAGGCTTTGTTGGTGCCTGTTATGAAACATGCTGAAATTCAACTAGAAATTGCTCAATGATTTCTTCTACAAATATTTTGGCATTGTAGTTAGACCTTTCTTCTACTTACTCTGTTTTTGTAAGGAATTTAAGGAAGGAGGTGTAGTTTAGGACAAAAATATGTCCCTGCCAAGACTGTTAGGGTGAAGGTAGTGAAGCACTACCAGACATATACCTAGCCAGTCATACACTGCCATGCACCTAGTCCAAGAACTGCCTTGCTTTTTCTTTGTTTTGGTTTAATGTGAAATAGCATGAAGAGCATTTCACTAGCATGTGCCACTAATGGCATATGTGCCAACCAACAGAAAATCGAGACAAACCTCTTCGCCAGTGAAACATGGGAACGATGTATTTGAGTTTGTATGTTCTTGGACTTTGAGACGAGTTTTTGATCATGGAAATAGAAGCATCAGCATTAGATGCTTATATAAAATATATGGTGATCTGATTAATAACCTACCCCACCACAACCCCCCAAAAAGACCCCACCAAAAACTCAAAAACAAACCCTAAAGAGTTTCTCACAGTTATCTGTTTGGAGAAAAGATACTCCTTCTCCCAAATTGTTTCTTAGCCTTATATTGTGCCTTTGAAGTGTCTGGTACTTTCCTGTATCTGACTAGACATTTTAGTTTTCATTTTTCTGTTGTATTATATGTTGCATGTTGGATGCATTGAAGAACTAGGATTTGTATGAAAATATTTTTCTTGTCGTTGTTTTTGGTGGCAATAATGAGTTGTTACTCTGCTCATTGCAGACTATTCCAACAAAAGATAGAATTGAAGGTCTTCTTGCATTTAAGGAGAAGAGACCTCCTCGCTACAAGGGAGAATAAAAGAAGCTGATGCCTTTAAAATACAGTGGGATAAAAGTACTGCTATGAGGACCATTAAGGTGCGCTTTGCATCCGCACCTGGAATATCACAACCACCAAAGTAAAAGCAAATCATACTGATGTTACAACATTTTGGATGTGTCCATACTTGTACTGGGCCCAGATAGAAATGTGTGTCAACTCATGCTCATTACAGTTTCTGAAGGTTGATCTGTGTATTGGCAAGGTCACAGATTGCATGCAGCATTTTTAAAATTTCATATGTATGAAACGTACTATTCCACAATTGGAAAAGCTCTGTAAATTCTTTATATAGACAAAACCTCTATGTGATGTTAAGTAGAAATCTGCTGTGTCATTTTATCAAAACAAAAGCGACTACAGAACACCAAAAATAAGAAATTGTAACAAATATGCTCTAAAATGATTCTGTGTATCAGTAAAAACTATATTTGAGTATACTACCTGAATATGTACGTTATTAATAGAGGTAAGGGAAATGAAATGGATTAGTGTTTGGAAAATGTTAAGCTTTATTTATCGGACTTTCACTATTCTAAGTAAAATGAAATTAACTTTAGCACATAATGGTGTCCTTTTGATGAAGTCATTGCCATTATATTCATTTAATTGTATTAAATGAAGACACTTTCGAGGCCAGCCTTTAATTATGCATTCTTGTATGTTAAACCTGGCTTTGTCTTGCATTCTTCCAACATATCATCTGATCAGCATGGTCTGCTGTGAAGGAACTTCATTTCACTTGCCCCAATTATTTTAAATTTTTGATGATTGTATTAAAGATTGTTGTGCAGGGATGCAACTAACGCGCTGTTAAAGAAACTAGAATTGTCTTAATCTCCAGCATAATCCTTTTGCGGGTCCTAATAACGTATGTTTATATACAACAGGGATGATATTGAAATGTTCTTTATTCTGTGGCAGCCTCAGGGTTCTTTTCATACACTGAAAGAGAAATCCAGTAGGTTACGAGGTGAGAAAACTGTTGTGATTCATACTGTATATTCGCTGTGGACATGGCACATACAGCAAATGCCTGGAAATAACCTCTTAGAAAGTATTTTTGTTAACTTGACTGGAAAATAAACATGGCTTAGCAGTCAGAGGCTGTCTTTTTATATGAAAACAAATTTCTTCGTGTTTGGTTACCATTGGCTCATGGAGCTTGTGCATGCTTTGCTGTTTCTACAACATTAACTATGGTCACTGTCCATATCTATGATGATAAAGCAGCTGATCAACATGAAATGACAAGAACTCATTTAAATTCATATTTAGACATATCATTACATGTAAATTGATTATAACTGGTAGAGCACACACTTTGTTGACTGGTAAACTTGCTGAGTTGATCATTTCATGCACGATAATTTGCAAATAAAGTACTGCTGCTTGTTTTGATAGTCATATAAAGCCTAGAGGGTCATTCTCTTGTGTTTTTGAAATGCTAACATGTCATTTTCATTTTTACTGAGTAGGAAATAATTATGTTAATAGGAGAAAAAAATATTAAATCTATGCTGACGGGTTTCTGTTTCGTAACTTTGATACACAGTCTGGTTATTGAGCTGGCTCTGTTTTTCTAACAAGCGCTGATTAAGTAGCTTCTGTGAATGTCTATTTAAAAAAAATCTAATAACTTTAAATACTGTGGCATAAGACTGTAGGTTCGTGCCTTTAACTAGTAGTATTCATCTCAGAAAACAGTTTTGCTGTCACAGTGGTCTTTCCATTCCTTTTCTCAGGAGAAGATACTGTCATATTGTAGCAATTTGAGTCCCTTCTTTGAAGTCAATAGTTTGAGTATTATTACAAAGTGAGTACCAGTAGGACAATTTTTAAAGGTACTTTCTAGTGATGTTGAATTAGTTCTAAAGGAACAATATTGTAGCAAAAGATGTGTTAATCACTTACTGTCTCTGTTACTAAGTGACGTGTTATGATGGCTTCAGTGCTCATGATTAATAGCAGTATTAGAATTCAGCTTCCATAAGAGGGTGATTTGTAACAGAAATGCTCTTATAAAGGCTGACTTTTCCTTACGAAAGTTACAATCTCCTTCAAGAGCTTAGGCTCAGCTCTTTCAGTTCCTGGTAAAGCCATGCTTTTCTCCACAGTACCTCATGGGTGAGTGAGCCCTGGTCCCCACTGGTTTCCTGAAAGGTTATCTCATGGTCCCTAGGCATAAGCAGCTTTTTCTCCTGCTCCTGCTGAGCTGAAGTGGATAGTGAGTTCTTCTGCACTTCTCCACAGAGGTGGATACTGAAAAGTTATAATACAGGTAGGTCCGTTACCTTCAGCTGATTACCTCTCAACGGTGTAAGTGCAAGTTCAACTTACTAAATTGCCTAGAAGTTCTCAGTTTTAGGCAGAAATTAATGTGTGACTATATAACACATATAATTTTAGCATTTAATCTATGAAAGCATTTGTGTTTTCAATATTATTGAAGTAACTCACATTCTTAATAGTTTTACTAGATTTCTTGATAAAGTTTTCAGAATTGTCTGAATGGCTTAAGTCACTTCAGTGCTTTTGAGTATCTCACCTGCTATGAAGAAATACGGTATTTTATTTATTCTAAGGTTGTGTAATGATACAGTTAAGAGCACTTGGAGGATGTTGTTCTATGGAACATTTCTATGAGATTTGCAGAGCCATTTGTGCCAAATTGTTGTTGAAATTCTGTCAGTCTATGTGCAATTACTCATAGTCCTACACCAAGGTTCATATCAATGCTTTTCTAAAACTGCTTTTAACCAGCTGCATTCAGCATAGTAAACATCAGGATGTATCATTTGCAGCTGTTTCATGTTTTCCTCAGTCATTGCTCTTTGATGCGTTTAACCATAACCAGATTTGTTGAACAGAACAAAAAATAATGGGTCTCTCCAACACAGGAGAGGGCAGAATATCATGCTACTTAGAATCTGGTTTTGGGACACTTAGGGAGTAAAGTAAGGGGTTTAGTACTAGTACCAGTCACTTCACATACCAAAACCAACTCATAGGTGCAAAGTGAAAAGAGTAATGGAAACATCTTAATTTATCACCAACTTACATTTTTGTTTCATTGCTTTTCCATGTAAGCAAATCCCTGAAAAGGTGTCTACTGAGATTAGAGAGAGGATTTATTTACAGTTAGAAAAAATATAATTGAAAACCACTGATATTTTGTGTGGTGTACATTGAACAAGCTGTGCTTTCATGTCTTGTGGGATTTTAGCCTCGTACTTGCACCTAATGACACTGCTGAAAAGCCATGGGGCTTCACTGTCTAGAGAGGCTGATACAGTCAGTGTACACAAGGTGTGATAATGATCGTGATGATGTGGTTATTTTAAGATGTTCTTTTTCTGCACACTTTTAGAAAGACAACTATCTCCAAAAATGAGAAAAAGGAGAGTAATTGCAAACAGATAAACCAAAAGGAGAGATGTGTTCACCTAAAGGTAATGAAATTCCTCTTATGTATTTTGAGGGATTACAAAGACTAGTTTTTCTGTTTGTGCCTCTTTTTTCCATTGGGTTTTGTTTTCTCTGAGTCTGGAGCTCAGACACCAGGGTGCAGGGAACACTTTTAAGAATTTGTTTGGGTTGTTTTCACTTTAAGAACATTGATATTTTATAAGCAAGGTTAGGAAAGTTTTAAAAATTTTCCTAAAAAGTTTTTGAAAGATGTAATGATCGTGTTATCACCAAAGATTAGGTAACGTACATTTTTATTATAGATTTAAATCATGTTCAGTTTCAACCTTGGAACAGAGTTGAATAGAAGTTTCCTTAGTTATGCAGAATGTACTGTGTTTATGCAATGTATTCATTATGCATTATATATGTGTGTATACTGACATGTCATATGCATGCATATGTATGTGTATGTGCATATGCATATGTGTGCATATAAACAAACTTCTTCAGACTGTCAGTTGAGACCAAACCCCCTGAGGATGTGATAGTACTATTCTACTCCAGGAAGTTCTGAATTTGTTTGTGCAAGAACACTACCAGCAAAACCTTGAACTCCACATAGCATGTACCAAGACTGCTACAAGTGTCGAAGTTCTGTAACACAGAAATTCTGCTGCAGAAGCAGCAGTCAATAAGCAAGGGCGCGCACATATCTTACCGTATATCCAGTTGTGCACATCTGGTAGTACAAGGCTAGAATAAATGTAGCAGAAGTCGAAGTTAGTTTGAAGTTTCACAAAAGCGTGGCATCCAAATAGCACATTCCTCCCAGTCCTATAGTATTGTTTGCTTCTGCAGTTTGGACAGGCCTACAGCAATCATGAGCAGCTCATTAATCAACAACTGTCGTAGATTATAAGATCAGTCTCCACCCCCCTTAAATAAGTCTAGACTTAGATTTCATCTTCAAATTTTATCTAGTAGATAATTCTTCCAAGGACACTCATTCACATGGGAAGAAATATGAAGTATGTTAAAAGAATTTATTACAGAGGGTGTGAACATTCTGTGTCAAAGCTAAGTCCTATTGCAATACTTGAGTTCAAAATAGTACATTAACCCTCTAAGGCATAGTCTGTACATGTATGTTTATGAACTCTTCAAAGTTCTGGCTAGTGACTACTACTCTTTGATTATAATTTCTGAAGCATATGCTAATAAAGCTTTTGTAACATTAAAGAGATGAGAATATGTTGCAGTTTTCTTGTTGCATAATATAACCACTTTCAGAAGAACATGAAAAGTTTGGGGTTTTTTTAAGGAACTTATACATCAAATTGTTGCTTCTTTATTCTAGCAACTGCTAATTGATTTAACATTTTCCTTTAAGCATAAGGGACTTTGTGATATCATCTTTGGCTCAATTCTTTCTAGCATGTTAAAAAATCTGATGCCAGTTGTACAAATTCTTAAAAAAATGTGTCTCATGCAGCTTAGAAAGACAAAGTTTAAAATTTTAATTGTAAGGATAGAGTTCTGAAGGTTGTGTTTTCATTACATATAATTTTTAGTAATAGTCTGTATGCTTGTATCAAGAGTTTGATTCTGCATGTTTCGTGTAGTAAGTCGATACTGCTGGGACTGTTGTCTTCAAAGCTGGTCTGTTGCTGAACTATTTTTGTAAATATATGTAAGTATCCCCAGCTAGTGAATGCTAACCGTTCAATCTGTGGTTCATGGTGTCCTGTAGTTGTCATCTTTTGGCAAGCCTCCTCTTCCAAGTAGTGGTGAAAGGAGGAGAGAGCCAGGGAGCACGCTTCTAAGAAGCGGTGGGTCTAGGAAGGACGGATAGGAGAGATGGTTTGCATGGTGTGTTCAGGCTGCATGTTTAAGTCACAGTCCACTTCAGCACAGTCATTTCTAATATCTTCATGAGCAGCTCCATAAAGTGGATTTTTCTGTATTGGTTGGTTGCAGCACCTGCGTTCTATACCCTAATGACTAGTAGAGATCATAACATCCAAACATGATTCCTAGACTATCCATATAACATACAAAAGGAGGTAGGAGCCACAAAAATGGCATAATGGGAAGGGTTCTGCCTAAGTTACCAGTTTGTAAATGAATACATAGACATGATTTTTTTCCACTTTGTGCAGAACAAAATTCCTTTCTTCACTTTGGATTCTTACCCTTTTTTCCAAATCTTAGCTGAAATCAGTCCTTTTTTGAAAAAGTGAAGAGGATATGCTGCAGCCCCTCTATCTAATTGCTCAGTAGTTGGAGGACTCATGAAACACCAGAGCAACTCAGCTTCTGCTCTCTCCTTTCACTTGACCTGAACCGAACCCTGCTACAGGAGTGACCTGGTCACTAGATGCTCTCAGTCACTCCTGATGAAACTTTCTACTTTAATTACTTATTCTACAAGTTAATTTATTGAGATGTAGAGATAATGACTATTCATCTATTAGTTTAGAGAGGGAAGGCCTGTCTTGCAGTCCCTCATGCAGCAAGTATCACACTGTTTTTTTAATAGATGCTGTAGCAAGGACGAGAATCCTGCTCGCTTTCCTCTCATCCCCAGCATCTCCTTTGTACTGTGTGGAGTCCTGTCTGCCAAGTGTGAAGATGCCTACTGAGTCAGACTCCTTAGGTGTGGAAGGTTTAATTCATATATCCTGAAAGGCTTTAGATACAGCACTGGCTAATTGCCATTGCCTGATATCATCAGGACTGTGACTTCCAGAAGCAAAATCTCAGCAGGAATTTTGGGAATTTAAATTTTGGACTTGGGCACCTAAGTCTCTGTGTAGAGGTAGTCTTAGTAGTCTGCATTTGTGATTGCGCTTCTAGGCTGTTTTACTCTTTAGGATTATTAGGTAAGCTTGAAAATACTTCCTTAAAGTAAGCAAGAGATATCAGAAATCACTTTAGCCACTGGTGACATATCGTAGATCTCATGATGGAACGGAGTTGCTGTTAACAGGTGGTAATAATGGAACTTGGCTACCCCTTTCTGTACCAGCTCCCCAAAGTAGTCAGGCTGTCATCAGTGAGGTAGAAGGAAACCCTAGCGAGTCAGGGAGGAGGTGGTGCAGGAGCAGCAGTGGCATAGCTACGCTACCAGGATGGTTGGCTGTGCTAAAGCAGTTGTATGAAGCTGGTTATTCCAGCTCTGCAGCCTGATTCTGGCAACAGAGAAGCACAAAGTAGCTGCATACAGGACAAACTTTTGATCACGCTGTGTGTGTGTATGTGCGTAATATATAAAATGTATGTCCATATGTCCACTCTGCTTCCAGCACATAGTTTTAAGATTGTTCGTAGAAGCTTTAAAGCATTGTTTCCATTGTTAAAATAGGTCATTAAAACCACATCTCCACAGGTATGTGTGTTTAGAGTTACAAAAACATTTTGTCCTATACATGTTTTTATATTTCATATAATTACAGCATATTTATCTGAAGTATTTCGCAAGTATACTTTTGTGTAATACTGGTAGGAGATTAAGTAATAGCTGCTTACTAGCACTATTGCACAAGAACATCAAATGTTATTGTGATGTTCTGAGATTTGAGGTACCAAGCATGCTTTTGGCTGCTTTGTTCCTGTGACCTTTATGTTTTTCTGGATAATACAGCAGTCCTGTAACGATGCACGTGTTTTCCTTTACACAAATGCCAGTAACCACTTGAGCAGGGCACTTGATTCCAGTTTTGATGGGCGGTGCCTATAATGGACAATGGTAGTGTATCCAAGCCAAGTTGGCCATCTTTGTGCTTTACAGTGCCAAAAACTTCAAAGCTTCTTCCTTTTAGAACTCTAAAGCAATACAAGTTTGTGTTTGTTCATATCATCAAACTTAATTATTGGCAATAGGCAACTGCTGGCAGGAGCGGCGCATCACATGGCTCCATTTCTGCTTTAGAAAAGGTCAGCATATGGCATAAACACTTTGCTGTATTATGCAGCCTTGTACTCTGATCACATAACACATGCTTCAGAAAGCATTATGCAATGTTATACTCACTGATTAATGACTGCTTGCACAAGAAGTTTTTCATTACCCTGAATGCTAGCATCCTGGGAATGATTAACTTTGTGACATAACTCTCATCACATAAATATGGAAGATTCAAATATAGCCTCAAAATAACATGTTTCAGAAATAACTGAACACTTTCCTGCTTAGTACTGTGTACAGTACATGATTAACAACTGCTTTAAACCTTCAGAGTTGAATAGAAAAGCCTACTTGTGAGAACTGAAAACAAGATTTATTTTTAGGGTTTAAAGTTTTACCCAAGATGAATTTTTGCACACAGCAGCATCTCATTCGCAATGTTTTTCCTCTGCTTGTGTAAGTTTGAATTTCCTGAGAAAAATCTGTGCCAACTATTTTCGGTGTTCAGCCAGTGAGTTAAACAGAACAAGTCAAATCTAGCCCTTATTTAGACCAGCAACTGCATGTGTGTAAAATGACTCAGTCCAGTGTGTTCAGTATTATAGTGCATATAGTTGTGTGCTTAAATCAGCACGGTTATAACAAAGTAAATTCCCAATAAGTGCCGATTTTTCTGCAGGCAGAGTAAGAAAGCAAACTGTGGTCCCGAATGAAGCGGCTTGCAAACTTACAGTCTGACATTGCTACACATTTGCATTTAGTATTTTTGTATCTTATTGATTGATCATTCCATGTTCAAATTTTGCAGATTCTTATGTTAAAAAGCATGATGACAGTGCACCACAGATGTTATCATCTTAAGGATGTACAAAAGAGTAGAAGCCTATAAAAAGAAATGTTCCTCACCGTATTCCTCCACATATAAAGATTCATCCTTCGTTTTGAAGTAATGTCAATTGCTACCAGTTATCTATGTTTCAACAGCTTGTTAAGGAGAAAGTTGGTTTGCCTGTTTGGAAATTCAAGATCAGTTTTCACAAGAAAATAACTATATTAAACTTCCGCTTACTAATTTGCCTTTAAATGTCAGACTAAAAAAAATGACATCTGCTTTTTATGATTCCTGTAAGTAATCCTGCTCATGAACAAATAGTCACATTAAATAAAGCTACTTAAAGTCCTTATAATAGGGGGGATGGTTTAGGATGTCACCATGTTAATGCATGTGTGCCATTTCTTCAGAAATAATCTTCACTGAGAACAACTAGAGAAGGTAAACATTGACCTTCAGTATGTTCTCTTTAGTTTTTGCCTTTTCCTGCATTCCAACTCCTACAAGCAGTAGCAAAGGCTAAAGGAAACGGCCCCTGACTAAGCATTAGCTACCAGCGTGCCCTCATTATAGCTGAGGGCTCTTATTCTCGCTTAGCCTACGTGCAGAGCCAGCTAGTCTTTCAGCTGTGATGACGAAATGCCATGCATTTCTTCCTGGAATAGTACGCAGATAAGAGGCCACTTGTTATGCTGAGGTTTCAGATGAACTCCACTAAGGGTTTCAAAACACTCTGTCACAATTATATCAGGTTTCTTTAGCAACCAATTCATTTCAGACACTTTTAAGATAAAAAGGGAAGAGATGTTAGTTTATTTTCCCTTGTGGTTTCACTGTTTAAACCTTTACAGGATATGACTGGATAGTTTATCGTGGCCTGAATTTATTAATTTTAAATAAAACTAGCAGATCAAAATGGATCTGTTCCTCTCTTGAAATTCACATTATTTGTAGTCCCCTATGTGTACCTGTAATTTGAGAGAAGAAACAAAAATCTCATGTCTGTGATATGCTGCTAGAAAGGTCCTGCTGTGCAAACTCAGTTGCTGAGTGCCTTGAACTCATTCTGGGTCCAGCAAAAGCTGAGAGTTTTCAGAACCTTGCAGCACAAAAGGTTAATCTTTTGATTAACCCTTTTGATTTTGGGGTTGAGTTCAGGTGGTAGGACATGTGTGCACAGTACGAGCCCAGTTGACCAAAGTATTGCTTAGCAGCAGTGGGAGAACCTGTTTGTGAGATCATTTTGCAGATTTGGGGCCTGTTTAGGTGATTCCGGGCACTGACAAAAGCAACTTTAGTGGGATCAAACAAATCACAAAAGCATCCAGACTGTAAAAGAAAGAGGCATCTATGAAGTGTTTGTTTCAAACCAGGCAATATCCTTAGTAACAACAATAACCGTATGTTACTGTGATGAAAGGAATATATTGGCTGGAATAACCAATGGATCACATGCAGGTTACATAGCTCTCTTTGCTCACCCTTAGACACTAATTACACATTTAGAATCTGTGATGTGCCCCATTTCCATTCATTCATTAAGGATGACATTAAGTCAGTTGCAACTTGCCTTTCCATTGGATCTGCATGCCACTTTAGATAGATGTAGTCAGTAGGATGGAGAGTCTTACGACGGTAAAACTCAGTAAATTGCAGCCTAGATAAGTATTTAATATGGAAGAAAAA
This sequence comes from Aptenodytes patagonicus, assembly GCF_965638725.1. Classification (NCBI taxonomy): domain Eukaryota; kingdom Metazoa; phylum Chordata; class Aves; order Sphenisciformes; family Spheniscidae; genus Aptenodytes; species Aptenodytes patagonicus. The sequence goes on along the minus strand of NC_134982.1, from coordinate 51,104,798 downwards.
AAAAAAAAACCAACCCAAAATGGCATCTCTCCTTGATCACTTCCCCTGCAGTTCTCTACATTTACTAGTATCTCATTAACTGGGAACTAAAAACTAAATTCAATTTCCTTTTAAGACAACAAAATTTTATTTTTCCATTTACATAATGGAATTTCGATCAGGTCTTAAGTCTGTAACCTTATTCCTTTAATGCTTTCCAAATAAATGTGTAATTCCCAGTGAGATCACTAGGAATCTTGGCTATTCATAGTCTGTTCTTTCTTTTTTTCTGCAACTGTTCTTCAATGAGGAGGGTCCCCTTTGAAAAGGTCTAGAGAACACTAGAGTTGTCAAACCCACCACTTCCTTTATTTACTTTTTTTTTTCCTTTCTTGGGCTAGTTATTGACTACTGACTCAGAAAAAAAAAGAACAGATTTCCCTCATGAATAAATTATTTCATAATTGTTTACTAGAGGTAGATGATTCTTGCACATTACTATGAAGAAGTCCTGTCCCTGCCAGAACAGGAGAGACCAACAAACCTATGTTTCTCCATGATTTTTCTGCTCTCTTTTTGTCAAAATGTGAAAGTCAGCCTAAATACTGTTGCTGCAGTGGGCACTAGCAGGTCTTTTAAATGTTAGACAATTAATTTTCACAAAAATTCTGATCCACCAAGTATAAATATGAATTATGGGCATTTCCTTTTTTGAACTGCTGCTGTTGTGAGCTTAAATACCATGGTGACAAATTTGTTAGAAATGGTACTTGTTAAATACTACTACTTCCAAAGCTTCCTCATTTTGTAAAATTGGTTGTTTATAAGTCATCTTATGGGTTGTTTGAAACATCTTGCTGTAGTTTATCTTATTTTCTATCTTTAGAAGATTTGATCTTAATGTCTGAAAAAAACATTGTTTTTTCATGGAGTATCATGGGGAAAAAATTAAAACCAGTGCCTTTCTTGAAAATTATACTAAAAAGATAACTGCTGTTCTGTGGTTCAAAACCTTGACATGTTTTAAACTGAAATTACTACAATGCAAAATTTGCCATCTTTACTGAAAGCATAGAACCAGCAAACACAGTCCCACTAGTGCTCGTTCTAGTGAAACCTGCTTTCTCCCCCTCTCTGGCATTTGCCACCTTCTGCCTATTCTTCCATGCAATCCCTGCTCCTACTGCCCATGACATCCCCTGCTGAGGAGAGGCTGTGTGTGCCATCTAACCACAGGTATGTGCTCTTTGTGGCTGGAGCCCTGGAAGAGAAAGTGTGATGATCAATTTACACAAGTTTTTCTCTAGGAGGGAGGTGGGAAGGAGACGCTAGCTTGAGCCTTTGTCTTCCATCAAGCCACGTAGAGAAAGCTAATGGATCATCCTCCTCTACCTCTTTCAAGCACAATTTACATTGTGTAAGGGTTCAAAAGATATGAGGGTGAGGACTGACTGATAGTAATAATACCACTTTGTTTCCTAAGGCTGTTGATGCATGGGTAGAGCATAGGGGGTATCTGCAGGGCCAGGTTTTGTCTTGTGCAGTCAGCCGTTCTAGCTGTCGGAGGCATAAACTCTGCTGAGGATTGAGAAGCTGTGGTGACAGGCTTCAGCCAACAAGCAAGCATCCAGGTCCTGGGCTGTCTTGAACTGATGTAATGATTCATTGTTGTCAGTGTCCAAACTAGCTAGACGCGAACCAGCTCGGATTTCTTTACATGCATTTGCAAATCTTAATTGCAGAATAACTGTAATGGGCATTTAAAAAAAAAAAAATCATTCCCTACAAATCAGAATTCTTTCCTACCTTAACTAAATCCAAGTTAAAGTAAGAAAGGGGGAGAGTCTGCATTGTGCTCTAAATGTCAGCAGCTTTAGGCTATTCTAAGTCATAAAAGCAATAGCGCTTGCCAGTCAATCATTCTTGACTGAAATGTAAACAGTTTACGCTGGTGAATTAATAACTGATAAATAGGTATATTGAACACTTACAGGGGTGTTATGACCCTGCAGTATTGTTTTATGAAATAAACAGTGCTTAAAAGAAATAAATAATTGTGACTTTCAGTCTTGCTGTGGAAAATGTAAGAGTTGGGGGTGGGCTTTCTATGCCTATTATCTATTCTTCAGAGAATTATTTCGTTGCTAGAAGCAGATGGTGATTTTTAAGCCCACTGCTATTTTGGTGTACTTTAAAAAAAAAAAAAAAGTCCTAAAAATAGATACAAGTTACCATATCCAGCAAAAATATGTTGTCAGCTCTTTACTCTGCTGGGCTGAAAACAAATCTGTCAGCAATTTCTTTGGGTTAAAGTATCTGAACACTTGGGGGGGGGGGGGGTTGTTGGTTGGTTTTTTGTTTTTTTTTTAAAGAAAGCATTTTAAGTGGTTTTGTAACAGAGTCCATTTAAAGCTTTAAGTATCAACAAATTACCATCTGTTGTTATAAAGACACTTTATCAAATTGATGAGACCTGCACTCCGGTTAATGTTGTGGATCAACTGCATGAATTAGACTTTAAAGTCTGAATGAGTCTGAAATCAACATCTTCAGCTCTGCTGGAACAGACATTAAAAACCAGCCTATTTTCTGTAATTATGAAAACGAAAATGAGAGCGAGAGTTATTCATGCGGAAAAAAAAGCACTGGTAATGCATCTTAGTCAAATAGGGTTCTTATGTTTGCTTTAAAATAATTTATTGGATTAAAAGTGTGGTTTGACAGAGTTACTGAATGAGAAAGGAAAAAGTCTTTTGGATTCCCTGTGCACCTACAGGTGATTGACGTAACAACAGACTGAGAGTACAGTATTTTCAGAAGTATTTTCAATATTAGGTAATTTTGGCATAACTGTTGGCATAAGGACTAAAGGTAAGGGTTCAGGTAAAAGAAGGTGTTATTTGTTATCTCTATAGGATGTGGACATGCCCTGGAATGATGGATGCAGAAAGCTGAACCAAAAACAGATCTCTAAGGTAAGGATTTCATTTTAATGATCTCAGTGCAAAATATTTTGGCTAGCAGCATTTGTGTATCTGAGGTACAGCTCCTTAGAGTCAAATCCTGTGAAGTATTAAGAATCCTCATTGTGTGTTGGAGATTGGCAAGATCAATAATTCCCCAAATCAAGACTTCATTTTACTAATTAAGTGGAGCGAATACTCACTTCCTATTTGGAGGTGCCCAGATAGATTTAAGTGTGCCAAATCATGCCTGCTGGCAGCATCAACCCCTTTCCATTGACTCTAGAGGTAACTTAGGCTCTGCAGTTTGGTCTTTCAATTCACACATAAGTTACATGCTTACAGCAAGCAGTGTGGCACTTCTTAACAGAGAGCTCAGCATATGCTGCAGAGCAGACCTTCGTTCAAACCCCCTGAACTTCACTTGCGGTGCTGAGTTTGAAAAACTCTCTCTCTATAAATACGTTGTCAGTAATGTTGGCAGCCATCGAGCTGCGAGGTAGAATCAGTTGAGCTTGAAACCAAATTGACTGAAGTATGCCTGGAGACAAGCTCTAGAGCATGCAAGCTGTCATGTAAAGGAAAGGTGGGAGAGGAAACTCAGATACATCTTCTGTTGTAGTGTACTGAAGAGTACACTTACCTCCTGTGTGCCAAAGACCCTGAGCTCTGTGCCTAGACCTGCAGCTTTAGCTGTCAGATCCACCTCATGATGACCAGCACACAATGTAGTGTGAGATCCTTCCTACAGGAGCCTGATGTCGCTTGCTGGAAGGACAGGTAGATTTTACGCGCATGATATGGGTAAAGTGTGCTAGGGTCATGGAAGTGCTGTAGATTACAGACCATTTCAAGGAATGGTCCTATCTGGTATGGTATACATATAGATACTTTGCTGTCAGTTTGTCATTCCGTGTTTCAGATGTATAACTGTGCACTGATCAGTGCCAACCATGTCTGTGTCTTTGTTCGTGCAGCGGAACTGCACTGTGGCCTGTCCCGGGCCTGGCCCTGTAGAGCACCCCAGGGCTGGGTGGGATAGACTGTGAGTTGGAGGGGAAAAAAGGAAACCGCATGGAAACAGTCTAATTTCTGAAACAATTGGAAGTTTTTAGAGTGGTGAACTAGTAAAATTTTGTTTCAAGAAAACCCTTCTCCTCCTCTACCTTTTAGACTTGCACAGGCTTGACTTTTTTTGACCACAATTCCCATTATCCCAGTATTATCTTCTAAATAAGACTGATCCTGAACCTTCTTGTCATCTTATCCCCCAAACATTGATCTTTCTGTTGTCTTTTCCCTGCAATAACAGATTACTTCCCTTTTCACACCAACTTTTTGGTGAGTATTAAAAGCTTACCTTTCCTACACAGTTTTGCTATCCCACAATCCTGAGATGAAGGAATCTGTGGGACAATGGAAAGTGTGAAAAAATACCTGCTCCTGCCAGGACAGGCATGTGATTTACAGTGATGCTTGTGCTAAGGCAGCCAGCAGTCTGATGTTTAACTCCACGGATGGTTAACTTCTTTAGGCATAACCACATACTCCATGGTGATTTTGAGATAAACTTTTGGTTATGCAAAGTCAGCCACTGTCTTTGTTGGAATTAAAGAAAGAGGAAGATGAAGTGAGAAACTGTTTTTCATGCGAATGTTATGTCACTCGCATCACCTTAACCCAATGATGACCTTAAAGGAGAAAAAGGAAAAAAGTCACTAAACAAATAAATTCTTATGTTCTTGGCGGTAGGATTTGCTTTGCAAACATGAACATTTGGCAAGTTTCTACATTTTCCTCATCAAAACTAAATTGAAAGCTGAGGAAAAGAATTGAAATCAAAGTTGAGGATATTGAGTTGCACTGACCCAAACACACACTAGCTGAAGTCAACAGGGTTTACAGGTCTTAGCAGAAGAGAAGGCAGGAGATCAGATCTACCTCCCTAAAAAGAGGCACAAATTTTCTTTTTTAAGATTTACAAAGGGATCTTCATTTTAAGAGAACAGGAGATGAGCAGAAATTAAACTACATGGACCTTATTGTATCTAGTATTTTTTTGCAAAAGGATGTAGGCAGATGATAGGTATGTAATTTTGTTTGTGTATTTATGCGCTTGTGTATATACATGTGGAGGGACATGTAAGTGCTTTTCAACAGCTCCAGGTCTCCAGCATGTGTCAGTATTTCCAGGTGCATGTAAGCCATCTGAACCCTACAGCTGTAATTGCATAACACAGCTGTATTACAAAATATTACCACATCAAGATCATTTACATTATTTCATAACAAAAAGAAATACTATTACAGAACATTTTTACCCTTAAGGGAAAATTACTAATTATTTAAAACATTGTCTGTGTGTGTGTTTGTATACGGTGTATAGGGGTATATGAGCCTCATTATGGAAAAATGTAGGGGTGGATTAAAGCAGGATCCGTGGGATACAGCCCCAAGGTCAGAGGAGTTTCAACAGACAAGAATGTCAGAAGCTAAGCAGAAAATACCAGCATGATTGATTATAACAAGCTTATTGGGGTGATGTGGACCACTTAACTTGAGGGGAAAGCGGCTCTTTTGAAGGGGAAGCAGCTGTGTGAAAGACACTTATAGGCCTGGTCAGAGGACAGGTCACATCCAGAAGACAGCTTTGCTAGACAGCAGATGTTTGGGTCTCTGAGTGGAATCCAGACGCTGGCGTTAAACTTCTGCATTCTCTAGACAGCAAGTGGATTGGTGACTTCTGAGACAAATTAATTCAGTTATCTGTCTCCTCTGTTCAAATCCACATTTGTTTCTTGCTGCGAGGCAATAGTACAATTGCTGGGCTACTGCCTATGCCCTTCTGTGTTAGAGATTTTTTTCAGTGTGTAAAGTTTTGTTTTGTTTTGTTTTGTTTTGTTTTGTTTTGTTTTTCATGACTGGTAAGAAAAAGACCTGGGTTCTTGTTCCTGCTCATACGATTGCTTCCGTACTTCATCTGGTGACCAAAATGGAGGTGTCCCCACCCTCAGGTGGGTCCCCCAGTTTCCTGCCCGTGGAGGCTCACTCCTTCCTGCATGCATTCATGCATGCCCCGCGTCCATGTCACTAATTTGCTGGTCAGTAGTGCAATTCCAGCAGTTTTGAAGATTCACCCCTCTAGGCTGAGGCACCCAGGATGCTCTCCTGTGAAATGAAGAGTTACATCTCTTCAGGAAAAGAGGTGGTGACTTCTGATTGCCACACATCCAGGGTAAAACCCATATCAGCTCCAGCTATGCTGAAAAGGAAAGCAGTTGCTATTATTTTTTATATCAGCCTGACCCAGCGAGTGGAGTAGAGGTACACTGACATACATGTGTTAGACATAGCCCCTTCAAGTGTAGACAGGAGAAACATCTGGTTTCTATGTTCTAAGCCTGGGGCCTGGGCCTGAACGAGGTGTCTAACCAGCTAGACTGAGAAAGTTTTATGTTATTCTGGAGTGCAGCATTCAACACAATCCTGTAAGGGGTCGGATGCCTTCATGGACAGACAAGGGCTGAGTGGGTTTTTTGTTCTGAGGATTGTAATGTGGGTGCGTAGTTCTTCTTTTGTATCTGAGAATCAGAATTTGCTTGAGTTTAGGATTTGCAAAATATTGGGTTTGATAGGCCTAATTCTCTTCTAGAACAGGGCTTATTTCTCAGTATCCTTATGGGTGATGAAATAGGAGATTCAAAAGGCTGTCTACAAAGTGCATGGAACTCCGCTAGAAGATGATGATGATGTCTGGTGTAACAATGGGAGATGTAGCACATTGTTAAAACATGCATCTGGTGCGAAATACAATTTTTCAAAGTGCATTTTAGGGCTTTTTATTCATCTCTCCAGAATTCTAGATTAATACAATGAAACTGAAAAAAAAAATCCCTGTAAGTGGTACCTGGGACCACAGGACCTTCTCTCCCTCTCGCGGAGCACCACCAGGAGGGAGTGTTCTCAAAGGACAAAGCAGGCTCTGGGCGATGGACACGGGGAGACTGTCCACAATTTCTTTCTCATGGTTCCACTGTCCTAAATTCTCACCTGCTGAACTGGAATGGGGTTGTTAGCTTGGTGGAGTGGAAACTTTGGTATTAGTCGGAGGAATTCCCCTCACAGGACAGGAAATCCCTTCTTTGGCAGGTATAGTAAGCACACATTTGGGAGCAAATGTGTGCTCTGCTGCCATCTTTCTCCCCCAGATGAACTATGTCTGTTGAGAAAGGGGGTCTTTATGGTACGTAGATGCGGACTAGAGCTTAGCAAGTGACACTAGCAATCAGGATACACAAGATGCTTCTGAGCTTGCTGTTGTGTTGCATATGCAAAGAAGGCTAATACTTCACCCCAGAGGGATGACAGGACTTAACTCCTGTGTGTCATCTTGAGGCTTTCTAATGCAAAGAAAAGCAGTAAATACTGCTTTTGCAGGGCAGTGCTGGGAAATAGTCTGTGCTTGTGCTCATTCACTTGTTTCCACATAATACAGGCTTCTTGTGAAATATATCAGAAGATACGTTATTATAGAAGTGCACAACTGAAATTTCTCCATGATTTTGACAGACTTAAATTGTGTGGCAGCTAACACCATCCAAATATTTCCCATGTCTCTGATCCATCTCCTGCAACCATTGGTAGCTTGTGAGTCCCCATGCTCCCTTCTTCTTCCTGCAGTCCCTTCCAGGCGCCTCCGTTATCTCAGCTACCTGTAAGACAATGTATGACTGACCACTCAAAAGACAGGGGCTTCCAGCCGTCTGACCATGCAGGACATATTTTCATTTGGTGGTGGTGGATCAAAATGGTAACTTGGTATATCATGCCTGACCTTTTTGTTTTTCAGGCCTGGTGTACCACATCTTTCTCTCTTTCTCCTCCCCTCCCCTCTCCTCCTAAACACAAGCATACCTCTGCAGGTAGGAAAAAAGGCAGAGCTCCAAGGTTGGTCAGGTTACCCATAGCTACTAATAGAAAAGTTTTTATAAAGAACTTGCTTGCAATTGCAGCTGACCATCAGCTGGACTTAATTTGTGAGTGACTGAAGAGAATTAGAGATGCAGCAGCTGAGAGAGGTCTTGCTTTTACAGCACATATGATGTGCCAGCACAACCCCCCTTCATTATCATTTCTCTGAGTAGACTTCTCTTACAGTATTCTTTGAACTGACTTGTAGGGCTGCACTTGTCAATTATTTCAAATAGTCAAACAGACAACACCTTCTGCTACCAACTATTTATATTATCAGAGTTTTCATCCTTGAAAATGAGAATAAAAGAGGTGTATATACTAAAAATTGTCTTGTAATTGCTTATACCAGCTATCTGCAGAGGCAATGCACATATGCCTATGTCTATGTCACAAGCCCTGGTCCTCATGGGGGACTTCAACCACCCTGACATCTGTTGGAGGGACAACATGGCAGGGCATAAGCAATCCTGGAATGCGTCAATGATAACTTCCTTCTCCAAGTGGTAGAGGAGCCAACGAGGAAAGGTGCTATGCACCTCACCGACAAGGAGGGGCTGGTGGGGAATGTGAAGCTCAAGGGCAGCCTGGGCTGCAGTGACCATGAAATGGTGGAGTTCAAGGTCCTTAGGGCGCCGAGGAGGGCACACAGCAAGCTCATTACCCTGGACTTCAGGAGAGCAGACTTCGGCCTCTTCAGGGATCTGCTTGGTAGAGTGACATGGGATAAAGCCCTGGAGGGAAGAGGGCCCCAGGAAAGCTGGGTAATATTTGAGGATCACCTCCTTCAAGCTCAGGAGCGATGCATCCCAACAAAGAGGAAGTCAGGCAAAAACGCCAGGAGGCCTGCATGGATGAACAAGGAGCTCCTGGACAAACCCAAACACAAAAAGGAAGCCTACAGAGGGTGGAAGCAAGGACAGGTAGCCTGGAAGGAATACAGAGAAATTGTCCGAGCAGCCAGGGATCAGGTTAGGAAGGCTAAAGCCTTGATAGAATTAAATCTGGCCAGGGACGTCAAGGGCAACAAGAAAAGATTCTATAGGTACATTGGGGTTAAAAGGAAGACGAGGGAAAATGTGGGCCCTCTCCGGAATGAAACGGGAGATCTGGTTACCCAGAACATGGAGAAGGCGGAGGTACTCAATGACTTTTTTGCCTCAGTCTTCACTGGCAAGTGCTTGAGCCTCACCACCCAAGCCGCAGAAGGCAAAGGCAGGGACTGGGAGAATGAAGAGCCACCCACTGTAGGAGAACATCAGATTCAAGACCATCTAATGCACCTGAAGGTGCACAAGTCCATAGGACCCGATGAGATCCACCCGCGGGTCCTGAAGGAACTGGCGGATGAAGTTGCTAAGCCACTATCCATCGTATTTGAGAAGTCATGGCAGTCCAGAGAAGTTCCCACTGACTGGAAAAGGGGAAACATAACCCCCATTTTTAAAAAGGGAAAAAAGGAAGACCTGGGGAACTACAGGCCAGTCAGTCTCACCTCTGTGCCTGGGAAGACCATGGAACAGATCCTCCTGGAAGTATGCTAAGGCCCATGGAGGACAGGGAGGTGATTCAAGACAGCCAGCATGGCTTCACCAAGGGCAAGTCTTGCCTGACTAACCTAGTGGCCTTCTATGATGGAGTGACTACATCAGTGGACACGGGAAGGGCTACAGATGTCATCTGTCTGGACCTCTGCAAGGCCTTTGACACGGTCCCCCACAGCATCCTTCTCTCTAAACTGGAGAGGTATGGATTTGATGGGTGGACTGTCCGGTGGGTGAGGAATTGGTTAGATGGTCGCATCCAGAGGGTAGTGGTCAACAGCTGAATGTCCAGATGGAGGTTGGTGACAAGTGGCATCCCGCAGGGGTCCGTATTGGGACCGGTACTGTTTAATATCTTCATCAATGACATAGACAGTGGGATCGAGTGCACCCTCAGCAAGTTTGCAGATGACACCAAGCTGAGTGGTGCAGTTGACACGCCAGAGGGACGGGATGCCATCCAGAGGGACCTGGACAAGCTCTAGAAGTGGGCCTGTGTGAACCTCATGAGGTTTAACAAGGCCAAGTGCAAGGTCCTGCACCTGGGTCGGGGCAACCCCTGGTATCAATACAGGCTGGGGGCTGAAGGGATTGAGAACAGCCCTGCTGAGAAGGACTTGGGGGTACTGGTGGATGAAAAGCTGGACATGAGCCAGCAATGTGCACTCGCAGCCCAGAAGGCCAATCATATCCTGGGCTGCATCAAAAGAAGTGTGGCCAGCAGGTCAAGGGAGGTGATTCTGCCCCTCTACTCTGCTCTGGTGAGACCCCACCTGGAGTACTGCGTCCAGCTCTGGAGCCCTCAGCACAGCAAAGACATGGACCTGTTGGAGCGGGTCCAGAAGAGGGTCACAAAAATGATCAGGGGGATGGAACACCTCTCCTATGAAGAAAGGCTGAGAGAGTTGGGGTTGTTCAGCCTGGAGAAGAGAAGGCTTTGGGGACACCTTATTGCAGCCTGTCAGTACTTAAAGGGGGCTTATCAAAAAGATGGCAGCAAACTTTTTAGCAGGGCCTGTTGCAACGGGACAAGGGGGAATGGCTTTAAAAGAGGGTAGATTTAGACTAGGAAGAAATTTTTTACGCTGAGGGTGGTGAAGCACTGGAAGAGGTTGCCCAGAGAGGTGGTGGATGCCCCACCCCTGGAACCATTCAAGGTCAGGTTGGACGGGGCTCTGAGCAACCTGATCTAGTTGAAGATGTCCCTGCCCACGGCAGGGACCTTTAGAGGTCCCTTCCAACCCAAACTATTCTGTGATTCTATGATTTAATAAGTAGAAAATTGCACAGACTGTTGCTCTCCTCTTGTTCTGCAAGTCATTTTATATTAGAATTACAATGAACTCACAGCTAAAGGTGAATCCAAAGATTACGAAATGGGTCAAATTTTTCATGTGCCAGTTTGTAGCTGTATGCTACTAGATTTCTATTACTGGTTTAGGCTAGCACACCAAAAAGTAGACCCATCTGTGCTCATGTTTATGCTAAAATTAGCAAATGCTCGTTCTTGGGTGTCCAAGCAAAGCAAACGCTGTTTCATGGAAAAGTTTTATTAAACTACAAATTGGTTGTCTGTTGTCATCAGCGCTCCAGTCAGCACGCAACCTCTTCCCACCAGAAGCAACTCCAGGTGACATAGCAGTGCCTGAACTGTTAACAATACTCTGAAGAAGAGTATCCTGTGCAGAGCGCTTGGACCTCGTTTTTACCTCTTCCCCGTTAGATAAAGGGTCTGTTTAAACAGTAAGTATTGTGTGGGACACAGTGTTTGGTAGTTTTAGCAGATATTGCTGGCTTTAATATCTGGAATGGCATAACCAACATTAAAAATGCAGTATACTTTAAATTTAGCACTGACATTTTTGAAGTAAATTTAGAAGAACTGGCACAAGTACTCTTCAGGTGAGCAATAACTGTGTGCATAGCTGAAATGATGATTCCAGGAAGGAATGATGTGTAATTCTGTGAAATACACATGAACATACTACATATATTTATGTGTCTTTAATATGTCTCTATTAAATATAGACACTAACTTATTCATTAATATGTAATAAATATAGTCACATATATACCAGTATGCTCATCATACCCTCATACCTGAAGCGTATTTTAAACAATCTTTATGGAAAGAAAATAGCCTCCATATCTGGCTTTTCAGCTATCTCCTCAGGACCAGGAAATGAATTTGGATGTCATGTGTGACTTGTCTAGTGTAATTGCTGAGCCTAGCATCTTCCATCAGCGCCAAGGCTGGCAGCACAGCAGTCATTCTGGCTTTCCTGGGCAGCTCTGCCAGTGTGGCACAGCCCTGCCTCTGGGGCTGAAAGAACGGTTTAATTCCCAACATTATCCTTTCAGGCCTGTCTGTGGGAGAAGGGTGCCCAGCAGTGATGCTTTTTGGTCAGGAACTGATTTACCTAATCTGGCTGGATTAGAGCAGCAGTGTGTTTCATATGATCGGCACACAGGTTCTTGGTCAGAAACCTTGTGTGTGTGAGTTACCAAGCTGCAGCTGTTCGGCTTCACTCAGTCAGACTGGCATTTCACAGGGCTGGGGTATCTCTCTTCTGACTTCGCCAACCAGTCAACATTTAGCACTTGTAACTGTGATGTCAGTCTATAAATTACAGCCTCAGCAAAACCACAGCGCATAATCTGGCAGCTGGACTGTCATTTTCAGAGAAAGCATGCTTTTGTCCACTGTAAATACATAACACAAAATTTCAGAATCATTGTCAGTTTCCTTTCTCAGTCATTGTTGCTTCTTTGCACTTACGTATTCTTGTGATGAATGTTCTTTATCCTCCTGCTCGGAAGGAAGGAGGATCAGGAAGTTGTGGAGAACTGGTGAAGAACACAGAGAAGAACATCCCTACCTTTGCCTTGAATCAGTGGTGTAACTAATCCAGCTTGAATTTGTACATTCTTGCCTGTCCCTTAAAATAGAAGCTGGGTGTGGTGGTGGTATTTTCTGAAAGTAGAGTCTGTACTTCCTAAAAATAAGGTTAATTTATCAGTGTAAGCACTATGGAGTACCAGCATGTAATCTTCTCCATCTCCAGTGGAACTCAGAGCTCCTTGTCATTGGTCAGGATGAGGCCCTGAAACCCAAGTAGGTATTTTTGGCAGCTTTCAGTAAAATGAATTCTTGTAAGACTGAATTTTGCCCCATCTGACAGGGCGTTTTGTCTTTGTCCTCTGTCATGTTGTTTGAAGGACAGAATACAGGAAATAAACTGGTTGGTTTGTTTGGGGCTCTATTGAATTACAAAATTCGAATGGAAATACAAATATATTGAAATAGTATTAATTGCACATGCACAATATACTGGCTTGTATTAGTCATTCAGAACGATTCCTCCTCTGAAAAGGCTGACAAGGAAAAGTTCGCATTATGCGAAGACTTATACATGATTTGACTTTATGTGACTTGACTAACTGTGGAAGTAAAGTTAACTACTCACATAAAACTTGGTAGAACTGGGACTTTCTTCTGCTTTATTTTATTCTTCAGAATAAAAAAGCATCTTCAGATCTTGAAGTTAATTTATATGACTTCTAACGGGACAGAGTTGATAGGGTTAAGATTAAAGGATAGGTCTTAGATTTGTGTCACATGGTTTCTTTCAGCTCCTCCTGTGTCTTTCTCAACCATAGTATTGTTCATACCAGTCAAACTGAATTTATCTGTTATTATGCACTTAAGTTTCCTTAATGCACAGATAGTTTTTTGTTTGTTTAGGTGACAAGGTTATATAATTTCTGGACCCAGTCTGTGTGGCACAGTGCAGCACAAATGACCCACGCAAAGCTCTGTGTTGCGGTGCTAGATGTTTCTGGTACCTGCAGCAACTTGCTTCTAAAGCATATTAAAGCAGTCAGCAGTACAAACTGTACTTCATCGAGTTTTCCAGAATGGAACATTTTGCAGTGTTTTTGTTACTGAAATTTCTGTTTCATCAGCGTTTTACCGATGGGTCTTTCGCAAAGACGTCTCGGTGTTGCTGCTGTCTAGCATGCTGTACTTTCCCCCAGCTCAACCCTGTCTCCTGCACTGACCAGAAGTGTCCTGAAGTAGAGGGGAGAGCCATGCAGCAGCTGACTGTGTGTGATATCTGGAGGTCTTTTCTGAAACCAAACCTAGGCTAGTTTTCAGTTTTGAAGGACTTTTCACCCTAAAACCAGAAGCATCTTAGGAAAAGTGGAGACTGTTGCTCGGAGTCCATGAATGTAGCTCTTGGCATCATTAGTGTTAACTGAGATTAACTTGAAGGTGGCCGGACTGCTGATTCTGCCTTGGGCTGTCTGCCAGAGCAGAACTGGTTCCTGAATGCTGTCCGTCTTTGTGTCTGAGGCAGGACTGCAGGCAGATTGTTGGGTTACCAGTGTGCTCTAAACCTATACTTCAAAGCTGATGTACTAGCAACAGTTTAAAACTGAAGTCTGATTATCCATGAGCTTTCTGAAAATGAGTGCTGCTTTGATTGCTTTTGTGACAAAGAGCAAGACTTCATTTTTTATCATCTGTAGCACCAACTCTGTAGCTCAAAAATCAATATTTTATTCAAATAGAAAATGTTAATTTACCACAACACAGAAAATGGTATTTTTCTAAAGATATCTTACAGAACCATTGAGCTGTGGCTTGTGGCCTTAAAGTCTAGGCTTTTATTTCCTCTAAATATACTCTATTATGTTTTCCTGTGTGTCTGTCATGTTGAATAAGTTACAGGCAGCGGGCACAGGACCAGGATTCATGTCCCATGTCTCACGTAAAACAAAACAGGCAGCCTTTTGAATTGTGAGGCTAGAATGCCATCAGGGGCTTCTTCTGCAGTCACAAAGCTGGAATGAAGGTGCCAGGATCCCAAGACAGATTTGCAGCCTCTAACTCAAAATATGCTCAGGGTTTTCTTCTTACGTATAATATGTACTATTCTAGTGCCTACTTGGTGTCATCTGTAAAACAGCCTCACCTTTCAAATTTCTTGTTGCCCTGCCTCAGGTTCCTTCTGAGCCGTCCCCCAGCCTCCCTTCTCTGTTCCCCTCTTTGCTGTCCTTTACCAGTGCAGCTTTTTCCGCTGTTCTGCTCCACCCCATCATGGCCAGGGTCCTCCTGGCTGCCCTGGCACAACCGTTCTGCTCGGCGTCAGAGACATAGGCATGGGCAGTGATACACGCCTTCGCTCTCACTGAGTAGTGCTTCAGCCTGTGAGCAGTCCCGCGGACTTGACATTCAGGCTCTCGTACGATCCGATTGCTAATCGATCGCATGCTGCTTGTGTGCTATGTGCCTGTGAATGAGAGAGAGAGAACAGGATCCTGTGAGAGTAGGTTAGCTGACTCATATAATTTTCTGGCCTGATATTATCTCATCAGCAGTAGATTTGAATAATTCACCAAAGTAATGCTACTACTGCAATTGAAAGAAGGATTATTTGCAAACGCTCTCTTAAATTATTGTGGATCACACTTCTGAGAATACATTAGAAGGTTCGTGTTACACCTTCCTTAATTCAGGGCTTAATTTATCTAAATTTTGTGGCCTATCTGTTCAAAGGCATGGTTTGGCAGCTCTCAAGATTGCTGTGCCAAACTGTTGACGTCTTTTCCAAATCCAAAGTCGAACAGATATTGCTGATGGGCTGATTGGTGATGCCTTGAGCCTGGGACAGACAATGGTTCTTGAACCCCCAAACGGTGATGTATGGAGTTCCCCATCTGCTCGTGTCCCACCTCCAGCATGCATGCTGTCAACTGCTGGCTCTGGCAGATAAGAAAATACCCCTGCCCTTTAGCAAGTAGGATGGATTTCGTGCATGTCTAAAGAAACCAACTCCTATGATGTCATCTGCCAACAATTAATATGTCATTAATGTAATTGTTTAGAGGAAATTCCGCAAGATTTTTTAAAAAGATTAAATTCTTTTCAGGTTGCATTATTATTGTTACCTACCTGTTGAATTGAAAAAGTACAGTTGATTATTTTCTTGCCTGCCCTTGCTCAGTACCTAGAGGGTAGTATTTCAGTGAGGATTAACTAAATTCCCTTCAAAACGTAGCTGTTGATCTCTCTCTTTTCAGGGTTATTTTGACTGAAGTGAATTCCACTTCTCCGATGTTTTCTGTTTTGATTCTTAAATACTGTGATAAATGTTAGGGTCTATTAAGTTTCAACTTTCTATTTTTATCCGTTGGTAAACACTACACCAGATGTGGGCGTGAAGGACCCTGAGAAGCTGAGGGAGTTCTGCTTTTATTCAACAATTTTAACTTTCATAACTGAGAATTTCAGCTCATTTTTTAGGGTTGTGTATGTGCTGTTTTGGTTTTTTTTAAGAGCTGAGAAAAACAGGCTTACGCAACTTAGTTTGCATAAGTGCAGTGAGTCATTCACATTTCTTTTTTGTGTGTGTCTGTGTGTGTGTATCACTTTATATAACCTTTCTTTGAAAAAGTACTACTGTGAATGCTAAGAATATATTTTCCCCGTAAAACAAAAAAGAAATGTGCCTATTGGGCAGATAGCTGCTTCTCGGTGATGTCTCCTCATAGATGCTGTTCTCCAGGAAGGCATTTTGGTGATTCTTCTTAAGGCTCTAGTTCTTCAGTGGCAAAGTTTACGCTGATATATGAAGGTGTAAGGGGAAGGCCAGGTAGCTCTATGCTTTCCCTTTCGTGGGCAGAGCTGTGGGTAACTCCACGTGATAATGTTGATTACATATATGTATATACTTATATAGGGGTTTCAAATGTGCGTAGTCCTTTCAGCACACTGTAGCTTCTGCTTTATCACATTACTTCCTACTATCTAGGGAAGAGTGGAGCTTTTAGAGCAGAGTACCTCTGTGCATTGTTGGAAGAAATTTGGGGCTTAAATCCTTCACATAGCTATCAGACACAGGTGGCAAGCATCCTCCATCAGGCACACTTACAAAGAGGTCCTCTGGAAGGCCTCATCTTTTTTGACACTACTTCATAACTCTGTGTGATCAAATGTACCATGAACGTCCAGCTGCTTGGAGTTCATTGTTTTGAATGCAACTACAGGTATTAAGTGTCAGTACACTTTAAGTGCTAGAATTGCTGTTTTGTTTTATGTTTCTATGTTTCAGATGTGTTTTCCTTGACATCTGATGGATGGTGCTGTGTAGCTGTGGCAGGGAACTCACTGTTGGTTTTCCCATAAAGGGGGAGTGTGGTTCATGGTGCAGAGATGTGCACACAGGTCGTCTTCTTGCCCCTTTGGCTGTTCTGAGGCTTGCCACTGCGTTTCTCTCCAGCTCTCTGCTGTATCATCATGTTTTCTGATCTGATGTACATCTTCTCTGGCCATGCTACAAACCCCTCCCAGCATAGAAAGTTCCCCACAACAGTTTGATACCAATTACTTCCATGCACACTCAGAAATCCCTCTACTCTGCTCTACAGCCCTGTGTTTTACCAAATCAGATTCAGGGCCTCTTCCTTTCTATAACCCAATTTTTATTTCCATTAAAGTACATCACAGTTTTCATTTGATTTCAGTGGCATCCTATGTTTTATGCAAGTAGCATTGTGCATCCTTTTCCTTGTTCATTCTTGTGGCAACATTTTGACGACTGTGGTAATCACTAAAATAGAGATACTGTGTTTCTGTCCGATGCAGAGCAGATGTTTGTAGTCGCAAGATAAGGCCGTGTTCATCTATTGCCTAATTAGCAGATTAGCAGTATCTGGGGTCTGCAGAAGTGCCATGAAACATTCAGGTACTGTTTTTAATTATCTATGGTAGTGTACTCAAATGTACGTTAGACATGAGAATAAGACTTTAATTCATTGTTAAGAAATTGGATTCACATAAGGAATTGTAGTACTGGTCTAGCTCCAAAAATATGAGCAATTTTCATGAATGTACTTGCACATGTAAAATGAGGCATACACTTAGATTCCTTGCTGGATTGATGTTCAGAAGAGCGGCTCTACTGGTTTGGGCTCAAAATGCAATTAACATACCCAGAGACAAAAATACTGAGTAGGAGTCACATAGATATAACTGTTTCCTCCAGCGACAACAAGGCACCTCGTTCACTCAGCAGATAATAATTGGCATGACATCTGGAGATAAGAAAGATCCCTGAACTTGTGGAACTCTGTACAAATAAGAAAAAATTCCTACTCACATACACAAAAACTACAGTTGAGAGTAACCCTTCATATTTAATCCCCTTAAAAAGGTGTTTTCCCTTTGCACACAGTTGTGGACAATATCTGCATGGGCATAGTAGTTTTTCTCACCACTGTTTGACTGTGTCAAATGGCTCTTTGTATGAGCGGGCAAATAACTAAGTTGCCTACACCTTTGTATTAATCATGACCTCGAATGTGGGATGTGAGAAATGGGAGCCTCTTAACAATAAAATCAGACAGCAAACTTTTTAATATTCATTCTTGTGCTTCAAATGCGATGACTTAAATTTGCTGATCCTCGAGATAGCCCTTGAAGCCCTCTGTTTCTAATCAGTCCTCTGTCCCTAATGGACGTTATCCTTGTGCCCATTTTTATGCCCACACTGCAGAAATCTATTACATATATTGTCCATAGAAGTCAATAATACAAGCCAGCCACCTCAATGTGCCACATACTCTGAGTGTATCAGGAATTAAAGAATTCTCACTAGAAGGTGAATGTCCACTTGCATAAAAGGATGGCCCTGTAATGGTACACTTGTGTGCACTCCAGTCACAAAGATAAGAGTCTAGAGAAGTGGGATGGACTGAGCACATAAGAGATCATATGGTTTATTCAGGGAAATATACCCTCTGTTCTTAAAAGTCATAGAGGCTTGAGTTGAAATGAAAGTTTTTCTTCCTGCTATTGCCATTTTGCATATTTTTTCACATAATTTAGTGCAGAATCAAAGATTACTTACAGAAAGAAGGAAATAAGTAACTAACAGGACATTAAAGGAAAGAACAAAAGCTTCACAAGGCTCAAATTAATCTTTCTCTGTTTTTCTGTTGCATCCTCATCTGACTGCTTGAGCACCACTCACTAGAGCTAAATTTTTAGCAATTGGGTTTTAGAAATTTCACCGGAGTTCAGCACAAAGCAAGTTAACTTTCTGTAACCATGATAAAGTAGGAATAATTACACTTTAAGTGACCCTTATGACATGTTTCCAGCTGCCTGGAGTAGAAATCTGGGTCACTACTCCACTGAGCAATAATGTAAGACATCAGGACATTGCTGTATTCCAGATAAAGTAAATTGCCCTCTTCCTACTGAAGTCAAAGGAGTGATCCTGCTCATGGCCATAAGTTTGTTCTGAGCTTGTCTGAACTCTTGTCAGTGATATGTTTTCTATGCATAAACTAGAAGGCTTGTTAAGCTTTACATTTTAATACATTCTTTAGTTACTGACTTGTCTGCCTCCTGTCCATTTTAATGGACTTTTTTGAAGATTGCCTTCTATATGGCAGTAAAACTAACTCAATCTATTTCGGATATCAGTGAGCTGAAATTTATATGAAACATAGTATATCCTTCCTCTTAACCAAGTAGCCTCAGCAAGTCACCGCCACTATTACTAAAAGCGTATGGCCAACAAGTTAGCTCAGTAGCAGAATAGATAGCATGGGTATCAGCTCATTTCTAAAGTTTACTTATAAAGCATCTTCTGAAAAATTCCAGAGTGCCGTGGAGAATTTCCTATCAGAAGGGATCAAGGAGAAGAGCATTGTTTTACCCCAGGCATATTCTTTGGGTGGATTGTTGGCACTAATTTAGCCTGGGATGTAGAAGCCACCCCATGCCAAGCTCCTGCAAGGGTATCAGATTACATTAACAACATATCAGGAAGCAAGTATTCAACATTACCAGCCTTGATCTGGGTCACAGGAACAGGCTTGAAACAATGCGTATGAAAAATCCTTTTTAGAGGTACATGGGAGGGGAAAAATAAGCTTCAGCAACTTATTATTGGAGAGTTTTTCTTGAACGATTTTCTATTTGTGAGCCAAATACTGCAGTAATTAAGCTGCAAAATTAAGGGAATGTGCTTTGCTTTTAGTGGAAATTAACATTGGTTTTCTCCAGGCATTCAATCACTTAACTCAGTTGTCTTTTTATATTATTCAAATGTGATACACATTAGTCAAACGTAAGTGGTTGAAGAATCATGTTGCAGAATGCCTCTTGAGAGAGAAGTATGTTATAAACATTTCTACTAATGGAATATTTATGTTAATGTAAATTAACTCCATAAGGGTGGCAAATCCTTTGAAAGGTGAACGTGAAGTTCCTGCTGCACAGTGGATGCTTTTATTATTTCGTTACTTGTACAGCACAGAGAGTGCTGTACAGACTTCTGCTGTAGCCAGCAAGGACTTTGCAAATGCAGTTTGGTGACCCTTAAGAATCACAGCCTGTCACACACTGAAAATATAATGCAGATTTGTGTGATGCTGAAGACAGGAAGGACATTTTGCAGAAATAATTGTAAGAACTGTGATCTGAGAAAAAATGCAAAATTAACTGAATCTGTAGGAGAGTAGAACAAAACAAAAAGCTGTAGCTAGTAGGTAGCAGATTTAATTAGGTTGATAGAGAGAGTGATCATTTTGGAGTGGGTGATCAGTTGCCAAGAATATTAGGGATAGGGACCTAAAAATGGCAAGAAAGACTACAGCTATTGTCGTCTCTGTTTCCTGTAATCCAAGCTACGGGCATTTGCTTAGAGGCATGAGATCTGACAAATGTTGGAGTGATGCAGGGGACTGGTAGCAGACCTTGCCTGGAAAGCATTTTCATAGTTATAGCTGAATTCAAGACCCAAGCGCTTTCCAGAACAGTCCAATGCAGGCTCCCTCACTGGAAACAACTGCTTTGTAATCCCCTGCAGACAACCTGTCTGCAAACTCTGAACTTTTTTACGTGCGCGCGCGCGCGCGTGTATATGCATATATACGTTGTACACGCCTGAATCTTGCCATGAGGAAGAAGCTGGGCATGACAACTTCAGGGATGGCAAAATGGAAGAGATGGTCACACCATCCTTTGGAACACAGTGCAGCAGCCAACAGATCCATGTCTGTTGTAGTAGTCTCCAGCTCTATCTCTATGCTTTTGCGCATAAGGGGAAACAGAAGCCCTGGAGGTTAGGGAAGGGCAAAGTCCAGTGAAGTTGTGCCCAGGGTTTCTAAGCAGGTGGGGATTTACCCAGCTGCCTATTTTGAAGTCCCCACCAAATGTAAGAACAACCTGCTAAAAAACCTTTGTATCTTCGGGGGGTTTGTTTGCTTGTTTGGTTTTGCAGCATGTAAATTTGTTATCAAAATTATTTATATTGCACAAAACGCTGTTTCAACTGTGTTTTATTAATTCAGGAACAGCAATGATAAGATCTAGTTCTTTCCAAAGAATTTGGTATGCCACATCTCCCAAATGGGATCAGATTACAAAGACAGTTCAGCTCCCAGTTAGGCTCTTTAGTGAAGTGGTTAGATTTTTGACAGCACTCAGCATCCAGTGGGTCTGGTGTTCATTTTCAGGAATGGGAGCTGGTGAGCAGTTCTGAAAATATAACTTTTTGTACTTAAATATTTGTGTGTCTTCTCCAAAACCCATTTTCCATGAAGTTATGTGATATTTTTTCGTTGTTATTTTCAGAGTTTGTTTCCTTGCTTAATAAAACAAAACTAAATAGTTCTGCAAGAGTTCCACTGCATTTCTGTGCAGTGGGATTTTCATATTTTTGCGATTAATTTTTCATATTTTTATGATTTTCATGATATTTAAAACCCAAGTGCTCATAAATATGTGCACAAATGAAACCACAAATACCATGATGAGTTATACAGTAGTGATAACTCCAAGTACAAATACTAAATTTAAAATATAAGTTGTTATTTGTATAGCCAATTAACATGAATGTCTGATGAATCACAGTAAATCCACAAACACATGCTGAACTGGGATTTTTGCACATGTAAATCCATTTGCCTTAACGCCTTGTTCCTTGGATAAATATGACAGTTTTATGTGGCTTATATCTTTCCAAGAACTACAGATGACTTTCTTCCAATGGAAATCAGTATCGTGGCCTAAGCCACCTTAAATATTCCTATCTTCCAGATTATTCTTTCATTCTGATTTTCTCTCTTGAAAGATTCTCCCATTTTCAGGTGTTGTGGAAATTGTTAGGTTCTAATCCCTGATGGATACCTGTGAATACTTAAAACAATATACATTATATAGCCAGACTGCTATGCTGATGATGCCACAAGTCCAAGACACCTCTAAATCATTGTCGCCAGTGTCACATGCGAACTTTTTTCTTTTCTAGGAACATCTTACTTATCAAATTGTCTCTGTTACTGTCTTTCCCCACAACTCTATGTTCACCCCAACAGCTCTGTTTCCAGTCTTCGTGGTGCACACCATGCCTTTGGCATTGACCCTGTACATCTCTCCCAACTTCTCCCTACATGTTGATGCCATTTGTGAGCTTCTCGTTCCAGTGCTTCCCAAAGACCTGCTTTCTCTACTGTGCCAAAAAGGCACTCATGTCTGCATTAAATGACCTCAGCAAGAAAAGCCAGCTTCAGTAACGATTTCTTTTGTTCCATTCTCCTTCCTCTCATCAGCTGCCTGACTTTTATCACATTACCTTTGTCCTCTCTCTGTTTGTCAAGTCAACTTCTGTAATTTGGATGTGTTCCTGGACAAGCAGCAACTCTTTTGCTTGCCACTGTAGCATGTCTGGCACGTACTGGAGTGTTAGTTCAGTGTATTAAGAAGTTTATTTTGATATAGGTAGTGATTAATAGTCACAACAATTCATGAACTGTTACTGGTCTATGTCAAATGTCTTAGGGGCCTCTATTTCGTTCTTACGAATCACTACCTAGGCAATAAGCATGGCTAACCTGCAAGTCAAAGTGACGGTAAGCAACAGGCTGTGACTTCTGCTTTTCACTAAATTCTCTTTAAGTGTTACCTCATCTTCCCATGCCACCCCCACACCCTTCATCTGTTCACATACTCATTGCCTTCTTGGTCTGACTGAGCTCGGTGGTTCAGGGACTCTTTATGCTGGTGCTTATCGCTACACCACTTAGCACAGTGGTCCATATCTTGCCTCCTCCCAGAGTTCCTGAATGCGATGTTAATGCTTTGCTGTTTAGGAGATAATAACAGCAAAGGTGGTGTAAGGTGGAGAGGCATAGAGGCATTACGCTGATCTTTGCTCCCCAGAAGTGGTCTCTGGTGCGATGGATGGAAAGGGGTGGGTGAGATGTGGGTGGGATGGGAGTCTTCAGTTCCCCCCACCTCAGCTGAGCTCTGCCTGTTTCACGGCTGTTCAAAGGGTATCGTTCCTCAGGACAGGCTGTCTGGCCCCTTTCGCAAACACTCAGATCAGTTTCAGCACATGGAAAAAGAAAAGGTCTGGTTGCATGGAGCTGGGGGAGAAGCAGCATTGCATACCTTCAGCAGAAGGCTAACCTTTCCTTCCACTGTTCTTCTGCTCTTCCCCCTCCTCCCACTGAGCCCTGCAGAGAGAGATTAGCGATCAAACTGTAAATCCCCCAAGTACAGAAAGTAGTAAACCTCCCATCCCCTCCCCAAGAGGACATGTATGCTGACAACAGCCTCATTCAATCTGACACCTGTTTCACTTTAAAACAGGCCCCTATAAATAGAGTGAATGTAACCCTAGGTGGCATTGCAAAATATTATGGAAAATGCGGCTTACAACCCTGTGAAGAAGGGGGAGTAGAGAGAGTGGGGGTGGGCAAAAAGACACTATCTACCATAAAAACCTGGCAGCTTCATGCAAGGGCTGTTGCTTTTAATTTAAATGCTCATTTCTTATTCTATTTTCAGATCCTCTCTGGGATTTTAGGAATGTTGAGACGTGCTGGTTATAAAGCCCTAAGTACAAAATGGTCACGGATGGCTGGAATGAGGCATGTTCTAATGGAAACAAATCACTTGTCAGTAAGCAGCCTTCAAACTTTTGAACAAAAGCTCAAAAGGGTCAGGGAAAAGACATGTTTGTTGACTTAAAATGGCTGCATGCAAGTCGTCAGAAAGGCATAGGCTTCAATATTGTTGAGGTAACTCTTCAGTCCTATGTAAAACTGGGGTTTTAAATGAGGTTAAGTACTTTGATGGCAAGCAGAAATGGAATGAGCAACTTAGGTTAAACAGAAAGCTTACACATGTATAAACTGAAGTGTGCATACTACCAAAATGTAAAGTGCATACACCACTGCAAAACAACTGCAGAATGGAGCTCAGCTGTGGGAACTACATTTAGGTATATAGACATGAGTGTTTGTGAGGAAGACTGTGCTGTATCTACTGAAATTTAGAAGGGTGACCAGTATTCCTGTAACATGAAAGTAGGTGTCTGTGATTAATTGGTATTTTAGTTAGTTAAAATAGTGTAGTTTAGCTTTATAGTGATTTGAGGATAAATCCAAATCCTGAGTCTGTTTGTTCAACTTTCTGTAGGTTTTAACTGTAAACAAAATTCTGCAATGCTATTGTTAAAATCTTTTATTTGCTTGCAAGACCCATAATGAGGTTCATGACCCCTGGACCAACTCTAATGAGGGATCAGTCCTTTTTCCTGTGTAATATTTTGTGTTGCTGTGTAAAATGAATAATGTTGCTCTACAGTAAGTTGTATAAGGTGAATGAATTATAATCTTTGCGGAACATTAGGTTGAATCTCCTAATTCTACTGTAGCTTAGTTTCATAAGAAAACGAGGCTTATGCAATCTTTCTTTGTCATCAATCTGTCTGTCTGCTAGTCCCCCTCACAAGGAGATTCTGAGCTTGTTCAGTCTTCAACTGGATTTGAAGAGGGATTACAGGTAATTACGTTTTGACTAGATTTGTGAAAACTGCTTTCTGTCTAGAGGAAGAGAGGCAGAGGGGGTGCCTCTGCAGAGGGGAAGGCAGGTAAAGCATAGGTGTCAGCAGTCAGCACGGGGGTCCTTAGTGCAGCACACACTGTTTTGTGCATACAAAACATGCATGCACCAGGGATATAGCGGGGACTGAGGAGACAGGTTTGGGCAGAAGTGACTGGGGAAAGAAAGCTGATGGGAAAAAGACTTGACCTCCATAAGTAACCAGGTTTCATTTCAGTGTTCATGGAATAATTTCTTTTTCATATGGAAAACAACAGCAGAAGAAAAGGGAATGACTCTGTGTGGTAAAATGGTATGTGTGAGCTTCAAAGCACAGGGCAGGCTTTTGGTGTTTCTGAGGTTTACTTGGCTAAGTAAACATTATTCTGCTTTCAAAAGGAAGAAACCGAGACACTTCCTTCACAGAGATTTGACTTGCTCAAAGGCACCAAATGACTCAGCAGCAACCAAGTACAGCATACAGACATGTTTAGGTAGCTTAGAATCATAGAATCATAGAATCATTTAGGTTGGAAAAGACCCTTAAGATCATCGAGTACAACCGTAAGCCTAACACTGCCAAGTCCACCACTAAACCATGTCCCTAAGTGCCACATCTACACGTCTTTTCAATACCTCCAGGGATGGTGACTCAACCACTTCCCTGGGCAGCCTGTTCCAATGCTTGACAGCCCTTTCGGTGAAGACAGTTTTCCTAATATCCAATCTAAACCTCCCCTGGCACAATTTGAAGCTGTTTCCTCTCATCCTATCGCTTGTTACTTGGGAGAAGAGACCGACACCCACCTCGCTACAACCTCCTTTCAGGTAGTTGTAGAGAGCGATGAGGTCTCCCCTCAGCCTCCTTTCCTCCAGGCTGAACAACCCCAGTTCCCTCAGCCGCTCCTCATAAGACGTGAGCTCTAGACCCTTCACCAGCTTCGTTGTTCTTCTTTGGTCACACTCCAGCACCTCAATGTCCTTCTTGTGGTGAGGGGCCCAAAACTGAACACAGTATTCGAGGTGCGGCCTCACCAGTGCCGAGTACAAAGGGATGATCACTTCCCTACTCCTGCTGGCCACGTGTGGCAAGCAGCTTACACAGCTTCTTGCTGTGTAAATCTTCACCCGCCACGTGTCCTAGCCACCCCAGATACTCTCCTTCCTCAAGGCCCTGGAGACCAGCACTGGTCCCCACTCCTGCCTTTTGGGTTGCTCTTTGGGTCCTTTAAGTCTGCACCTGCTAGTACTGCAAGAGGAGAGTATTGCCTGTTCAAGCCCTGCAATTTCTTGACATCCACAAAGGTTGTTGTATGTGTTGTCACGACAAGGAAAACAGCTTCCAAATGACACTGGTTGTTTTGCTTTTCTGCCAGAAATGAGGAAATGTTTCTGAAGGAGGATTGCAAAGCAGCAAAGTAACCTGCAGAGAGCTCCAGGCAGCACAGACAAAAGTGCTCCTGGTACCTGAGTTAGCTTGTTTGAAGTTAACTTGGGTTTGTCCATAGTATCCTGCCCTGCTCACCTGCCTCAGATTTGGCAGCTGATGGTCATTGCTGTTTCATACTGCTCTTCTTTCCTGACCTGTCCATCACCTGAAGGACACTCAGAGACTATGGGGAGGAATAATCCCACGAGGCAGTCCATGCCTTCTCTTCAGATGCTACACTGCGTGGGAGGAAGCTTATCGGCGGTTTGGGCTTCTCAGCATTGGTGCGGATAGGTTTACAAACACCTTGTATTTGCTTTAGGAATGGTATTGCCCTTATGGTACAGAGCACTGCTTCAGTCCTGCTGCACCGCTGAAGCACTGTGTTGAGGCCAGATGCTCCATCGTAGATTAATCTGGGTGTTGGGGTAGAGGAGGGGGGAGGCAAGGAGCAAGAATTGCTCCCGGTACCATGGTTAGTATGTATATAGGAGTGCGGTCACATTGGCAAAGTGCTAAAGGTTGGAGGGGGGAGCAGGCATACTACTGCAAATTGCTGCTGCGTCTTCTAGTAAGACAAGCTGATTTCTCTTTGCTCAAATGAGCATCAGATGGGGAAAAACACTTTTAGAAAACTTAAGCCTTGATAGTACATTTATTTCTGGGACGGAATTATGCCTGCTGCTCATGTGACTTGACTTGAATGTAATGTGCTTGTGCGCACACACAGAGTTTTTGATTTTTATCACACGGCTGCCAAAAATAACATTGAAACATATAAGTTAAGCATGCCACTATAACACAATGGCATTTCATTACTGTTCAGGGCAGCTCAGGTTTCCTTCTGAGCGTATCACCAGCAGGCAGTAATGGAGGAGTACAGGGGGCAAGTAGAAGGAACAGTGCAACCTCATGGCATTTTATCCTAAATGTCAGGCATGGTCAGCATCCCCTGGTGAGTTCCCCAGTGTATGGATTTAGCATCTTCAGTAATTGTCTCTCACAGTGTTCAATTTAACATAAATATGGTAATATCAAATTGGCTGCTTCTGGAGTTTTTTCCAAATTACAGCAGTTGGTCTTACGAATAATTTCTCTCTAATCAGCTGAGTTTCTCTTTCCTCTGTAACTCTTCTTCTAATCTTATTTTCATAACTTGCTACCTCTCTGACTTTCAATTAACACTTCATCTACATTCTTCACTTAGACACAGTAGGTGTAGCCTTTTGAAATTCTTCCCTAATATGATTTTAGTGCTGTCACTTCAGTTAGGGGTATGGTAATGACTAACCTCTGCTCCTGTAGCTCTGTTGCTATGTTGCATAATGACTTTTCAGAAGTTCTGGATTAATGCAGGTCAGTTGACAATTTGGGGCCACACAGCAATGTGATGCCTGGAAAAAATCCATTTGTAATCTGAAAGATCTTACAGGAGTGTTGCATAACTTGAGGAACGTAATAGCTCATTAGCTAGAAGTCTGTAGAGTGAGGATGGGTAAACAAAACCTGATTAATATCACTTAAAAAAAAAGAGCTTTATTTCTTAAGTACTCTTCTCACAATACATCGTAGTAGCTTCAGGTAATGGTAGATATTGCAAACACACACTTCTGCTCTGGAGTCCTGTTTCTGGAGTCCTGTCACTTACCAATGCTCATCCTACGTGCTGGCACAGCACACCCTCTGCTCCGAGTTTCCTTGCTAAACATGCCAGGTGTGGTGCTGCCGTAGAAAACCTTGCTGTGCCGTTTTCTCCATTCTGGTTCGTTCTAGCCTGTATGCCGTCTGGCAGCTGTCAACAGGCAAACATAATAAGCAGAAAGAGTAAATCCCATGGTTTTCTTAGCAAGTAGGTTTTTAGGAAGTTGATGGAGGAAAACACAGCAGCTAATATCTATAAATTGTGAGTGCTCTTTCTGTCTAGAATATAAGTTTTTTTCCACCCTGATGACAAGATTATTTTTTTTTCTTTAGCTCATTATATAATGAGAATTCAAGATGAGATCATGATAGCAAGACCACAGCAGTTATCAGGGAGTGTCCTGGAGCACTGAGTAGCTGGCATGGTAGAGAGGGTTGTTATGAAATAGTTTTTAAAAATAATTCTGGAATCCTGCCCCTCTTTCTGCTTATTTTAAGGTTCATATGCAATGTGTTGAATGTCTATGTCCTGAATTATGTGGCTAGTGGATCCTCCCAGCTGGTCTGTTGAGTAACTGTTGACTAGTACGATCATGTTTCCATGTTAAAACTTTAAAAATAATTTAATGATAGCTATGTTTAGTGACATCATTTTAGCACCCATATGACTTAACTCTCCCTTGCACTTTGCCTGAGACCGTACAACAGCTGCGTTGTACCCATATACGTCCCATCACTTCAGGCACAGTCAAATTTTTAGAAAGAGGGAATTACACTGTCACAGATCACTGCATCTTCTTCAGCTGTATAGGTTCTAGTTTCACTACAGAGCTGCCTGAGCTTTCTTTAGTCTTCATAAATCTTTGGGGAAAAAAAGTTAAAAGTTTCCTAAAGGAAAGGCTGTACTGATTCTTTTTAATAACATTACTCCTTTCAGGGTGAAAAACATGAATTTGGAGACAGGATTTCTTCTTAAAATGGTGTATTGTATTTATTATCACTTAAGTGATGCAGGGCAATATTAATAGGATTATTCTATTAATGAAGGATAGTATTATTGAAATAATAGTTGAAAGATATTGATCTTTCCATTAGAAAGCTTTTGCACAGAGAACCTCTATTGTTTAGGGACAATTATTTCTGGAAAACCTCCTATCACCTGTCTTCCCTACCTAGCTGCTCTGCTATTTTCATGCAGCTGTGATTGGGTATCAGTTTGCATGTTAGCAATTCTGTTTATAGTAAGATAAAATGCACCATAGTTACTGGCCAAAGTTTGCTCTTAGCTACATTGCTAACAATTCAGGGTAAGTTGGCTAGTATCATTGACAGATGCAGAGCTGTGAACAGAATTTGTTCGCCTTTTTCTATCGATCAGAGATTTCTTTTTGTTCATTTAAGAATACATTCTTTTCATTTCCATATGTAGTGAAATAGTGCTTCTCATGGCCAACATCAGAATATTTTTCCATCAAGTAAGAAAAGCTCTTGCTGCAGATAATGGTGTAATCTCCTGATGTGGGTGGAAGGGCAATCTGTAAAAAATGAATATTGAGTGTGATGTCTCATATGTGGCTGTAACTGGCATGTAATAAAAAGCTCCCCTGCTATGCCTTATGTTTGTATTTCACAGGACAGCTAGTTTAGAGGATTCTGTCAAAAGTTTTACACTATCTTTACTATGGGAGAGATGGGATAACTACTTTTCGCCACTCCAACTCCAGTTCAGGTGTAAAGCTGTCGTATTTTAGCCTTCAAGTCTGTGTAGCAAAAATGTCTGAGCAAAGTCCACTCAGGGCCATGCATGGATTTAGCCGTCCCTGGTGTCTCTCCTTTTGAAGTCCGGGTTGCAGACTGGTCCTGTAGGTAAACCTGGCTGTGCTGTCAGTTTCACCCCGGAGAGGGTGATTTTTTTCATCTGATTTACATGACAGGCATACTTCAAAACCTGTCCTGAGGTCTCCAGTGGCAGGTGACAAAGCTGAGGTATTAACAAAGAGAAGAGGTGATAACACAACCTGTGTAATCGATCACCAGATCCTCAGAGCTTTGGTCTGAGTCCTCCAAGGGAGGAGCAGCCGCCGGGCTGCTAGGAAGGGTGTGTGGTCTGCCCCAGCTGGCTGCTGGCTACTGTTCCCGTCTGGTTATAAAATTCATTCTGGTTAATAATAAATTCAGTTAAAAACTAGCTAAATGAAACAGCCTGACGTGGCTTGTCAGACACAGTACTGTGTCAGGAAGCCAAAAGATGCTTTTGCTCCCAGTTTTCTTAGTCTTGTTTTGCAACAGCAGGCAAATTGCCCCTGCCCCCACTCAAAACAAATCCATTGTCAGTCCTGCTCGTTAGACAGACAAATTGCTTTGGGAAGAGGCTGTATTTCAGGATGTGCTCGTAAGGTGTCCAGACAGGCCTCGGCCGAGAGGGGAACCTCTAACGCTGTATGAGCATCTGTGCTAGATGTCACTGTTACAGCACAGAATGAGCCAGCGTGTCCTTGGATGACGAGTCCCCTGCTCTCTCTCTAACCTGCAGTAGGTTTGGGAGGCAGCTCGGTAAAACCAGTTTTCATAGAAGAAATCAGGTCTCCAGGGAAGAGACAGTGAAGTGAGAGGGACAAGAAGACTGATGCTGTTACGAGTTAAGAGGTTAAAATACAGTAAGAGGTTTGGGGTGTAGAGTAGAGCCTGGTTTGAGAGCAAAGGCATGATGGTTGCAGCTGATATAACAGGAGACGGCAAATCTGTGAAGTGGCTCAAGTAAGGGTCCAAATTTTTCACCTGTCCTCTATAGCCGTGGCAGGTCAAAGCACAATTATCCAGGCTGAGCTGGCAGGGTTGAGGGATCATCGTGCACGGGGCCTTTGCGCTCTGCCCAAGTTGTGACCGACCATGAACACAGAAGTGATTTCCCCTCCTGCTGGAATTGAACGCTCCCTGGCCTGATCCCAAGCCCCATGGGAGAAAATTGGAAAGCAGATAATGAATCAGTTTCTCCTCTTCTTTACTCAGTTGTAACTGTGAAGTAATTCAACTGAAACTGGAGTTGGAAGATTGCAAAGCTGGTGTTAGTGAGAAGAAAATGACGCCAATATGTTTTTCAGTCTAAGCAAGAAGAAAAGCTGTGCAACTTCATGAGGGCATTTGCTCAATCTCTTGTAAAAAATTAAAGAAGAGTCAAGAGAAGAGTGTAGAAAGTGTTTTAATAATATTAACACTTTATTTTATTTCCTAGCTACCTTGTTCTGTTCTTGGCCCTCCACTAGATGTAAAACATTGGGAACTGACGGGAGTCCAGAAAGCAGCAATGAAAATTATTAATGGGATGCTGTCATTTGCTTTACTAAGAAAGTGCTTGTAGCTGACTGATAGACAGTGCTGTGAAAGGGCCAGTTAGCATTATAGATGGAAGTGAAATAGAGATTAACAAGATTAAGATTATTTAATTGCCAGACAATAAAAAAGCTAAGATACATCATCTAACAGAAGGTACAGTACAGAGGTGAAGATTTAGTTGCGTTTATTAATCTCTTCTCTAATACAATCACTTAAATACATACCATGAAATTTAAAGGCAATGTTTCCAAAAAGGAGGAAAAAAAATACTTCTAATGCACTGCATAATGATGATATAGGGCATCACAGTTAGCATAAAGCACTTAAAAAAAAAAAGATTAGACATGTGTCCAAACAAACTGAAGTAGGCACTTGAGTTCCATAAAGCAAATGGGCACTGCAGGCATTTACCTGCATTTGTGAATTCTGTCCCCCTGAGGGCTGATGCTAAATGGGTGATTTCACACAGTAAGAAAAATCAGGTGCTTAAGTTATTCCACTTACTCACCTGATTTGCCTGTGCAACTGTAGCTACCTGGCCAGCTGGCTGAGCTGCAATTCTAGGAAGGAAACACTGATCAGTGACTCTTAAAAATGTGGCAGTGCGTGTAAAAATGAGTAAATGAAGGCACAGAGCTTCCGTAGCTACGCTAACCAAGCAAGCATTGTTTCACGGTTTTAGCTGATCACCTACTGACTTCCTCCGTCATATTTGAAGACAGGTCACTTAATGAAATAGTATACTAGGGATTTTGCATGTATCCAAAAGCAACATGAATCTCTTGCAGATTGGTTTTGCTGTTTCAAGAAAGCATGGTCACATACACAGTCTTGAAAGAAGGTGGGAGTAAAGCCAATGTAGAATTAACCACACTGAATAACTTGCACATTTTCAATGAAGTCTGTCATGTATTCTCTGCTTTTCAAAAGTGAACAAGGGCCAAAACCACCCACACCACTTGGACGTGCTATAATGAACTCCTGCTTCTCTGCAGTCTGAATTTAAGCCACTATCCTACACATACCACATCACAAGAAACCACTAATCCTAACCATGAGACCAGCACATTCATGTCTCTACAATACGTTCATTACACTCACAGTAATAAATGAATAAAATGTTACAATGGCTGTGCCATTAAACAACACCTGTTCAATACAATGGAAACAAGGCGCTCCATGATTAAATACATTATCGTCTTGACAAAGAACTGCACAACTGTTTGGCTAGAGCTGTGAAGCAAACAGTGTATTTACATATGAAAAGGAATCTGTGTACATTTGATGAATGACAGAATAATTGCTATATATGGCAAGGAAAAGGGATGTAAAATATTTCGTATACTCATTACTGCTATTGCAAGTAAATGGGAAAGGCCTTGATATAGCTGTAAATGTACCTTTCTTGACCACTGCAGCTGGGCGAAGCGTATACAGGCTGCTGGCAGCATTACAAGAGTAAGTTTTAATCCTAGAAATCTTAGCTGGAAAAGGTCTGGTATGATGTGTCCAAATCATCCCCTGGGAGCAGATGCAAAATGGATGTTTTGTCCACTTGAGTTTCAAGGGTCTCAGATGTGGGTCTTCCACCATTGCGCTTGGATGTCTGGTCCAGATTTTAATAAATAAGTCTGGTCCAGATTTTAATAAATTCCTGACAGTGATAATTTTTTCCTTTTTTTTCAGTGAACATTTTTCTCTTTTCTTGGTTTCATTCACATTAGTCTCACTATACCTTTCTAAACCACACACAGTTATGGGTCTTGGCCCTAGCCAAACCCCAGCCCAAACCTCTGGAAGCAGTGGGGGAAAAGTTAAAGAGGGTGGAGCACACCAAGGTGGGCTCTATACCTTCAGCAACAAGCTGCAGTATAGAAAAGAAGACGGGATCAGAGGGTTATAGACAAGATACTAGGTAAAGGCAAGGGAAAATGATCGTTTTCTACTTCAGTCACCTCTGCTACACACACGTGCACGCACATGCACAAACCGCGAAGGAGAAACTTTTCATTGCAAATTTCCCCTGAAATTGCTCTCCTCAGCAGTTATCTGGAGCTGAAAACTAGACCCAAAAGTAGAGATGCTGTCCTTCCCGCAATCCAAATCTTACTGCCCTGGTAGGAGGAGGAAGATGGCAACTTTGGTGCGATACAGTCACTGAAAGGGTGAGAAATAGCAGGTGAAGAGAAGGATCCCGGGTGGATGGGGAAGCACAGTAGGTTCTTGATTTAGGAATATCCATGTTTAGAGGTGTTGATCTGATCTGCAGAAATGCTAAGCCCTCACAGCAGAAACTGATGGCAGTGAGAACCATATTCAGCAAATATAGAGTGCTATCAAGTACTGAGAATTGTAGTTGGCATCTCAAACTAGTCCCCCAAATTAGCTTACAGGGTGGACAAATTCGACTTTATTCTTGCTGAAACACAGCTTCTTGTGCATCTAAAAATGGTCATAATGACATCTTACTTTTAGTAAATGTATTCAGGTTTATTTAAAGAAAAAAACCAAACAGAAAACAATGGGTACATATTATGATGTAAAAGCCAGATAAAAGCCCAAGAAAAAGAAAATTGTCTTTTCCTTATAGGGTTTGAAAGGCATGCAGCAAATGACACCTGAGATCCCATGCTGAATGAGTAGGATAAACATAAGTATCGAGTAACTGCCCATTCACTGGAATAAGGCAAGGTTCCAGTACAAGAATGTCTGACCACGTTTTATATTATGTACCCGCCTGTGGGTATGAGATGTGTAACTGAACGCGGCCACAGGAACTGAGCTTGGGGACCATTGGGGAGGCTCAATTAAGAGGCAGTGGAAAACCTTAAGCCTGCTGGTTAATTTGCTTATGCTCAAGGGCTTGATTTTGTAAGTCTTACTATTCTTTTCACAGTTTTCTTCTCCGGTGCAGTTCATGGGTATGGAAACAACGACAGTGCTTTCTGAAAGACAGGTGGCATGGCTGATTCCTCAGAGCACAAGACCACAAACCAAACCTCGTACTGTCAGCCTACGTTAATCTTTGCTATGGCTTGCTTAGATTAGTGACCCATCAAAATGTGGTGGTGTATAGTGACCCTTTCTTCTACACACACTTTTCCCCTTGTGTAGCTGATCTTTATATCTGGACAGTGTACTGCATGCTGCATAAGTAACAAATTCCTCTTGGGTCATAAGCATACCCAAGAAACAGTGATTGCCTGGTGAAGATTTTTAGGCTAGCAAGCAGGGATCTCTGTAATGAAATCTTGTACAACATTTGATCACTCTTAGAAGATCAGAACATTCCTTGCCAAACCCTCAACCTTTAAGTGGAAATAGGACACATTGCCCTCCCAAGAAGACACAGATAGGATGGTACAATTCTTCTGACACAGACCAGGAGGCCTAAAAGAAGCGTCTCATCTAAGAAGACAAGTAACCACAATTTTCCTCTTCTTACCAACTCTTGTCAGTAGGTTTGTGCGTTTGTGTTTTGGAACATAATGCATAGCAACCATGTGTGGGCAAGCAAGATGATATACAACTACTAGTGCTTTCATACCTGATGAATAGGACTAGAGCTCATAAAAATGTTATATTTGATCTGTTTCCAGTTATTCCTCACTTTAGTAACAAAATACAATTTATCAAAATAACAATGATAACTATCATTTACAAACACAGCATTTTATCAAAACTACAAACTGTAGATATACCAAACAAATGTCTTAAATATGGGGAGGGAAGGGGAAAGGTTATTTCCCTCCCCCCTTTTAATCACTAACTGGAATAAAAGGATAAATGACTGCACTGAATTCTTTTTCTTCTATGATTTTTTTTTTGGTGTTTCATTTCTTTCCCCATTTAACTTTTCAAGGATATTGACATTTGATAAAGCTGGTAGCAGCACAAAAGAGAAGGGCAGATATTCTTCCTTCTTTAGATTATCCCCAAATTCTGATCATCACACCGTTTGTTGCATCAAATGACCATAAGAAAAAAGAGGGGAAAAGAAAAAAATTTCTGAAACTAAAAATTTTGCAAAGAAAAAGCAGAAAAAAAGTAATTCTTCAAATTGTGAAATGATAAATTGGCCAATTGGACTTTTTAAAAGTGCCTCAGATCAGTTCTTGAACAATCAAGGTTTAGTTTATGGTCATGGATTAAGGAATGTTGCATTGTGTTGAGATTAGTATCAGACTCAGTAGAACATGTATACTAAACTCCCACTCTCATTTGTGAGTGTTCATCACTGTCAAGAATAAGCATAGCTGTAAAGAAGGAAATATTCAGTAATAGGTTTAACTTTAAATCAGAGCCACTGCCAGAAAAAGTGACCAGGATAATACAATTTTGCCTGCAAATGTTATTCTTCTTTTCTGATCTGAGTTAAACAAACTTTGTGGACCTAGTGAAAATAATGTGGCCTTACTCCATTGAAAAGGGTTCACATATTTTGTTTAACAATAGAGGGCATTGTGTTTATTCCCTTAGATCAATGTAGAGATATAATGTCACAAAGTAAGCAAACTCTTGTTATGTTCTGGCATTTTTGGCCAGTTTTGCCCTGAGCACACAGTTATTAGTAGATGATGAGGTAACTCTGTTAGTAACCAAATGAACAGAAAATATGTTAATGCTAAGATGAGCCAAGGAGGGCAGCTAGAACTCAGAAAAGGCACTTTTCTCCCACTTCTTGTTAGGCCAGTCAAAACCGAAATCCCAAGATTTACATGGTGTAATATCAGATATGCTCAATGCACGGGAAAAAAGCGTGGTCATAGCACAGTAAGACAGCAGATGTTATGACAGACAACCTTCAGCTGAGGTTGTCAGAAATTTGTGTGGCATCAAAGCATCCCCATCTTGCCAGATGTCCTACTCCATGAGCCAGATAGGCACCTACAAGCTGGCTCCCTGGCTGGCTTTTTCTCTGAGTCCCTGAGCAAAAGAGAAAGCTGATTAGCTTGAGATCCAAGCAGACTGCAGTACTAAGCACCACTGATAAATTAAACTCATTTACATTTTGCTCATAAAGATTCTTCCTTGAGAAGAAAAAGTTTCAGATGTGTTGTCTACTCCAGACGTATTACATACTCTCCCCCCCTGCCCCAGTTTAGGTTTTTAATTGAAAAAGAGGTATGTAGCTGGAAAAAGCTAGATCTAGACTTTGAACTACAGTGCACAATGCTGCTTTCTCAAGTAATAGACTGGGCACACCAAATTTGGAATGGAAACGCACAGGGAGTTTCCACCCCTTACAAAACTTACCCAGCAACAGCCCACTGACTAGGCTGGCACAAGGGAGCACAGAGTGTGACTGCTATAGAGCGGCATACACGTGTCCATCATTTGTAGAAAGTTATGTGTCTTATGTGACGTTGTCAGGTACTATATTTTTCAGTCATTCTCCCCCATAATTTTTTTACTTGAAAAGGCAGAAGACTGTTGACTTCATCTTTTCCATTGGGCAGATGCTCTTTCTTTTCCCCTCCCGTGTTTCTCAAGATTATTTAAATTAGATTTTAGCGATTTTAACAGACATGAGAGTTGTCATATTGAAAACCCTGACAATAAAGTCCTGCGTTAGTTTCATTTACGCAGATGATGACACAACAGTGTTGTACACAGGCTACAGCCAGCAGACCTTGGTCATATTCTGAACAGGTCAAGGGCAGGTTCTATGCATATGAAACTAATTTGGTTTTTTTTGTTTATTTCCTTTTGAGCTCTCTTCTAAAGCTGGTAATGATGGCACCATTTGCATTATCCTGATACCACAAGCATGTCTTGGCAGGGCTTATATTGTACTCTGTCTAGCAATCATAATGCCAGTCGCTAATGACCTAAGGTAGCCTAGTGCACTAGCCAGTACGTTTATGTGTTAGGTTAGTGTTATTAATGAGACAATTTCCCAAAAAGTAGTCACAAATAAAATCATAAATACGTAAAAATTCCTATAGCCCCACATGTACTTATGCACAGAAATGTACTTTTGTACTCGTATAGTTCCTAGTAATGCGGTGATTCTTCCAGTGGACACAGTAGTAGGACAATTGCATAGAGATTCATTTTCAGTTCCAGTAAGTGACAGTCTGTCTCCCTAAGTATGGTAAGTAAACAGCTTTGCAAGATTTTTATCCATATTTTTTAAAAATCATCTCTTAGGTTTTACAACTTAGGAATTAAAAATCTTGTCTATTTTAATGTCAGTTTAAAAAGGGCTAGGAGAGCTGCAAATAGTGTGCACAGTAAATCTGTGCCATGGCAGAAACAATCAGAAGAGTAAAGAGTAATGATTAAACATTTAATCAGAAGCATTATACTTTGTTGTGTTCTCTTTGTAGCTGCAGGAAAAGATGCTGTAACAGATCTTTAAATAGAAAACCTGAGGCTAAATTCTACTTCATCCATCAAAAGCAGCTGCTAGGAGATGACCTAATTTTAGTGGCTTATCAATTCCTTAGTGCTTGTTGGTTGATGTAACTTTGATCCTCTGATGCTAGATGACTTTTGTGCTGAATATAGCTAGAATTTAATGTGAATCTTTTGGATGGCTGCCCAGTCAAGCTGCATAATCCAAACAAAGAGAGCGAGCAGTAAATGATTCAAGCTACTCACGTGTACAATAATACAAATATATGTATCCTGATTCCTTTGGGCAATCAGCTCCATGTCACCAAGCACATATTTCAAATACAATGTCCTTGTGGGGTTTTTTGGTGGTGTTTTTTTTTTTTTTCCCAAACAATGCTTTGCTTTTCATTGGAAAAACAACACAAGATGCAGTGAGACTCAGCTGCTGCCAAGAAATAATGATAGAGTCAATAATTGCAGGACGTTTTTAATGAATGTTTTCCAAGCAAATCATTGCCATTTCAAAGGGCTGTTATTTCTATTTATGTAGAGATTAGCCTACACGTTATCAAGGAGAGGGAATGGTTCTATGTTTTTTTATCATTAGTTTTTGTAGCATTTTTAAGGGATTTTTTTTTAATACTAGAAAATGTCTTTGTCTCTCTATCTTACTCTTTATCTGGACTGTAACTTGTTTTCCTTTTCCTTTCTCTCTTTCTCTTTTTGGCTCTTCACTAAAACCATCTGTGACACACATGCAAGTTGCTGGGTGTGTGAGCAATGCTTCACACATATTTACTTGCCCTACTTGGCATTATTTGCTAGTCATTAAAGATTATGCAGGAGTTTTTCATGTCCCATTTTTTTTTATTCTCTTAGCAAGCTAAG
The DNA here is from genome assembly GCF_965638725.1 of Aptenodytes patagonicus. Lineage (NCBI taxonomy): Eukaryota > Metazoa > Chordata > Aves > Sphenisciformes > Spheniscidae > Aptenodytes > Aptenodytes patagonicus. The sequence continues at coordinate 51,066,800 of NC_134982.1, read as the reverse complement.
GTAGGAATAAGAGAGTGGTCAGGCTGTTGTAGAGCTTCCCCCCCCGGGAGAGACTGTGTCTAGAGTTTAGACTGGGGAGGATTTAGACTGGGAGGATTAGACTGGAAGGATTTCTGGGTTTTCTTCCTGGCACTGACAATCATGCATTGTGTGAGCTTGGGCCAGTCACTTAGGGCCTGTTTTTCACACTCCAGTTGAAATAAATGGGAACTTCATGTGCTCAGCACCTCTGCAAAACAGGTCATTTATTTCTCCTCCTTTCATTTATGCACTGATAAATATAACAATCTTTTCCTTTGCATATGCAAACTGGGTAGAAGGATACAAATATGGACAGTTAAACATGCAAGTCCCTCATTTTGATGCACAATCGTCCTTTTTATACAACCAGGGATTTCTACATTTGTGAGCCTTGGGTTCTTTTTGGAAAAATGGGCCATAAATAACAAAATCTATACAGACTTGTCAGGGAGGCACAGCTGAAATCGATATGTTTGTGTAGCTTCTTTTCTATAGTTTCACTTCTGTTAAAAATACTATTAGCTATAATAATTATTTTAGCCTACTTTATTACTGGGTTAAGCCATGTTGTCAACGTGCAGATGCCTTGGGCTTTACATGCTAATTGTAAGTTATTACAAGACCCAGTGTTAGCTGTTTGACACACTTTTGGATTCTTAGGTGGGCTTAATTATCCTTTCATGGTACCTGTATTTCTTCAGTGACAGTAAGGGTGTCCAAAGTGGCTAGCCTGCAACTCAAGATTGCCCCAGTGAAATGCCTATACTGAGGCAGTATAGGCATTTCACTATGCCCCATGGACATACAGAAAGGGCCAGATCTGGTACGAAAAACAGGAGAAAGAAAATGTTTGTAATAAGCAGTCAGATTGACGTCTGTTTTCACTCTGCCTACCTTTGCTCAAAAAACCCCCCCAGTAATAAGAACAGATTTCTTCAATAGAAATGAGGGTGATCATTTAAATGCTGCTGTTCTTGATATAAAAATGTCGGTGGCTCCTGGCTCGTGTGTTCTGCTGGTATAGGAACTTGCTGGAAGTCAGAAGAACTGAGGGTCTTTCTTGCAGTCACAAGATACTGTCCACCAGCATCATTGCTGTTCTGTTTTAGAATGATCAAATTTTGGTGAACATCCCAGTTAAAAAAAAAAAAAAAATCAGTAGCTTTGTTGTGGAAAAATTTAAATGCTTATGTTTTGCCCAAAGTCTCACAAAAAGACCGGAGCATAACGAGGACATCCCACCTGGGGCTTCAAATCTGGATCCTGCTTGCTGGGACAGTTCCTCCTGTCTATGCTCCCTTCTTTGCCACTGTCCTGGTTTTGGCAGGGATAGAGTTAATTTCCTTCTTAGTAGCTGGTACAGTGCTGTGTTTTGGATTTAGGGTGAGAACAATGTTGGTAACACACCCATGTTTTAGTTGTGGCTAAGCAGTGCTTACACTAGCCAAGGACTTTTCAGCTTCCATGCTCTACCGACTGAGAAGGCTGGGGGTGCACAAGAAGCTGGGAGGGGGCACAGCCAAGACAGCTGACCCAAACTGGCCAAAGGGATATTCCATAGCATATGATGTCATGCTCAGCATATAAAGCTGGGGGAAGAAGAAGGAAGGGGGGGACGTTCGGAGTGGTGGCGTTTGTCTTCCCAAGTAACCATTACATGTGATGGAGTCCTGCTGTCCTGGCGATGGCTGAACACCTGCCTGCCGATGGGAAGTAGGGAATTAATTCCTTGTTTTGCTTTGCTTGCATGCGCAGCTTTTGCTTTCCCTATTAAACTGTCTTTATCTCAACCCACGAGTTTTTCTCATTTTTACCCTTCCGATTCTCTCCCCCATCCCACTGGGGGGGAGTGATCGAGCAGCTGTGTGGTGCTTAGTTGCCGGCTGAGGTTAAACCACAACAGCCACTTTCCGTAGGACTCCACAATGTTCCCTTTCTCATGGGACAGACAAGCCCATCACACAACTGAAATGCAGAGGGATGTCCATACATCCTAGGAGAAGCCTTTATTCCCAAGACCTTGCAATTTCACATGTCTCTGGCGCATGCACCAGTCATGGGCTCGGGAAATGCTTGCCTTTTCCTTGCCTGATGTACACACTTCTAGTGATGACATGGGAGGATTCACAGTGTGTGTACAACCCTCAGCTGCATTTCAGGCTGCAGGAATTGCCCCAGACAGAAGTTCTGCCACTCTTGTGGCAGAACAAAGAGGTGAACCCACAGCTCTTGTGCTATTGCCCCAGCCTTCCTGGTGTGCCACTCAGCTTCCCAAATTGAACCTGATAATTAGTGTTGTGTGTAACCATGAGCTTACCAGGATTCTTCAGTGAAACCGGACCAGCTTAAACATTTATGACCCAATTGTGTTCCCACTGGACTGGACAGATTATCATCTTCAATGGAAATAATCTTAGATGCTCTATAAGTGTCACAGAACAAACAAACAGCTGCTGCCTCTAGAAAGGAGCGATGTATTTTGAGAATGGGGCTGTCAGCCAGGGATTCCAGACTCCTCATGCTGGCCCTGGGCAGATCCCGTATTCTTGGTGCTTTGTAGTCCCCGTGCAGCACAGACAGAATTGTTTTGCCTTCCTTCGTTGTGGATGTGTGTGAAAATTAAATAAATCACTTGAAAATTAAGAGCATTCAAGTTATTATTTTGTACAGTCATCAGGAGCCTTATGCTTCTGATGTTTCAGTTAAAAATTCATACTGGTGGGATGTTTTTTTCTGCATTTATGGCTCTGTACTTCGTTGAGGGTTTTGTGATCCTTGTTACTAATGAAGAAAGCTCCTACCTTATGTGATATTCTAAAGACTAATTTCATTCTTCATGGTAGTGAGTCAATATTGCAAAATGTCAGGCTTTACTACTGTCAAGATGGGTATTAAGTAGTTAGGGCTAATAGGAGCGAAAGTGCCCTGCTTGCAGGGTGAGCTGCTAAGCAGCATCACCAACTGGCCCAGTGGCCTGCTTTACAGGGGAAGCCAGCTGAGGCAAGGGTGGGCTGGGAACCCAGATGCATCTCATTGACCTGGATGTGGCAGCTGTACTCTTCTACCTGTACTTAACCCACATTCTGGATATCTCTGGATGTGGGTTAACCTAGTTGCTGAATATCCCTGTGTGTTTTTCAACCCACTTGCTATGTTTGTGAATGCAATGTAAATGAGGCTACAGTGCTCTAAAGTATGATATTACCTGTGTGAAAACAGGCTTTTAAATCCAGCAATGCATAACATAGTTACAAAAGCAGATGCGCTCAAACATGTGAAATGACCCTGAAATGTTTTTGGAGGCCTACTTGTTCTTCCAGCATCCTTGAACTTTTACTTTTCAGCAGTGTGAAAACCAGTTTAGGCAGGGATTACTTGTTACAGAGTCATTAGCACTAAGTGTCGCTAAATGATCACAAATGAGCAGTTAGCAATTTGAAAGCACTCAAATTCTGAAATATTTGTTTAATGGAACCAATATCCTAACTAATGTTTGCTACAGGTCAAGTGAAAAAATGTGGATACAAAATCTGATATAATAAAATACATATCAAATTCTACCCTGCTTTCTGATTTTTATGCTTATTTGCACTTTATCCATGAAGTGCCATGTATAAAAGCTCATCTTCATAAACACTTACGCTTTGCGCCAAATTATATGCCACTGTAGTTACTCTGGATTGACAGTGCTAAAACTGAAAACTGAGTTTTCCCTGTCCAAAATACTACTATTTGTTCCTGCAGTCAGACATTTGTGCATGGAAGAACAGCATAAAATACCAGTTTTGCCTTTCAACAAGTGAACAGAGACTTCTGGGCATTTTTTGGCACTTTCTGAGGAAAAGATCTCATGTATGTGTGATTAAAGTACCAAACATTGATCACAAGCGCGCAGTCCCTTTGCTAGTAGTCCATAAAGATCCACCTGTCTAACTAGACTTTTGGAAAATACTTTGAGTAAAAAAAAAGTGTTCGTTAGTCAAGAAAGAGACTCCAAAAAATACCTTATCTTGACGTGCATCAGCATGTAAGATCCATGGTGTTGGAAATACAATGTCAGTGGTGATCGTACTTCATTCAAACTTTAGAAGCAAACTTAGTTCATGGCTTTTGCTGTAAATAGTGTAACAGCCACCATCAGCACTGTTTTTGGGCAAAAGCCTGGAAGCCCATGGTCCTTTCTGGGGCAGCAGGGCAAAATCAATGAGGGCAACTGTGCCCAGCAAGTGCCAACAGAGCTCTGGAGGCACCTGAGCAAGGCTGCAAGACCTCTGGGCAGACACGTCGAAGTTTTGCCTCAGTACATTATTGGAAATAGCTCTGTATGACTTGTCCCTGATCACACGTGATAACCATGGGTGAGCAGGGAATGAAACCAGGTCTTCCGCACCCTTGGCAAGGGCCTCAGGTAATGCACCATCTTTCTTACCTTTTTCTGATGTTTTAACTCAGAAGAAACTGGCACTGAAGAAACAGTGAGTCTGCTATAGCCAGCGTGACTCAGACAGCTATGAATTTCTTTGCTGTTTTGGTGATTTGTTGTGTAAAAAAACCCCCCAAAATTAACAGTGCTGCAATTATGACGGTTGTAACAGAGTTAGTTACCAGGCCTAGGTTTTCAAAAGCAATATTTCCTTAGTTTATTTTATGTTTTTATTTTCTTACAGCTTGAGAAAATTCAGGAAATAAGACGTGTTATTTAAGAATGCCCAGTGTCTTTTTTGGAAGGAAGAGCCAGGCTGTGCTACATTGCCATTAATGGAAATGAGAGTTAAGAGCCTAATCCTTTTGCAGCAGGGGAGATTAGAGCATATTGTGAATATGATTTCAGTATATATACTAAGTTTCCCAAGGGTATCTCATCAACAGCAACTTCAAAAGTTACTTTTATGCCACTTCCACTCAGCTGACAAGAACACTTGACATTTTGAGAAGGTTTAGAATAGAAAACATTAGCAGTTCGTGTTGATCATGTAACTCATTGGCAAAAACACTACTGTTTAAATATCATGTTCAGTCATCGCTGGATTGCAATCTAATGAGCGTAAAAAATGAGTACTTCTCAAAAGTGACTTGTTTTGTAACTTCTACGGTTACAAACTTGCAAAATGAAAAACATGGACATTTACTTCCCCCCAAATACCATTTTCAAGGACAGTGTCCTTTCGTGCCTTGGAAAGGCACTCCAAAGAGCTGTAAATAAACAGTCATGATTCTGTACTTTCTGCTCAGTGAAATCTCAATAGGAAATTTTCATTGTTATGAACAGGATGAGTAATCTTGCTAATGTCATAGTTACCCAGTATGTTCTAGCTTGTCTTTGAACACCTCCAGCTTTATGGATGTATTTAGCCATTATCAAGGAGTAGCGTTCCAGGTAATCCTCAAGTAAAAGGAAATGTAATGTCCTCTTTCCTTCAACTGACATAATCACTGCTTGACTTTTCCTCTAATTGACCGACCAGCTTTTAGAATTCACTTTGGCAAGGATTAAGGAGTGGGATTGCTGATGTCTTTAACTTGCATGTTTATTTAACTTCCTAGTACATAATCAGTTGAATAAAAATGACCTTCCCCTAAATATATCTGAGTGGCTATACTATATTATACTAATGACTGCAACATGCAGAAAGCCAAAACAAGTGTTTTGCCAGTATCAACAGAAATGATGAAAACACAGTTTGCAGCAATGTATGAGTTATTGCTGCCAGCTTGCAGTTCCCAAGTTAACTCTTGATGAAGTTATAAATTGTAACAATGAATACTGTTTCTATCTTGAGTCATACTGTGGGCCAATTTCTGCTGTCATAAATTGAGACTAAAACCATTACAATTAGATGGTTCTATTTCTGTCCAACTAAAATCAGAATTTTCCTTCCAAAAATCAAATAATGATGGTGTGAGATGGAAAAAGACATACATGGTGATTTCTGTTGCAGGGTTTCCACCAGTTCAGGTACAGAGGTGGAAGGTAACTCAGTGACTCAGTCTGGGAGTTAACTTATGCCAAGATGTGTGCTTCAGAGCCTTGTTTGCGAACAAGGAAGTAAAAGAAATCTAATTTCAAGCTCCATTGGAAATTGTGGGGAAGCAAACAGTGTCTGAGAGATAGAAAGCAAGGAATGGATAGGATAAAAATTCATGAGAGATATAAGGGGTTGGGGGAGGAATGGAATCGTTTATCTGAATCCTCCCTAAATGTCTTCAGAGACTTCATTCCAGACCATCCTAGTTTTAGCTTTTTAAAAACAAATCCTCCCTCTTATTTTAAATAGGGGTATGCTAGAATTAGAAGCACTTATCCAAACCACCCAGGCTTTAACTTTCAGGGTTCAGAAAAAATGGGACCTGGAACTGAAACAGCTTTGGTTTGGCTTTTGCAAAACCCAAACCACTCCCCCCCCACCCCCCATCAGCTAGGCTAAAGCCTCAACCAGAGAACTAGCAGTGAATGTGTAAAAACAGCACACACTAAAAAGAACAACTGCAATTCAGCTCTATGCAGTGCTGACTTACAGGATACTGGCAAGATAGTAGAACTGTTTCCACCCAGGAGTAGCTATGGAAGGAAGTAGGATAGTTTTGGGAGCATGGAGCTGTACTGATGTAACAGCAAGGCTGTCTCCACAGACTTCCACTGACGTTACATCCCAAATCTATCTGTGCTAGATAGCTTGCGTCTTGGCTGAGAATAGCTGAAAGTCTGAAACCTTTTCAAGTATAGTATGTGTACCCAGTTTCACTTCATTGCTTTGCTTCATTACTGTGGTAATCTTCACTGCGAGTGTTTATAGAAAGCTTGTTCTCCAGGTTAGAAAACAAGAATTGCTTTCATTGTTGGGCTTCTTCCAAGCTCCATTGTTAATTATAAACATATTTTCTTCAAATCTTTTTTCACAACCTTTTGTTTGGAAACATCACTATTTAAAGACCTGGGTAACGTCACAGTTTGCCAAAGGCCGTATTGTCCAAGGGGAAGAATATCCAGGATGAAATGCTTATCTTCTTTTTCCCCTTGTGCAATAATGCCTCGTTACTGTTGTTATTTGCAAAAGGGAGGATTTTTCTATTATCAGCATATCTCCTGTACTGCACTTTCAACATTTAATAGCCATTAAAAGAAATAAATTTTAAACGTGTTTTGCTACAGATGAGTTTGGATTAACTCCCCCTCAACCTCTAAAATCTTGGGGACTTTTTTAACAGTAATTTGCCAGGACTTTTTTAAAGTTTCTGGAGCAGAGCAAGCTTAGCAATTCTATCATAATATAAGCATTTTCAAATGAGAATATTCCTTCTGAAAATATGTCCACTAACAAATTATGTGGAAAAAATTAAAAAAGTCTCAGAAAAATTCCAGGCAATCTTAGTGCATTTGTCATGAAATAAATCTCCATTTTATGAGCGTTTCACTGATCCTTTCCAGTTCTTTTCATCTTCTTTTCTGTAATGTTTTGTTAGAGAATAGTCACAAACTATTTGTCTTTTCCAGGTAGAATACGGAAGGGTTGTTGCATGTATCCCTGGAGTGTCTTGGTCAGAGTTTTTACTGGAGAGAATACAAGTCACATGTACTTCCAATACTTTCCTGCACAGGGTCAACTGGATGCTCTGGGACATGTTTTGAAATAAAAGTGTAGCATAAAATTGTAAAACCTAACAATGACTTCTTACCCTGGAAAACTTCTGTACAGAACGATGATGTGTACAGAACAGTGATTCAGTATTAGTGTAATTTCCTGTAATACGAGAGCCAAATTTTAGGACACTGCATGGAAGACAAACATCTGCTGACTCACCCTCATCTTGCTCCATCTTCATATATTGCAATATCTCTGATCAGTATCAGCCTTGGGTTGATGCTGCTGCTGACGCATCTGTACTGTGTTAATTCCCTTCTATGGAAGGAGCTTAGGCCCAACTTAAGTGTGATGTGAAAACAGGTAAAATTCCCACCTGCTCTTTTACACTCTTTTTCCTATGCAGGAAAGGCTGAGGTTTGGTTTGGTTTGGTTTGGGTTGGGTTGGGTTGGTTTGGTTGGGTTGGTTTGGTTTGGGCTTTTTTTTGTTGTAGTTTGAGTTAACATCACAGACAGACTCATGGGTGGGTATATATCCAATACATATATTGCTCTAAGAACAGGTGGGAATAGCTGTAGAGACTCATTAGTTTTATAGTTGCACTGTTGTTGCCAGAAAATGACATGCTGCTTTTCCCCAGCCCGTTTTGAACTGGAAGAGCTGCCAGGATCACCCACTAGAACTGGAAAACAGTTACTCCAATCTATGACAGAATTGGCATAGAAAACAATTGTGAGATTTTTGATATTCCAAACAGAAGCGAAGGAAGGGACCTCAAACATCTCTGCTTTTTCTGCCTATCCTCTTTTTCTGCTGTAAGTGTAGGAGCATGCTGTCCTTCTGGTCCACAATGAAATTTCCTCTCAAGTGAAGCATCTAAATCTACAGTGGTCTCAGGGGACAGAATATGTTGTGGGAGCTCAGTGTCACCCTAAGTGAAAAGAGTGGAGGTGTTGGGTTTGAGGGCAGGTGTTTGGTCCTTCTACTGTTGCTGATGGGTTTTGGAGACTGGAAAACCTTCAGGCCTGGCCATTCCCAGGGAGTGGAGCAGATCAGCCTGCTGGCGTGGCATCCTCCACCATCGCCTTTTGCCTGCAGAGAGGCAGGGAGTACTGCCTTAACACAATAGCCATGGACCTGCTTTGTTCCTAGAAAGGAGAACGCCTCGCCCAGGAAGGATACAAGAGTTTTTTGAAGGCCCCCATAGTATTTCGGGTGCTGAGACTATGCATACCAGAGGGCGGGGGGAGGAGAGAGGAAATGCAAGATGCTGTTAAGTGTTGGCCTGAGAGTGGAAGAGTATGTAGCAACGTTAAATGTAGTTTGTCTCTGTGTGTAATGTTCTTTGTTGTGCTTGATAATTTAGAGAATTACAAACTGCACTTATGAATAAACAAATTGGAGCATTGCTGCGGGCATGCGGAGAGCACAATATATGCATGTGATGTTATGTAGTAAATAGTACAGTGTTGTCTTCGTGATATTGGGGCCACATGCTTTGCATGGAGGACTTAAACATTTACTAGCAGTAGAATCTATTGGGAAAGGCAATTGTTTCCTCATATTGGCTTCCTCCAAAGCCAGCACATTGAAAAATAGGCTGTTTCCTTCTCCAGACATTCCTTTTGAGATGACAGAACCATCCCCCCACCGCAGCCTTAGCACAGGAACATGTTGACTTAATGCTTTCTTTTCATTAATGATTTTGTATTTTGGACTTTGTTGATGTACTTCTGCTGCTATCTTAATGCGGATCCCAATTTGATCTTGAATTTAGGGAATGGAAAATCCTGATAAACATCCGGGCTGTTGTGAATGCAAAGGACAAAGCCTTTGTAGTAAAATGTCTCTGACATACGCCCATGAGAAGTGTTTGATGTGTTGGAAAAGGCATCTGTCTAAAAAAAAAATGTTTTTCCTCTTTGGCTTTGCTGAGCAGACTGTCGAAGTAAATGACACAAAGTAACCCTTCTTTTCCTCTCCTACTGCCCTCTTTTTTGTTTGATCTTGCAGCATTGTGATAATGGTGAGTCTGTAACTTGAAAGTAATTTCTGTAATGACTTATAGCATGAACAGAGGGGGTTTTATTTTCTGCTGCTAAAGGGAGATCAAAGTATGATCTAGAGATTAGACCTGTTTTGAGAGAGAGAACTGAGCAGCCTATTTCTACCTCTGTCACTGAATTGCTGTGTCAAACTGGGCAAGTCACTTAACTTCTCTGTGCCTTGGGCCTTTGCTGTGTACTGTAGCATTCAGCTCTTGCACTACTAGCAGATGTTTTGCATGGTTTAATCATAAATGACTGCCTGCACGCTAATTAGCCTCAGCCGGTGCAAAGTTCATTATCCTTGTTTTCAACCTTTACACCAATTCAGGGGATGTGATAGCTGGTTTTGATTTAGGTTTGGTCACAGCTTGCAGGAGAGGAAGAAAGTGCTGAGGTCTGCAGAAGAGATGCAGGCAATGGCATGGACTGTAGGCTGATGGGAATTCCTGGGCTGAGGGCTGTACTGTATGAAGGCATCAGAGAAGCATTATTACAGCGTTTTATCTTGGCGTGGATTAGTTTAAACAACAAGCTGAGCTACAAGCAGCAATATACACAGTGCAGGCCAACCTCCCAAAACCTCCCTGTGTCTCACATTGGCTGCGCTTGACTTTTGGTCACCAGGTTTTTACTGTGCTGCTGCTCAAACTAGTTCAAATACTAGCTGAGGTAGGCTGGCCGTCTCTCGCAGCTGTAGTTCGGAGGTAGTGCATGCTTGTGAGCTCAAACTGGCAAATGAAAAAGTCAGGTCTGTCAGTCTGCCAGCATGCTGCATCTGCACGAATGCACAATCTGCTGAAAAGCAATCGACTGGCCAAGCCCTCCAAATAGAGGGCAAAGTTGTGCCAACAGTTGTCTCCCTGACAACCGTGTGAGCGCTCTTATACGTGGAAGAAATCGGTCACAATCAGTCTAGAAGGAAAAAACTTGTGGAAATCCCTCTGCTCTAGACAAGGCTGCAGTTCTGCCATCTGTAAAGAGAGAAAGATGGCAGAAGTGTCCCATTTTATGGCAATACTGGAAATTTAATCCGTAAGTACATGCAAAGGCAACATGATTAAATCAGAAGTACGGGAGCAATACAACGCTGTATGCAAAAGTAGGCTCACTTCAGTTCTGCATTTTGTACACAGGCAGCATAAGAGAGTAGACTCCCTGCTGTAAAATGTCTGCAGTCTGCGTCCCTGGAGAATCAGTAGGAGTTGAAGAAAACTTCCAAATGTTGCACGCATCTGTGAGGGAAACAAGGAAGCTGCCTTCTCCCAAGTTATCAACAGGGAAACTCAGGAATAAAGAGATTAACAGGCTCTGTGTGTGGTGCAATGTGTTTTTTCTTTTTAATGCACCTGAGAAAGAAGCAAATCCCCCAAATTTCCCAGTACGACACAGCAAAGCAAACTCCATGAATCCCTGCAGCAGTTTCAACAGTGTCTTCTTGCCCTCTGCCCTCTGTCCTTCTAAGAGGAAATGTTGGGTGGCATACAACATTTAAAAAGTTAATGATAGGCTAGCCACTAAAAGCTAACACTTGCGGCTTTGGGTTCCAGGAGCAGAGGAACAGGAGGGCAGCCTGTTCATACCAAATATCTGAGAGTACCTTACTCACGGGAAGCACTGGCAGACTATAAAGTGCTCTGTTAATTATTGTTGACATTGCATAGAGAGCTTCATGCTGTTCTTTCTCTGCCTGCTTCAACTTAATTTGTTTGAGAAAGTACTTTTTCTGTGCTGCAGATTGCGTAAATTCATATACTCTACTGCACTGACAGATGTGTCTTTGTTTTAGAAGAAACCATTATTTTTTTCAGTGCTGAATGCGAATGGAGCATTTCACATTGGTGGCTTCCAAAAATATTTATAAAGCGAAGCTGAGCAGCTCAAAATATTTTGCCCTCCTACACTGACATTCACAAGCCTTTATAACAGTGTTATCAAAAGCATTTGCAGTGGAACGTGCATGAGTTGGCCACAAAGACTGTGTTAGTCAACAAATGACTGCAGGCACACATTTTAGTCAGCTCTACCCCACACAATGTGTAGCACAACCCAGTTAACACAACTGTAACTAACGGAGCAATTATTCTATATTGTGGCTCAAAGACTGTCTTACAATGATCCTTAGCTCTCATAACACCTGCTTATCTGAGGAAACAGAGGGTGAAATAGAAAGGGGCTAAAATTCCCCTTTCTCCCTCTTCCTGCTGGTAAGATACGGTTTGACTCTTCACTGACCTCCACAGGCAGTGCTTGCTCTGAGGCATGCCATGACTCTGGTAATCTGGCTATGAGTGGTGGCATTGTTCGCCTTCCACATTTCACTGCTGACGATTACCTAGGTGTCCTTCAGCTCACTCTCCTATTCATTGATTCTTCCTGAACACGCTGCTAAGAAATGAAGCATGCTGCATCCACTTGAGCAGAGAGAAATGCTCACTATGAGCACATAAATGCATCAAACTTACTCTTAAGTTTCATTATAAATTAAATGACCTCTCTGCCAATTGATTGTAATGATTTCCATAATCTTTACCACCATATTGAAACCAGGGCTTCCCACGTATTTCTTCCCACAAGCAGTCATCTGAGTGAACTAAATCTGCAATCAGTGCCCTCCAGCTGCAAGTAGAAGAGCATGGCTGACTGACCTCATTAGTTATAGTGACAATAATTGACACTCAATGATTTGAATGATAAAACCATATGTATTCCATGTCCATTCTCAGCTTTGTTAATTTCCACCTTTAAAGTCTTAAAATGCTGTATAATGAATAGCAGCGAGTCCAAGGAAAACTACTTATAAACCTGCTAAATAATGTATATCACCATTGGCTTTGGTCAGCCCATCCCTGCCCCAAGGAATGAGGGACAGTGAGGCTAAGCACCACACTGAAACACTCTGATTCTCCTCAACAGGCAAATGGTTAGAAAAGACATTTTAAACAGTGGGAAGTCCCCCTTGCTGAATAGTATAGCAAGGAGCTCAACAGCAGGAAGAGGCATGGTCTGTCCTTCTACACTATCCTGCGTTCCTAAATATGAATTTGTGGTGATGGAAAAAAGGTGGGCAGCTTTACTCAACAATGAACAGGAACTCTACCTAATGCCCCTCCTTCATTATTTAGGAGATAAAATATCACTCTAATATACCCAATGACTGCACCCTGGGTAGGATGCCATTTCCCTTTAATAAGTGTAGAAGTTTCTTTCCTCATAATCCTTGCATTGTTTGGACACAATCCTTTTCCATACATTTGCATTTTTCCATTGCTAGATGATTTTTTCTTTTTAATTGCTGGTGGGTGTGTGACCCTTTTGTCATCTGTATGCAGTGTTAATTCTGTGGTATTTAAGCATGTCAAAATGAAAAGTGCCTCAGCTGAAGATCATTTTCAGTGGAGATCAGTGATTGATTTCCTATTTTTTTTGTAAAAAGCCACTTATTTTGTTTTTGTGCATTTTGGAGGCTTGTGGATTGAAGTTACTTCTAAAACTTTGAAACAAGAAAGAATAGCACCCTTTCAAGCATGTATTGCAATCTATTTGCTACCCTCTTGCTTATAGCTTGCAGCAGGTGAAAAAGCAGTAATGGGTGACCCAGAATGCAATTGAAGAAAGAAATGTGGAGACAAGTAACAGCAGACACGTGGTCTTTTGTACCCTATAAAGTGTTAATTCCCTTTAATGAATTTGTAACCTAATTAAACCCAAACAAACTCAGTTTTCCCATTTGGTCAGCGCAAAGTAAGAGAATACTAATCATTTTGATTAAAATATTCTTGAAGAAGCTACTCCTCTAGTATTTTGTGAACTGGGCTTGAACAGAAATGAGATATGGAGTTTGCCTCTAATGTAACTATGCCAAGGGAAGCAGGAATTGATATGACAGATCATCTCAGACTATCTGAAGAATTGGGTTAAAGGATGAGGGTTGACAGGGATGTTCTTCTGGCACGAGGCAGCCTTCCAGATGAAGGATGACGTGTATCTGTGCAGAAGGCATTTGTTTTTGATGGCCAAGCCATGACTGTGAAGTAGGCTTCCTTTCCTCTGGGAGCTTATCTCAGATTTCACCAGCTCCTACTGCAAGTGAAGAGCACCTTTCTTTGACCTTGACGGTTCTGGCATAAATGTTTAGGGGCGTGTAAAATCACAAAACAAACGCTCCTCTCCTTGGGGAAAGGATAAGTGAACAAACACGTGATAGATGATAGTGACGTTACTTAATGCATGACTGATTTGCACATTTATTCTGCTCTCACTGAAGTTGTAAGTGGCCACAGAAGAAAAACAGGGCATGTTATGACACCAGTGTGCCTGCTGCATAAGTGAGCAGGTACATAGGCATATGCCTAGATGTAGGCACAATGTTTGAAGATGCTTGATTTCCCAAGGAAGCCTTGAACTTGCCTGTAGAACTCTTACTAGAGCTTTTGAACTCTGTAAAAATGCAGTTTCAAAATTCACCTCCTGCTCCAGAAGTACAAATAAGGTTTTGCAACCAGCTCATGAGATGCTCATCTTCCCATTGCAACATGGTGTCTCTGTCTTAAGAATGCGTTTTTTGGAAAACATCCGTGAGTTACCTGGGCTTGCATGCTTATGCTTGGTAGGTGTACAATGCTGTACCCCTTCAGTGAACCACCTTCTATTGAGAACAGCATTGCCACTGTCCCTCACCAGGTGGGGACAACAGATGCTGAGCAACAGCCACAGGTGGGTAATGCACGCTGAGATGTCCAACTGCATGGAGAGACAGGAGAAACAGGAACTGGCCAAACTGGTTATAGAGGCCCAATTAGGGGCTTCCTGATGCTGGGTCTTGTTCAGGCAGGCTATGAAACCTGCTGCACCAGGGTGGCTTCATTTGGAACGAGCCTGGCACTCCCGTTTTTTTCATCCTCTCCCACTCCCATTTTTGTCCTAATTCCTTCTCCCCTTTTTATAGCGTTTTGATTGAAAGAATACACTGGCAACACTGAGTGCTGCATTGGAGGGAGGCCCCAGTTAAACTGATTCCAGATGTGCTCGAACTGGCCTGGCCGTGTGCACCGAGGAGGAAAGCGTGCCTCTCCAGTTAGGAGAAGGCACCCATGTGCCAGGCGATGCACGTGGCTGACTGCCGCAGTTACTAACCTAGTATTAACTGCATTAATTGTGGACATAAACAGTGTTTAGTGCCAAGCATGTCACAAGCTGATTATAAAAGCCGCGGTGTAGGTAGAGTTTCAAATTATGCTTCACTTTTAATTTTAAGCGCCTTTCCCTCCCCCCTCCCCCCTCCCCCTCCGAAATTCCTTGAATGTGTCTGTGTATTTACGAAAACACAAACGTGTATCGAGCGGGAGAGCTATCAGGTTGTAAATACTATGAGAGTACCTGCTAATGGCTGGGAGCAAATTGTCAGCAGACGCCTGGAGTCGGGGCCGGAGCGCCTGCAGCCTCCGGCGAGGGAGAGCCCCCCCGCCGCCCGCCCCGTCCGTCCGTCCGTCCGCCCGTCCCGCTACGCCGCTGGGCGCCGCTGACCTACTTTTCCTCCCCATACTGCCCGGACCCCTCCCACGCATGGGGCTCAAAGGCTTTTAACCCTTCGGAGAGCAGCAGCAGCAGGAGCAGGAAGAGCGCGCCGCGGCGGTCCCCCGAGGCGGGCGCCCGCTGCGCGCCCGCGCAGGGAGAGGCGCAGGGGGAGGCGCAGGGGGAGGCGAAGGCGGCGGAGCGGGGCGCTGGCTCGTCGGGCCGGGCCGTAAACCAGCCTGTCCCCGCAGCACCACCTATTGGAGAGTTCATGGCCCGGTACCGGCTGCCTTCATCCGAAGCACGCTTTCTATTTATTTGGCCATTGCCCTAAGCTTCCCCGGGATTGGTGTCCGACCCGGCCAGTACCTCCCAGTAATTAATCTTTAACAAAGCAAATAATATCCATATTAAAATATGACGTAAGTGAAATTCCCTGTATGCACAGAAATGGTGCTGATGGCATTTCTGTACAATGCAGCCCCACCTTCCTGCAAGGGGACAGGCCATCAAAGTGATTTGGAAAGGCTCTGGCCTTCGTGACTCACGCTCCGGCACTTTGTCTGGGAAAGGCCGTGCAATTGTTGTGACAACCTGCGTCCGGCACAGCACATGCCGAGCGCTGGCCCGGTGTGAAGAGCACATGTAAGTGCTTTGTAGCAGGCCGTGTGCTTAGCATGGTGAAATAGTGCTCAGTATGATTTTCAGCTGATTAATTGTAACTCGCTTTTGGACCGCACTTTGCCTTCCTGTGTTTCTGCTAAAACAGTGGGGTCTTTTTTGCTCTTTTTAGAAGAATGTTAGAGGAAAAGCCCTTTAGTTGCCTAAAAGTTTGGAAAGGGAGAAGATAATACTGTCTCATTTTTAAATACAAAACTCTTCCTAAACAGGCCAGAAGTAAAATGTTCTGAAATTAAAAATTTGGTTTGGGCGCACACCTTTTAGAGTACAATAATCTTTGCTTGGTTTGAAAAGTGCATGCTCGGTTTTAATAAACATTATTGGATTATTGGAAAACTGTACAGAACTTGTCAGCAAAGCATTTTCTCAAGTATATAAACACCACTGAGTATACAAACAAAGTGCATGCAAGTTCATGCAGATAATGAAATGGGCACTTTGTCCAAAGAAGTTAAATCTTCCCTGGTGCAGCTGGTAAAACTTGGAACAAAAGCAAAACTGCTGGGAAAGGAGTTTCCTGACAGCATGGATTTTGTAGGTTCGGGGCCAATGGGCATCCACGGAGTAATCAAGCTCTGTGGGCACTGTGACCCTGGCGTAACGGCTGTGGGTCACTCTTTTGGCCGTTGTGTTGTTGAAGGATGGTGGGGATGGGCCCTGTTTCTGTTCTAGAGGAAGGCAGGTACTTCTGTATTTTGAGAGGACAGGCTGTCTTGTGCGCTTGCCTGTGCTCCATTGCTTTAAGACATTTCCCACTGAGGTCGTCTTGGCTGCTTGTGGCTACTGACCTATTTGTAACCTGTGTTTCACGGAAGTTTTATTTTGAGTGTGGTAAGTGGAGAGTTGCAGGGACATCTGGACTCGATCTTCCCCCTCCCGCAAAGGAGGCACCTTCAGTCAAGCTTTGGGCTATCTAATGGTGTTGGATTATCCTTAGCTAATGGAATAGTGTCCTGCTGTTAAGGGTAGTAAACAAATCCCCTACTGACTGTCAGATCTTTCAGCAGCTTTGATATGAATAACTGCCAGGTGTCAGCAATAAGGCCGTGGTCCTTGGCAGGACTTTAGGGTACTGTCCATGAGATACTGGGGTAATTCCTGGAAAAGAAGGATTTTATAGAGGGGTTATAGGTATTTACTTGCCTAAATGTGTTAGAGTGCTGCTGCTTCCCATGTGTCTTTCTCAAAACACAGTATGAATATTGGGTTACAGATGGCAGTCACCCAGCAGTATAAATTAGAGGGACTGCTGTGTACAGCCAAGTGCAACTCTCTACCTCCTTTGCAGTTGTCTCTTTCTCAGTAGCTATCCTGGTTACCAGATGGTTCAGTCAGGGTTTATTTCTTTTTTTGTTTGTTTTCAAACAGTTGTATGCAAGTTGCGGTGAACAGTAATGTGCAGGGACAAAGAATTTGCACATTACACAGGGAGTGAATTTTAGGTACCCATCCAAGCAGAAAAGTGAAGATTTTGCAGAATAATTGGTAGGCAAAATCACTTCGGCTCAAATTTAGTGATCAGTTTACTATCATAAACTGATCTTTAGTTTTCTTTTACACAAAACAAATTATTTTTGACTTTATTAACGATTAAGTTAAAACTGAGTAGTGACTGCAGGAGTTGGTCGTAGTGACAGAGTTCATGGGATAATCTTATTAAGGGGGATTTTTCACATGTTTACGTTAACCCACAGAATCTGTGGTATGGGAAGTAAAAATGATGTTGAATGAGTGCCACCAAGTGTCCTCCTGCTGTATATGAAAGCCCAGGTCTTAAGTGGGAGAAACACAACATTGCACCACGAAGTTTTGTAACTTTGAGAGGGACATCACAGAGACAGAAAATTCTGTTAGAGTGAGAGGAGTTATAATTAATATCCCATTGAAGTGCAACAGCTATCTCTGGAGATTTGATAAAGGTGAGATGTCTGTGGTAGGGGCAGAAATACAGACATAACCCTGGTTATCCATCCAGTTCGTCTACCTGTCCCATCTGAGTGACTGGTGCTGCTCAACGTTGACACTGTGCTATCTGTGGCTGTGCTGCTTTATGTCAGATGATGGTATGATACACCTGACCTTCCCTTAGCAGGGCTGGTATGTGTCACAGGACTTCCTGACAGGTGACATAAGTTACAGATTTGGCAATTAACATCTCCATTTTGGCTCTACTTCTGCTACTATTGATCCCAATGCCAACCTTATCAATAGATGCAGTGGGGGCAAGGTCGAGACCAGGTGTGTATGAACAGCAGAGTTTCAACAAACAAAACAAGCTAAGCATCGCCAAATGTCCTCCAAGACGGTTTCATCCCGGCTTCTCTGTAGATTAAAAGGTTCTGACGGATCTTCAGATTTTCAGTTCATACACAAGAGTGTGATTAAAGAAGGAGGATTTGTATTAGTATATCTTTAGTCTTACAACTTGCTGAAATTCAGATGTTTCAAGCAATGGACGCCCAAGTGTGCCAAAACTCCAGTCACATTTCTCTATGCTGGAAGCTGGGGCAAAAGAGAGATGCCCAAAACCCATTTTATGTTGCATGCAATAATAACTGCACCTTGTCATGCTGGAGCTCATTGCCTGAATTTCCACACTGCAGCCAGAGACAGTGTCTAAAGCAGCTACACAACGAGTACGAAGGAGATTTTTTATCTGTTACCTCTCCTCGGCAATATGAAGTGCCTTTTCTGCTGGTGAAACAGCAG
The DNA here is from genome assembly GCF_965638725.1 of Aptenodytes patagonicus. Lineage (NCBI taxonomy): Eukaryota > Metazoa > Chordata > Aves > Sphenisciformes > Spheniscidae > Aptenodytes > Aptenodytes patagonicus. Next base: position 51,048,249 of record NC_134982.1, on the reverse strand, counting down.
ACGGGGAGTAGACTAGGACAAGTGTCTAGCCAAAGAGACTGTTTATTGTAGGGTTCTGGTAATGTACTTATTTGGAGATGACAGAAATATTTTAGGTCCCAAAATGTGCTGAAGCCTGCATGCAGAATTCTAACATTTTTTACTGGAATATATTTATGTATAGATAAACTGATCAGTGCCGTGGTACATGGCACCCATTAAACTTGGAGGAGTGCCAGGGAACAAAAGGGAGCGTCGTACATTGTGGGGACTCTGGGCAGTGAGTGAGCAGCAGACTCACTCTGTTTAATCAGCAGCCCATTGTATGTCTCAGGGCCTTTCCACAGGAGTTAATCGGTGAACAGACTTCAGCTGCCACAAATTTTCCCTTGTATCTCTCTGTGTTCTGCTCTGTTTTACTATTTTGCTATAAATTAACTTTAAAAAGGCAGGTTTACCACTGTCTGAGCGTGCTGTGAAAAACCTCACTTTTGAAACAGTGTGTAAGTCTTCTGTGCATGATGAAGGGTGGAACTGGAAAGTACAGAAACAGGAATCAATGTAGTGGCCCTGAGCTATTTGGAAGGACTTTCACTTTTTGTATGGGTGATGTATATTTTGTGGGACCTACAGTGTCCAAAGGGGGCGACGCTCAAATAATTTGGTCTCACAACATGTAAAATACATGCTATTGATTAGGTATTTACCAGTATGCAGGGCTTTCTAAGCACCACTGTGTGGTGTGGTAGATAACTAAACTGCCCTCTGCGTGTGGGTAGGTAAGGCAAGGTGCTAGATGTATATGAGCAAGGTGAGAAGTACCTTTGTAAACTCAGATAAATGTCTAAGGTTTGGTTTAGACAAAATTAACCTTCTACGCAGAACAATAAGGAAGTAGCTGTCCTTTTCCTCTTGTGTCCTTGCCAAGCACAACAGATACAGTTATCAGTATTCTTGCCAGTAATTTACCAATTATCTCAGTTTACCAGTATTTCATTGTTTCAAGGACATTTTTTAATATACTGGAGAATATTCCTGTCAGGCTATGGTATCTGGGCACAATCTCACCATTCATACAAGAGGAAAAATAATAGCTTCTTCTCTGAAATGGCCAACCTTACTACAGCTTTAGAAGCGCTCTTTGGGGAGCTGAATAGAAGGAAATGGCAAACTGAAAAGGGTTGCTAAGAAACAATTTCAGATGCTTCCAGATTTTATGAAAAAAAAAAAAAAAAAAAGACACACCCACAAAACCAGACTAATCATTTCCAAAAGGAAACGATCAGATAGCTATTCTTCTATAGCCAACAATACTAGTTTACTAAATAAGGAAATAATAAGGAAATAAGAGCTTTGGGACCCAGTATAATTAATAAACATGAATGGGGAGGCTCTGCTGAGGAAAAGCTTTGCACAGGGCCTGAACTTCTAATAAAGCTTCCACTTTAACAGCCTTGGTGGAGAATCACTTAAACAAGTTGCACAGTTGATTGGACGTGTTGCACTGGTGAGCATCAGGTGGCAAAACCACAGTAATGGTCTACTTTGATGCAAGGAGAGTTCGTGCTGTCATGACAACTGATGTGTGATATGTGCAGGCATGCCCTGCAAGGCAGTCCCACACTCCCAATCAGTTATCCGTAGCAAAAGATGTTCTCATCTTCCTCTTTTCAGCTATTAAATAGGTATAAGAGAACAACCTCACAGCTGCAGCTGGTCCCAGACACATCTTCAGTAATGCATGCAGCTTCAAGTGTTTGGTTTTCTGTGTTACCTACCAGCATTTCTTCGTGTTTCTGCTCAGCTTAGCTGGCTGTTGAGGTTTGGTTTTGCTGATGGTTTGGTTTTCCTTTGTTTCTTAGACTTTCAACAATGTGGGTTTTCTCATCCAGTGTATGAATGACTATTTTAATATATCCTAATATCTGGCTACAAAAGGTCAGAAATTATAAAACCGGTTCATTAATAGCTGATGCCCAAGTAAGTCTTTTTTTTTTTTTTTTTAGTATGAAATCTTACACTCATCACAACTTGCTACAAGAAACATTACCTGCGAACAAGTAAATGAACCAAAAAGCAGATCACTGGGCACAAATTAGCAGAGTAGAAAGCCACGGAATACCTCTCAAAATGAAATGGCCAGTATGTTTTTGGTCCTGGAACAAACTATAGTTACTTTAGTTTTTATTTAATTAAGTAACACAGGAATATATTGATATTGTGACTCTATTCTCCCATGTTCTTCTTAATGTTATTATACCTTTCTACATCTTTGTCTTTGTCAAATCTTTTGGTTTTTTTTTTTTACAAAACCTACAGAGAATTATGTTAAAATGTAAAAATAATTTTAAATAATTATGTGAGACAGTTTCCCTCCTCCAACAGTTAAAAAATTTCCATTTTTAACTAATAGCAACAATAAAAAATTACATACAATGTTTATTTCATTGAGGACAGTTTTACTAACACCATGCTAATTGATGCTTAATCCAACTTCTTTTGAAGTATTTCAGTTAAAGGCATTTGGAATGGACTCTGAAATACTAGTTCACATGTAGGAAGATAGTTATTCTGACTTCTTTTTATTCTAAGGTTGATTGGACCTCCCTTTGACTGTAGGGTGAAAAAAGTTGGCATTCTTCAAAGAGCAGTTTCCTTTTATTAAAATCTTCTACAGTCAGAGAAACACAGCTTTCATTGTGCTTTATGCTATCTGAGTCATGTGCTCAATGGGTGATTGATCAACGCTTAGTCAAGCCTGGACACGGTGAACTACAAAAGCAACATGATGAATGGAAGCTAAAATGCGTTTCAAAATATAGTTCCTTTTTTATGAATAAAATGAAGGAAAATATTCCACCAGGATCTCAAATCCAGGCTAAAACTACGAAGTTAAACATGACAAAGTTTAATTTAAGATTATATTCTGACTGCCATGTAGACATCAAAGAGAAAAGTCAAACAGAAACAAGAGATCACCAAGTGGACAATGTTACACTTAAGTAGCAACTGAGCCTTTTGGATCTCAACATTTACTCAAGCATCTTGGAAAATCAAAAAACAAGTGACAGTATCTGACCACATTCCTGCACTAAACTGACTCTCCTCCTACTATCTACCTCAGTCCAGATCTTTTGGAACAGTGTCCAGAAGACAGAAGGGTGTTCCGTCTCCTTGAATGCCAAGGTCTCAACTGCTGTGATTTCCCCCTATCTTTGGTCTTCTTCTGCTTTAATTATCTTCTCCTTTAATTTTTAAGAAACAACACCTGGACATATGACCATACTCTTCTTCCTTAAGATGTCTGGGTTTTTTTTTCAGTTACTAACTTCATATCTCATACTCCTTCACAAGGGGAGTACCTGCATTTACATGTAGAAATGGGATCAATTTATAGTGACCACATTGTATAATTCATTATCTTTCCTCTCCTTCAGTCCCATGTGTGTCCTTGTAGTTTTGGACTATAGGCTTTCTGGATAATCCCTTTCCCAGAAAGTTAGACAACATAGAATCATAGAATCATAGAATCATTTAGGTTGGAAAAGACCTCTGAGATCATCGAGTCCAACTGTCAACCCAACACTACCATGCCCACTAAACCATGTCCCTAAGCGCCTCATCTACAAGTCTTTTAAATACCTCCAGGGATGGGGACTCAACCACTTCCCTGGGCAGCATCTTCCAATGTTTAACCACTCTTTCAGTAAAGACATTTTTCCTCACATCCAATCTAAACCTCCCCTGGTACAACTGGAGGCCATTTCCTCTTGTCCGATTGCTAGTAACTTGGGAGAAGAGACCGACACCCACCTTGCTACAACCTCCTTTCAGGGAGTTGTAGAGAGCGATGAGGTCTCCCCTCAGCCTCCTTTTCTCCAGGCTAAACAACCCCAGCTCCCTCAGCTGCTCCTCATAAGACTTGTTCTCCAGACCCCTCACCAGACTCGTTGCCCTTCTCTGGACACGCTCTAACACCTCAATGTCCTTCTTGTGGTGAGGGGCCCAAAACTGAACACAGTATTCGAGGTGCGGCCTCACCAGTGCCGAGTACAGGGGCATGATCACTTCCCTAGTCCTGCTGGCCACGCTATTTCTGATACAGGCCAGGATGCCATTGGCCTTCTTGGCCGCCTGGGCACACTGCCGGCTCATATTTAGCTGGCTGTCAACCAGCACCCCCAGGTCCTTTTCCACCAGGCAGCTTTCCAGCCACTCTTCCCCAAGCCTGTAGTGCTGCATGGGGTTGTTGTGGCCGAAGTGCAGGACCCGGCACTTGGCCTTGTTGAATCTCATACAGTTGGCCTCGGCCCATCAATCCAGTCTGTCCAGGTCCCTCTGCAGAGCCTTCCTACCCTCGAGCAGATCAACACTCCCGCCCAACTTGGTGTCATCTGCAGACTTACTGAGGGTGCACTCAATCCCCTCATCCAGATCATTGATAAAGATATTGAACAAGACCGGCCCCAAAACTGAGCCCTGGGGAACACCGCTCGTGACCGGCCGCCAACTGGATGTAACTCCATTCACCACAACTCTCTGGGCCCGGCCATCCAGCCAGTTTTTGACCCAGCGCAGAGTACACCTGTCTAAGCCGTGAGCCGCCAGCTTCTCTAGGAGAATGCTGTGGGAGACGGTGTCAGAGGCTTTACTGAAGTCCAAGTAGACCACGTCCACAGCCTTTCCCTCATCCACTAGGCGGGTCACCTGGCCATAGAAGGAGATCAGGTTGGTCAAGCAGGACCTGCCTCTCATGAACCCGTGCTGGTTGTCCCGCTCATGCTTTGTGAGCGCCCTCCAGATGAACTGCTCCATAATCTTCCCCGGCACCGAGGTCAGGCTGACAGGCCTGTAGTTCCCCGGATCCTCCTTCCGGCCCTTCTTGTAGATGGGCGTCACATTGGCAAGCCTCCAGTCGTCCGGGACCTCCCCCGTTAACCAGGACTGCTGATAAATGATGGAGACCGGCTTGGCGAGCTCCTCCGCCAGCTCCCTCAGCACTCTCGGGTGGATCCCATCCGGCCCCATAGACTTGTGAGCATCCAGGTGGCGCAGCAGGTCGTTAACTGCTTCCTCTTGGATTATGGGGGGTTCATCCTGCTCCCCGTCCCTGTCTTCCAGCTCAGGGGGCTGAATACCCTGAGGATAACTGGTCTGCCTGTTAAAGACTGAGGCAAAGAAGGCATTGAGTACCTCAGCCTTTTCCTCATGCTCGGTGGCAATGTTCCCCCTTGCATCCAATAAAGGATGGAGATTCTCCTTGGCTCTCTTCTTGTCATTAATATATTTGTAGAAACATTTTTTGTTGTCTCTAACGACAGCGGCCAGATTGCGTTCTAGCTGGGCTTTTGCCTTTCTCATTTCCTCTCTGCACGACCTAACGAGATCCCTGTACTCTTCTTGGGTTGCCTGCCCCTTCTTCCACACGTGGTAAACTCTCCTTTTTTTCCTGAGTCCCAGCAAGAGCTCCCCGTTCAGCCAGGCCGGTCGTCTTCTCCGCCCATTCTTCTTACAGCGTATGGGGACAGCCTGCTCCTGCGCCTTTAAGACTTCCTTCTTGAAGATCATCCAGCCTTCCTGGACCCCTTTGCCCTTCAGGACTGTCTCCCAAGGGACTCTCTCAACCAGTGTCCTGAACAGGCCAAACTCTGCTCTCCGGAAGTCCATGGTTGCGGTTTTGCTGGCCCCCCTCCTTACTTCACCAAGAATTGAGAATTCTATCATTTCATGGTCGCTAAGCCCAAGACGCGCTCCGACCACCACATCTCCCACCAGTCCTTCTCTGTTTGTAAACAGCAGGTCAAGCGAGGCACTGCCCCTGGTAGGCTCACTTACCAGCTGTGTCAGGAAGTTGTCTTCCACACACCCCTGGAACCTCCTAGACTGTTTCCTCTCTGCCGTGTTGTATTTCCAGCAGACGTCCGGGAAGTTGAAGTCCCCCACGAGAACCCCCCAAGGGCTAGCGATTGTGAGACTTCTGCCAGCCACTTGTAAAATGCTTCATCCGCCTCTTTGTCCCAGTTGGGTGGTCTATAACAGAATCCCAGCAGGATATCTGCCTTGTTGGCCTTCCCCCTCATCCTTACCCATAAACACTCGACCGTATCATCATCACAATCGTTGAGCTCTAGACAATCAAAACACTCCCTAACATACAGGACCACCCCACCACTTCTCCTTCCCCACGTGTCCCTTCTGAAGAGTTTATAGCCATCCATTGCAGCACTCCAATCGTGAGAGTCACCCCACCATGTTTCTGTGATGGCGACTAAGTCATATCTCTCCCGCTGCACAACGGCTTCCAGCTCCTCCTGTTTGCCGCCCATGCTCTGTGCATTGGTGTAGATGCACTTGATCTGGGCTATCGATTTCACCCCCAGCATTGGCATGCCACCCCTAGGCTCATCTCTGGTGAGCCTGGTTTTATCCCCTTCCCCCTTCGAACCTAACATGATCTTGACTAGATTGTTAAACATACCAGCACAATAAATAATGAATAATGAATAGCTTTTTTTCTATAGTAGCAAAGGTGGATTTCAGTGATGACGATTACTTGAAGTAGGTACAACAATATTTTACAAAGTTACTGTCAGGCATCTATCAGTAAGTAGCCGCCTGATAGTAACACCTTGTGATCAGTGTCCCCAGGAGATGGCAATTTCAAAGGTACCCACGGCAGAAACCAAATGGTTTCTTTAAAATATTTCTTCTGGTTGATGAATGTTAGTGGCCTAGCACTGAGATGCGTGCTTCTTACCATCCATCATGTACGACTTGGATGTGATCACTGTTAGGTTATGTGATTAATTGTGTGATTATGTGTGGCTCCTCAGCCTGACAGAGGAGCCCAGCATGCTGCTGGAAGGGTGGGGAGCCCCAACAACCCCATGAGAGACCTGAACCCCTGCCCCATCTCCCCTGGGCTGCTCCAGGAGCCAACTACTGGAGGGATCCATATGGTGCATATATTTGTATATATTTCCCACTAACACACCATCATCCTGGCCATCCAGCAAAGGAACAGGACGAGGCTGTTAATAGTGTTTGTGTTTGCGTGAGGGCTGAGCAAGCCTGTATGTGTGGTTGGCCATGTGGGCATATATCTATGCTCAGCCTCACTACTGGCTGGACCAGGGAACATGGCGTGGTGGCAGCCTGACCTCTATCAGGCCACCAGGTTTGTCAACCCCAACTTTTGTAAATCCTGTACGCACCATTAGGATTCTGTTGACAGGGAAAGTGACACAATATGGCAATTCCAAGGTATTTCAGATGTTTTCAAAATAGCATGTCTGAAAGCTTAAAAAACAAGTCACATCTTTTTATACGTTTGGTTAGAAATTATATTTTAGTTTGCATGCATACAGTTACTGGAAGTATACCCTTGTATCTTGATTAATAATAACTTTTTAAATAAGTGTGGTTTTAAATGAATGGGAATTGTTTCCCTTGGTGTGTGCTCACTGGAGACTTGTCAGAGTTTGTATAGGCTAACTTACCTTTCCTGTATCCCAAGAAGATACATTCTCATGCAAGAAAATCCTTTGGTAGAGTTGAGATGCACATTATTTTGTTTGGTGGATACTGTTGCCCCCTGGAGGCCATTTCTCAATTATCACAATATTAGATTGGAACTTAAATTAAAACTTAGAAATGTTTGCTATTATAAACAAAATATTCCCTTTAGCAATTAAAAATACTGTGATTTTAATTAAAAGGTTTTATGAGCTTATCAGAGAAATAACTGATTTCTTACTATGCTAATTATTTTTCTACATTTGCTGTTTAGATTTGCAAATTACTAGACAGTAAAATTTAATTGCTTTTTAAGGAAGATGAATATTTAATTTGAATACAGTACTTGGGAAAAATAAGGATTTTGTGAATGTGTATGTGGATGTGTGTTTTAAGCATCATAGATAATCAAACTAGGGAGTACGAGTGTCCCCACGTGCACTGTAGACACTTTTCTACATAGTGCTACTATTGCTCATGTAAGTGCAAGAAAAAGGGCAGTGCAAGGCTGTGAGTAGAGGCAGCCCTGGACCTCATTCGGGCTTTGTAGCTGCTGTATTGCTCCTGGTTGGAAACAATGCTAAAGTCAAAGGCAGCTCACAGAGCCAAGAGTTTTGCTTGGCCAGTGATAACAAGGGTTAAGCTGGTGGCCAAGCAGGCAGTTACTCAAACCTCACATCCAGCTCCTTCTCTACTGCATGGCCTCGTGGCGAGGGCGCCTCGCTGGGCTCCGTGCAGGGGGCACAGTGGGGCACGCAGTAAGTCACACCCCCAGGGTGTCTCGCAGGCATCCTGAAGTGGAAGCTAGATTTCTGCATTTGTGTAAAAAAAGCGCCTGCTTTTTCCTTCATTTCTGGGTCTGCTAGAGACTTTGAGCTCATTACAACAGTTTGGTGGATGACCGTCTGCAGCTGACATCCAGCCTAGATAGCAATGACTGTTAGTCCTTGGCCATTGGAGTAAAATCTGAACTACTGAGACAATTGCATTGGTAATAATTACTTGGGCTCCCCATGCAGAAAGGTATTTCTCTATGTAAATGAGTCTATTTCTAAATATTTAATTCTTACAGGCATTGCTAATCACTATCACTAGTAGTATGTATTAAGTATTAATTTATACATGCCTAATTGTTTAGCTTTTGCAATTAGTCCCTTGTCTACATTTGTAATTGACTGTTTTTTCTTCATAAATGCTGTACCTCCCAGCCTTTTTTCTCTGCTGGTGCTCTGATTTCTGCTGCCTCCCCAGCCCTGTGGGGTGCTGGAGTTAGCTCTTGCTATTCTTCGCTGAGCTTCCTGCCCAGTGAGTGCCAGCATTTCAGGAGATAGCCACGCTGGCAAAGAAGCAACCCCATAGTAGTGCAGGGAGGAACAGAGCTATCTGTGAAGGAAACAGGACAAGGGCAATACTTGGTACTGCTTCTCGTACGTATTGCCTAACCCCAGTGAGGCCAATGTTGCTGGCAGTTAGTGAGCCGTGCACTGTGACAGACGCCCAGTTCTAGACCCATTCTCTGGATTTGGCTGTTGCTTCCCATCCTCACATCAACCCTGTGCTGCAGGAAGGCCAGCAGCTTTCTAGGCGTACGAAGAGCATTCATTTCTCCTTGCAAACTCTTCTTTGCCTGAAGGCTGTAAGCGTCCCTCCTTCTCTAGCTCTTCTTTCTTCCTCTCCTCACCGTGGGTTCAGTACTCCCTCTCTGTGTGCAATTCATGTTATGCTTTGTAACCTTTATGCAAAATGCCAGTCTGGTGCAATGAGCTTCATTAGTACTTCATGTAAGCTGAGTGGCAGTCTTAAAACTGCTGCAAGGCATAGGAAGTGTGCCTGTTAAGGAGTGCAACAACTGGGCTTCCACTAGTTATTTTCTGTCAGTAGTATCAGTACTGCATGTGGTATGTTCAAGTATTATGATATAGCAGGGTAATACCAGTTCAAATTATTATTGCTTTTTCTGGGCTTGGGCGTGAATAAAGATTTCATACAAACTGAGATGCCAGGAATTTGTAGTTGAAGCTCTCTCAGTATGTTCCCTAACTAATTAAAAGGATTAAATTTTCCTCCAGTGGAAATATTCGGTCCGTGACATAGCTCAGCAGTGTTGATATACCGAAAAATATTTAAATTTTGAGGACGAGCTGATGGTTTGAATCTCATCGTATGAGATTACGTACATATACCTCCACCTTGTTTTTACATATCTCCTGCATACATTAATGATAAAGTTTCAACAGTTCCATATAAACCAACAGGAATAGTCTATTACTATTCCTTCTACAATTCTAGCTTTAGAAATAAAGACATACACAGAGAGAAAAGCATTGAGGATGCCCATAACAGCGAACGGAAAAGTCCTTACTCTCCTGCCTCTCTGCAGGTTCCCTCTGTTTCTTCCTGGCAGTTCCCAACCTGCCTCTCCATACCTAATCCTCCAGCCAGGGTCCTCCTTATGTTACTTTCAGTAGACATATATATATATATATTTTTTTTTTTTTTTCCTTATTCCACTGTCCACAGCTCCTGAGTGACCATACTTGTTGAGTAAATGAGGTTACGCCCCCCAGCTGCCTCCTGCACTCCTGCTGCAGAGGTGCTGGCACAGCCTGGGCAGCTGGGGGTCCCAGCTGGGCCCCCAGCCTGCGGGCTCTGAGCAGCCACTTTCCAGGCAGAGGCAGGGAAGGAGACAGGTGGAGCAGGAGGATGTAGCAGGGGAGGAAGGAGGGCACTGTAGACACTTGCACCCTGTAAACAAGCCAGCTCAGAGGCAGGTGGGATGTGCAGTTCATCCTTCAGGGAAGACCTGGCACAGCCCTGCCAAAATTGTGAGAGTCGGTCTGGTCGGTGGACCTTAGATTGGGGTGAAAAAGGGGCTTTCAGGAGGGGGGGAGTTTCACCAAGTTGAAAATGGGTGAAATATCCATCTGCTATCCCTTGGGATAAGGAAAAAAAAAAAATCTGTGCATTATTTGCAGGCAGGAAGCTTAAAATAGGGAGGGAAAAATCAATATTTTTGCTTTCAAAATGTCATTTTTTCCCCTTGGTATGTTTGAGACTTTGGTCATGACAACACTTGAGAAATAAAGCCTGCATATGAAATGAGGCCTCCTGTGAAAAGAAAGGCTTAGGACTGAAGCTGGAGGAGGGTGACTAAGGTCAAGGAGGATCAACAGCACCATCTGTGAGTTGAGCCTGCTCAGCTAACTCTCCAGTGAATGCAACCGGAGAGTCTTTACCGTAGTGTTTAACACACAGAGAGTGCTTTCCCATGAAAGTCTTTGAGAAAACTGAACAGCTGTTAAGGGGAGACTGAGGCACCAAGGAAAAATGAGGTATTGCCACAAGGCAAATTCTGTCTTGGAGATAAATAATCCAGGTGTGCTGACTTCTGCTATATATTACTTCTGTTGGTTAAAAAAGGGGGAGGGGGAAAGGTAGATCTTAAAGCCATATTGCTCTGGCGAGGAGAGGAAGTTAAGATATCCACTTCTGTTTGAAATATACCTCTTTTTCCTGTTAAAACCTCCAGTTTTAGGAATGGGGCTTTAAAGGTGACCACAGGGAAGGTTTAGGCTAACCATGGTAGCACTGACAACTAATCCCACCTTCTGTTACTGCTCTGACCACAAAATGCAAACCCTAACAGGCCCAAAGGCAATGATGAGGTGAAAGCTGCCCTGCGCACATGCTGGGTGGTATTCACAGTTACAAGAATATGAATAAAGCGTGCTCCAGAAAGGCGTTAATTGCCGTCAGTTACAAATACCACGGCAGGAAGGAGAACTAAAACCGGCACACAGTTTCTCATGTTGGTGATGGAGGGCAAGTATAGCCACAAACGGAAGATTTGAGAGAGAAAAAGGTATTTGTAAATAACAGCGAGGAGGAATTCTAAATTGGAGCAACCGCATGCCGACCACAGTGTGGCCTCGGGGCCATCCGTGCCGTCGGCGGGGCCAGAGCTTGGCTTTTTCTGCCACTGTGAACAGGTGGATGGATGGAGGATGTCACTGCTGCATGTGTGTGTGCGTAGAGCAGCTGGCCAAGGCACTGCAAAAATTGGCAGGACTTCCAGCACTTTTCTCCAAAGTAAAAGGGAAGGGGAAAAAAAGAATCAAAAGGACTTACTGACACAAAAGGGTGTTGTGCATTGCAATGCACCAATAACCTCAACCTTAAAACTCCTGGGAATCACTAGCTTAGGTCAGGAGTATAGCTCTTGCTGGGCCTAACAGCCCAGTAACCCCCAAGCCTCTGCACAGCTGTTCTGGTCTAAGACAGTGTGACTGACTGGGGGAGAAAAACACACAAGACCTTTGGAAGGTCCCGTCCCATAAATTACTTCCAATGAATTATTTACAGTTTACATTAGCAGCCACACCCTACACAATATTATTAAACTTTACAAGGGTTTGAATGAACAGCTGCATCTTACACAATATTTTTTCATCTTTACATGTAAGACACTGGTTCTTTCCAGGCTGTTCACTAGGCAAGTAACATTATTTTTTTATTCAGCCACAGGGCAAACTGCCATTACTTGCTTGAAAAATTGTACCTCTGTTTATAGTGAAGTATTAACAGTATTTCTTAAAAGCTAGCTTACTTTGGCCTTACAGATAAGGTGTGGGGGGGAAACTTGCTCTCACAGTAATTTAGAAAACTAGTTTATTTCAGAGTTATGGTTACAGCTACAGTGCTAATGACTCATGGCATAAAAATTTTTTGGGTGATACCTGTGGTGGAGAAAGCTCCCTGCCTTCATTCTCATGTTAACATGGGGACTTGTGCAGCTGTCAGATCAAAGGCTCCAGGAGCTGCCCCTGCTTAGAGGTTGGAGATGCTTTAAGCTTGGGCAAGTTTAGTCTGGTGGGGATATAGTGTTGAGGCCAGGTTTTGCTTACATGCAAGCTGATGGAACCCAAGGAGAGTTGGTACCTGGAGTCTGATAGGACTTACAGGGCTTTCCATATAGGGCCTAAGGTAGACAAGGTCTTCTGCAAGGGGCTTAGCCACAGCTGGCTGAATGCAAAGACCAGTGGAGATAAAAGTAGTATCAGATTTTCCTGTAATGCGAAGTGTGAGGATGTTAACCTGAATCCATACACCTGGGTGCCAATACTGGATGAAGTTGGCATGGCAGATGTACCTGGAGCAGCTGTGTAGCAGCCACACTTGGGCATCTGCCAGGCTCTTAACCTCTCCCATCTTTCAAACCAAGAGACAGAGACTGGCAGTTCCTTCACATCTCAAAACAGCTTCACAGCAGGGGGGATATGGCTGTGCTCCACATTCTGGGCCCCTCCTTCTCCTTGAAGAGACTTGAAGTAAGGATTTCCAAACCAGAGGCTGGGTCAAAAAAAGGTGGTGATCCACTTGGGAGTGAGCCTGATGGACAGGGAGAGATGGTGGAACAAGTCACCTGCATCCAGAGCTAGGCCACTGTTAGCTGGCTTTTCCTAAACTGTCTTGCACATTTGTTGTTTGTTTCTGACATATACAAAGGAGCAGCGTCCAAGTGTGTTTTGTAAATTGACAAATGACAAGAAATTAGGTGGCTGTTTTTCTGATTTCTCTTCCTGATAAGCAAGGTCTCCCTTTCCCCCTGCTGCTCAGCAGAAGTAAACAATATTCCTTGGGTCAAAATTTAGCTTTCCTCTAGCTCTTCATAACATTTAGCTCACGGCAGTTAATGCCATTAGTCAGAGATCTCCAATTTAAGTGTCATAAAATACTAATTAAAATAAGGCCTTGGTGTCTCTCACCGGGTGTACCAGCTCAGGATGCTGCCAAAGTCTTATTGGGCAGGAGTTACTGGGACAGAACGAGAAAGTTGTTTTGTCGTGCTACAGAGGAGGTTAATTAGAAAACTTCTCACATTATTGGTGAACCTAATTAATTTCATTACTTCAGAAGAGAGTCCTGATTACATCTGGAAAATAGCTGATAACCCCAATAGCAAATTATGGGTAATTGATACAAGACCAGTCAAGTTTATGGTTACACGGCAACAGCATATTTTGCTGACTTTTGAGTAAGAGTAATGACTAAGACCTGGGCAGAGAGAGCAGCACAGAATATCCACGCGGCAGAAAGTGCCTTGTTCTGGTTTCCCGGGAGGAAGTCCTGACGATTTCAGGGAGTAAAAGAGGATGTTGCCATGGAAGGAGACTCACTGTTTTTTCATCGTTTTCACTAGGCAAATTGTGTCTGGACATCACCTTCACAAGGATACTATTTGTCAAAGCTTACTTGCTTGCCCTATGTTTAAACTCTACTGCACAGTACTAACGGGCTGCATTCTTTATTGTCTCTATGGATTTATAAATGAATAGTTCTTGTCAGAGTCGTTATGCACATAGACTTACATGAACTTAAAGTTAATGTGGCTTTCAGCCTCCCCTCTACACCTGCCCTTTGTGAAGATGTATTTCAAAAGCCATTTTCCTGCCAGCTGCTGAGCTGGTGATAGATGGGATTTCATTAGTAAGGCGGATAGGTACAAGCTGACATCCTGGTTGAATTGGTTATTGGAGCTGGGGATTACAGAAAATCCTTAGGGATGCGTGTACAGGCATGTAAAACCACCAAGGAAAAGAGCAATATAAAGAAAGTCTTTACCTTTGTTATTGCTCCAAAGGTTAGGCTGGCTTTGGAACTACTGGCTGAATGTAGCAAAGAAGCCCTCTTGAGCTAAATACACACCTTTTATTTTGTTGTACCTCCTTCCTTGTAACACATTTATTAAACCTTGCACGTTAACATAATAAATACACTATTACATCTGGCTTGCTACAGCCTGTTGCTAAGAGTGACTGGGAGGCTGGCAGAGCTTCCCGGGGATTCACCAATGCTGGGAAGTCCAACTGAGGTTTTCAGGGCGTTCCCCCCCTGAGCTGCCAAGCCTGGTCTGGGTTCTGGTAGCACAGGGTGGAGGAGCAGAGCCTCCTGGACACGCGCTGCCCCACGCCGCTGGGGCACGCAGCAGCGTGGTGGGCAGAAGGCCTGGGACTCCTCATGTAACTGTGAGGTTGTATATGAGCTTCTAGCTGCCTCAAATGGTCATACAGGGGCCATGTAATGAAAGGAAGGAAAAATGAAGATGAGATCTTGCCCACACTGGAGAGGGTTTGCTAGCACAGATTTCCAAGGGACTTCTGTTAAAACAACAGGGGAATTTTTTGTCTAAAGGAGTTCCTTTTGGCTGTGTTGGCAATTATGACTTTTTTGCCAAAAGGACCTTGCATCTAGAGCTTTTGCCATTGTAAGCGTGTCAGGCAGGGAATGAAAAAGAAATCATAGCTGCGCTGACAGTACCTTTCAACGCTGATGAGGAATGCCTACGATCGCACACAGAGACAGGCGATGAGTAAGAGACTCGAGGCCACGTTCTGCTCCAGCTATGCAGAGATGCTGAAGAACAATGAAGTGGAGCAGTTTGCTTAGGAAAGTCTCTCAGGGCTGTGGGATGTTGGATATGTGCCCCTATTCTTTCGGAAAGTAATAGCATTAAGTCATGGATAAGAGAAAGGAAGACACATACTCTTCTGAAAAATGGCCTATTAAATCTCTGTTTTTTCCCTTCAGTCCAGGGAAAATATTGTGCAATGCAGGTGATGGATGTGTTGCATTTACAAAATCAAAAGATGAAGTCAGTTCTTGCAAAACTCAAACTCAAGATGGGTTGCATAAGAGAACAGACCTGGCACTGCACACGATCTGATCATGAAGAGAAAGTTGTACATGTGCTTCTGTGTTTCTATAGATCAGGAATTTGTAGCAGATTGTGTCCTGCTCCACCAAACTTTCACGCCGTTAGTAGAGTTAGATGGTGTGAGACAATTTCTGTCAGGGGGCTTTGGCAAGCAGAGTGCCCAACTGCTCCGGGCCTTGCAGCATCAGCCTGAATGTTTGTGACAGGCAGAATGTTGATCTACAAAATTTGAAGCGTTCAGGTTTGCGCACAGACTACGTCTGCTTGGAGTTTCCCGTGCCCTTTCTAACCAAAAACTGAAAACTCTGATGCTGAAATTCTGCTCGTTATTGCCTTGCCAACAGAAGGATTTTTGTTTGCTCTCTCACTGCAGATACCTGAAGAAAAAGCTATTTGTCTTTTCAGAAGATGCTTAAAACAATTTACCTGACATTTTCATTTGAGTTATTGTAATCAGTTTATGTCTGGGTATGATTTTTTTTCTTTCCCATAATTAGACTAGCTTGTAGTCTTATCTTTATGCCATAGTTTAAACCTTGTGAGTAGAATCTCAATAAAAGACAAATGCCAAACCTTTTTATAAGCATTATTACTGTTTGTTGGATATGTAACGTAAGCATTGAAGTCTGAAAAGGTTCTGCCCACTACGCTTTCAAACGCATTTCTGTGGCAAAACTTACGGCACACTGAATGTTTACTTCTCATAACTGTCCCACAGAAATTGCAGTAATGCCATCTTAAATATGTTCTTTCCAATGCAGAACTAACATGATTGTAAAGCATAGTTCTTTTCATTCAATTTCTAATAATCTGGCTGTTCTGTACCTGCTAGCAAGTACTGCAGTGTTTATGCTGAGCTGCAGGCCTGCTTTCACAACCATAATATGTTCATGAACACATCCAAAAGGAGCTGAGATCAGCCCGCATATGGAGGGTTGACTTTCCCTTTAATGTGTAGCCAGTGGAGAGTATTTTTGTAAACACAGAAGGAAACCAAGCATGTAGATGTTTGGGGACAAGGTTCTTA
Source organism: Aptenodytes patagonicus (assembly GCF_965638725.1). Classification (NCBI taxonomy): domain Eukaryota; kingdom Metazoa; phylum Chordata; class Aves; order Sphenisciformes; family Spheniscidae; genus Aptenodytes; species Aptenodytes patagonicus. The sequence goes on along the minus strand of NC_134982.1, from coordinate 51,032,014 downwards.
ATTTATGGAAATCAATGCTACCCAGCAGAAGTCAGTGAAATTATGACAGCTCATTCCCTGCAGCAGATCTGCCCTTTGGCTTCTGCAAATGCATGTTTGTGTGGGTAATGTGGGACAAGCTGAATGTGGCCATCCACGCTGACTAATGTCCTTCCATGAGAATAGGACACCACTCAAAAACTTTACTTTTGCAAACTGTGTGCTGCATAGGAACGGGTTTCTTTCTGGCAATGCAATAAAATGATGCTGCAGCCTGCACTCAGAAAGACTCTATTTCTTACCGATTATTAAAAGCTCTCAAATTACATCAGTGGTAAAACTCCTATTGCCTGAGAGGAACTATCTGGCCAAATCAGAATACATCTAAAAACTTCAGCATGTATTCTTACAGGTAAGAATATCAAATCTGCTCCTACCTTTCTAGGTGTCAGGACTGAAGACTCCAGCAGGTCTCCAGGTCTTGCTGATTCAGACCTCTAACAGGGACAGTATTAAACAGGTTCAGGAAGGATTTCAGTATTCCTGCCCATCTCCGCATCTTTGCAGGGTTTTACTGTTACTGGTGGTTTTTCTGAGGCAGATCATTTTGCCAGCAGTGTGCACATGTAAATGAATTTGGCTCTAAAAAAAGAAAAAGAGAAGGAAAAAAATCCATAGTTGTAAGCCAGAACAACTTATGATGGACTTGAAAAGAAAAACAATTTGCCATCCCTTCTTCAAAACACAGTGTAATTTCCCTAAATTGATTCCTAGTCGTTTTTTTTGTCCTTGGTGGATATGACATGAAGAAACAGACTCAAAGTGAGGGAAGAAAGACTTAGGCAAGGCATTAAAAGCAGAGATAGTGAAGCGCTAGGACAGATTGCCTGGAGATGCTGTGGAATCCCCATTACTAGTGTTCGATGTTTGTCTTATTTCGTCTAAGATAAGACAAACATTTGTAGGGAATGACAGAGACAGTGATTTTGCCCTAAGAAAAAGAGTGGGTAGCCTCTTGAAGTCTCTTCCAGATTCCTGCCATCCTCCCCTCTCCTTTCCCTGTGGTTTATGTTTCCTTGAGGTTTCTGCCTGCCCTCTCCTATTTTCTTAACTGCATATTATGGAGGACTCGCATATAATTGTTGGGTATTTGAGTGTAATAAGCTGTTTTTCATTTTCTTTGATTTTCCAACTACATTTTGGTTGTTACATATCTGAAATAGCATATGACCTTGTTAAACCACACTTCAGTAAACTGTAGTTTGGAACAAAGAATGCAGTTTTGGATTTGGAGTTCAGCGAAGAACAAAACAATCTCATGCTACTGTCCTGCCAAAGAAAGACGTGGTACGCTTGAGGTGAAGGTCCTCAGAGGCCACTCAGAGGCCAGTGAGCCATCTCCTCAGCCACAAAGTGTACGGGTTGGATCACAGGGAGGGTATTAACCATAGGATCATCTGGGTGGTCTTCATGCCTCAGGCTGGCTGATTTGCAGACTATGCAAATCCTCACTCGGCAGATGAGCAAGGGAAAAGATGGAAGAGTGCTTCTTTCCACAGTAGGTAAACCACACATTTGTCTCTGCCCTTCAATCCTGTTGCTTGAAGCCAAGCTTCTGTTGAGTCATGAAGCCAAAGGGACTGCTGTGTTCCCCTGTGATGTTAAAAAGCTAAGACCCATTCTCCAAAAAAATTGTTTTGCATGGAGACATTAGGATGCCTTTTCCTGAAGACTTTTACAAAACCTCCAGAGTAGAATTTGAGGGTTATTCTCTCTTTAATCATAGAATCATAGAATCATAAAATCATAGAATCATAAAATCATAGAATCATTTAGGTTGGAAAAGACCTTTAAGATCATCATGTCCAACCATTAACCAAGCACTGCCAAGTCCTCCACTAAACCATGTCCCTAAGCACCACATCTACTCGTCTTTTCAATACCTCCAGGGATGGTGACTCCACCACTTCCCTGGGCAGCCTATTCCAATGCTTGACAACCCTTTTGGTGAAGACAGTTTTCCTAATACCCAATCTAAACCTCCCCTGGCACAACTTGAGGCCGTTTCCTCTTGTCCTATCGCTTGTTACTTGGGAGAAGAGACCGACACCCACCTCGCTACAACCTCCTTTCAGGGAGTTGTAGAGAGCGATGAGGTCTCCCCTGAGCCTTCTTTTCTCCAGGCTAAACAACCCCAGTTCCCTCAGCCGCTCCTCATAAGACTTGTTCTCTAGACCCTTCACCAGCTTTGCTGCCCTTCTTCGGACACGCTCCAGCACCTCAATATCCTTCTTGTAGTGAGGGGCCCAAAACTGAACACAGTATTCGAGGTGCGGCCTCACCAGTGCCGAGTCCAGGGGCACGATCACTTCCCTACTCCTGCTGGCCACACTATTTCTGATACAGGCCAGGATGCCATTGGCCTTCTTGGCCGCCTGGGCACACTGCCGGCTCATGTTCAGCCGGCTGTCAACCAGCACCCCCAGGTCCTTTTCCGCCAGGCAGCTTTCCAGCCACTCTTCCCCAAGCCTGTAGCGCTGCATGGGGTTGTTGTGACCTGAGTGCAGGACCCAGCACTTGGCCATGTTGAATTTCATACAGTTGGCCTCGGCCCATCAATCCAGCCTGTCCAGATCCCTCTGTAGAACCTTCCTACCCTCAAGCACATCAACAGTACTGTCCAACTTGGTTTCATCTGCAAACTTACTGAGGGTGCACTCGATCCCCTCATCTAGATCATTGATAAAGATTTTAAACAGAACTGGCCCCAGTACGGAGCCCCGGGGAACACCACTTGTGACCGGCCGCCAGCTGGATTTAAGTCCACCACAACTCTCTGGGCCCAGCCATCCAGCCAGTTTTTTACCCAGGGAAGAGTACGCCCATCTAAGCCAGAACTGCTGATAAAAGATTAATGCGTATATGCATGCATATACATGAATATGCCCATGGGTAAGTAAGCCTACAGGGCTGGGTGCTGCAGCTCTTATGCAGGTAGTCCCCTGACTTTGTTTTGAATATTTGCCACAGGTAAAGTGAGAAGGCCTCAGGAGGACTTATAAATCTTGACCCCACGCTACCTTCTCATAGCCTCAAACAGCATTACTTCTGAATACAAAACATCTGTGTGTTTTATCTCACTGCAGGCACAAGTGACAAGGGTCTTTGCTGCAAGCAGAAGAGCGATTAGACCATGACAAGGTTTTTCTTCTCTCAGCAAAGGTTGAGTGGGTCAGTCTAAAAAACCTTCTACTACCTGACCTCCCACCCTTTGTGCCTGGAGCACCCACTGATGCTGATGGATACTGGTTTAACAGTATGGGTACCTGGGTTTAAGACAGCAGGTGGCCCAAAGTATTGGATTTCATATCACAAAATTGACCTTAAGAATCAGCTATGGAAATAATTCAAGGGTTAAAGTGAAGGGGGGGCAAGGAGAAGAGTCTTTGGGGTCATCAAGGTCTATATTTATATCTTGTTGCCATGAAGGAACCAGTGCCTGAAATTGGCGGTTGAACGGTTGTACTCACAGAGAGTGAGCACGAATGTGTGTGCGTGGGGGGGTGTTTTTCTGCTAATATAGACCAGGACTCCCCTATAATTAGAGGTGGCAGGTGGTGAGGTCCTGCCACAACCATGCGTTCACTCTGGCTCCTCACTCAAAAATAGGATTTGGGGAAGCGGGGAGGCGTGCGAGGGGATGTTGCAGGTTCTTGGTTTTTGCACAAGGCGCACCTAACATGGTAACGCTGAGCATGATTGATATCAGTTTGAAGCAAGCTGGGTTTTATTTTTTTTTCTGCCCTTAACCAGATCTGAAAAGCAGTCCCAGGCTGTGGCTTCAGCAACCGGCAGCATGAGGCCAGCTGAGTTGTGTAGAGTCCCACAAAGGGTGTCTTGCTTCCGGCAGATGTCCCAGATACCAAGCCATTAGATCCCACCACAAAAATAGTTGCGTAAAATATTGTGTGTTGGCTTTGGCCTGACAGCGATGGGACTGTTCCGCTTTGCTGGGCAGGTGGAAACATCCCGCCAGGGCTGTGGCTTGTGTCCAGCAAGCCTTCTCCCTCCATGGGGCAGCGAGGTGCCTCTGTGCGAGAACGAGAAAGGGGAGAGAGATGGGGGAGTCTTCCCTTCCCTTTTACAGTCGTGCTTTTAAAAAACTGACACGTGTTTTCCTAACCAACTGCTGGCATCTAGCTTTGCTGCCACGAGGGATGGGAGAGGGAAGACAGCAGGGCTTAAGGCTTCTAACACATTTCGGGAGTGTTACTGTGCCTTCAGAAAAATAAGAACCTACAGCCAAACCCTCAGCTGGTGTCAACTGGCAGAGACTGGTGACTGCAGCACCGGGAAGCTGATTTACACCTGCTGGGGATCTGGACCCAGAGAAGAAGTGTGAAGGAAGTGGAGTGTTTTGCATTGCACAACACAAGATGGTGAGGAGCCTGCACACTCAGGAGCACCGTTAGTGTCAAGACTGCTGTTGGTCTTCTTAACACCACTTTCCCTTTTCAGTGTTGTGTGCTTCCCACCCGTGGCCTTTCCCAGCCTTGCCAGGAACAGAGCTCTACCGTTGCAGAATTTGAAGCTGGTAACCACTACTAACTGCTGCATACATATATTTTTCAGAAAATTGTACCATAAAAATCATGCCACAAATTATCCCAATTCCACAAAATAGTCCCATGTGAATCAGTCAGTGAAATCATGCAAGAATGCTGCTTTTGAAAACAAAATGTTCTTAGCCAGAAGAGGCCTTCTGTTTTGTTCAGTGGGTTTCAGACCTGGCTGAAAACTGTCTCTGCACTCCTTGTCCTTCGTCCTGGTTTTATGGGATGTGTACTGTCAATCTGAGCTGTGAAAGTGGGCCAGGCACCACACCCAGAGAAGCAACAACCTGGTACCGTCATCAGCGAAGTGATGGCAGTGCAGCCCAGCGGCCTCAGTACTTCTGCTGGGTCACTGCGCGTGACAAAGCCTGCGCTGCCTGATTTGCAGGCAGAGTGAACTAAGTTAATCCCCCTTGGGAAGTTCAAATGTGTTGCAGCCACACGTGCTGCCCCAAGTCTCTGCATCCATCGTCTTGCACCGCTTGAGTAATGCAGGGTGTGCAAAACAGGTGTCAGCTCTTCTAACGCAGGCTGGAAAATGTCACTGTTGCTTAAGTCAAATGTAAGTTATTTTACAAGCTGTAAAACAGTGGAAAATGAGCACTTGCACTCTCCTGCTTTTCATGAGCTGTCCTCTTTGTTTCTGGTGTCCAGGACTCTGGTAATCCTCTTCAGTGTAGTTGCAAGTGTGAGCTGCTCTGGCTCCCAACTGCAGCAGTTCATGGCTTTTACAACCTTCCCAGCCTAAAAGAAGGTGTATTTTGTGGTGCACTGGCAGTTTGTTTGTTTGTTTATTCGTTTCAGAAGAATCTCCAACCGCAGCAGATTTTTCCATTTTCTAGGAGAAGTACTGTAGGCCAAAAGTGGAAGAATGAGAACTGCGAGAAAATATAGGTTAATATCTCCCTAGGTCTGGAAAGCAAGAAAGCTAAATTGACTGTCAGTATGAAAATAACCATATAGGATCAGAATAAAAGTTCATTCACTCACACGTCCTGTCTCTGGCGTGTGCTTAGACCCGAACAAGCACGTGCTCCTACAGCACCCTCCGGTATAAAACTTCCTGGCTACCAGTCAGGCTCAGAGACTTGCCATGCTGGACACTGTTGCCTCTCTATCTTCAGTGGCCCTTTTAAGGACCTCCCTCCCTGGCTTTTCCTCATTGCTTTTTGAACCACTTTATAGTTCTGTTACACAGAGCATCTTGTGGTGGCGAGTTTCACCATTTCACACTATGAGGACAGAGTGAGGGGCTGTCGTTTCTCAGCCTGCTGCAAGAACACAGAAGCTCGGAAAGCACAGGAAAACAACCCCACTGGACTGTGCCAGCACCCAGTGCTGATGTGAAAATCAGAGATGGCAGGTGGAATGGGATTTGTCTGTGCCATGGAGCAGCAACAACTAGTCTTAAATAAATGTTCTTGCTAGCCTCCATCCAGGTTAGAGTGGTACAGAAGGCCGATGCCAGGTCCTGGTCTAGCTAGGTGAGTCCCTGACTGCTAGGATATCATTACTATTGATCAGTTTTATTGCAGCAGTACCTAAAGGTCCTAACTTGGATCTGATCTGCATTTTCGAGATGCTGTAAACATGCAGCAAAAAGACAGCTCAGCTCCTGAGAGCTGGCCACTGAAATATTTAGTGAGCAAGAGCAGGCGGATTCAAGTATGTACACAAGGCTGTAGATAACCACTACCTTTCTTTTGCCATTTCTAGATTTGCTGGATGCCTGAGTTGGTGCTAGACAGTGCAGGTTTTGGGAACACCTGTCAGACCATAACCAGAAAAATGAGAAGGCCCGGTTGGTTTCTCGGCTTCTTATGATGCTCTTTTAAGGAGCACCCTCTGCCCTGGGACGGAGTGCAGGGCTGTCCCTGACACATCCGCCAAATTAATCTCTGCTCTTGATATGCCTGGAAGGTGTTAGTTCAGTCAAAACTGAAACTCTCTTCTTGTCAACACTAGCCACTCAGAAAGGCAACAGAAGTGTGTATCTGCGTCTTAGCCAACACAGTGCTTCCCTGCAGAGTTGTTTAAAGGGGAGGGTGCCCAGCTCCCTGTCTTTGCTCTTTGCCTTCACCAAGATATTTGAAGTCTGAACCATTGCCTGACAGTGAAGAAAAGACAGCCTTTTCCTCTGTAAGCTGCAGTGTGTTTTGAAATAGGTTGTCAATTTCCTTAGTAGTGATAGATCAGAATAGGAACAGGTCTGTAGCTTTAAATGTACGGTGTCCTAGACCATCCTTACATCTGCTCTGGGACTTTACAATCTGCTGTTAACAAAACAACTAGTTAATAAACTAAACTAGTTTAGGATCCAGAAAAACTAAGCAATCAAGCAGGAAGCTCTAAAACATAATGTAAATCCTCTTGTGTTTTTTAAGTCTGGCTGTGCTCAGTGCTTTTAGCTGGGGTATGTTGTATAAGTGATTTCTTTGCTTTTATGGAAGGCAAGGTAGAAGAGAGGGTAAAAGTATAGTGCAAGAACAGTGTAATACTAAGACTGCAGTTTGTGAGATTGGCCATTTTATTGCTTAGTATCTCAGCAAATAGGGTCAAGTATGTACTTTTAAATATTAGTTAAGCCATGGCCTTTATTGACTGATGTTGAAGGATATTGCTGTTTGATAAAATAAGACACAAAAATAGTGCTGGTAATTAGTTATTAACATTTTTTTCTTCTTTTGCTTGAAACTCACTTTTAAAAGCTTGAAATAGAATTCTCTGGTTGAAACAGGCCTGTGCAGCTGGTCAGAAAAGGACCAAAGACTTGAGCTATCATAGGAAAATTATGGGCCAACATCAGGTATGGTATAAATGAGAATATCTCAAGAAGCTCATTGAATTTGTTCATAAAGGTGCTAAGTGATAAGTGATGAGGAAGTCTGCTTGTCCTATTTGTACTTAATGCATGCCAGAATCTGAGTTTTCTGTTGGTCTGAATGACAGCACACAACTGATGGCTTGCAAATACCTTTCTATAAGGATCAAAGCAATTTAGGAGCTTAAGTTACAATAGATATCTAGAGGTATGTTTCTCACAGGCATCTAAAATGTGATCTGATGTATTTAATTTTTTTTAAAAAGCATACGATACACTTGCTTTTTGTGTGCAAGTATATTAGCCCTAAAAGATGCTTTAACTTAATATTTCTTGTACCTCTTCCCCCCTACAGAATGTTTTGACATGTTGTGGAAACAAATAAGCAGCAACAACTGTGTTTGTACAGTAAGTACACACAAAAGTTCTGTACCTTTTCAGATAGACTTCTAGATCGGAGTTGAAGAACCAAGAGACTTCTGCAGGCAGAATGATGTTGTTGGAACAGTGTGCAAATGGCTCAACTTGTTGAAATGAGCCAAAACAAGATCATTTATTCCTAGATAATTGCATCAAATCAAGTCTGAGGTAAATGCAATTTTGCCTGTGGAGGGAGATAATATAATGTAGCTAATATAGAATAGGAAAACAGACTTCAGGACCAAAATTAGTTCCTAATATAGCTTCAGTGGAATCAGTAGATGTTACACTGGCAATGAATATGACTCATATTATCCTATAGAAATGATATATATATGAATATGACCTTTTCAATATATATGAAAATGACCTTTTTAATATGTTAGCAATCACTTTTAATAATGCATTTATTAAATGCCATATTTCCTAATGAGTTAGTTAGACTGTTGTAAACCTATTTATCTAAGATTTTTTTTTAAGTCATGGGAGAGGTTCAGCAAAGTGGCACACCTGCTTAGTACTCCAGCATTTTAACATGATAGCATGGGCCATAGTCTGCTCTCATTGATGCCAAGAAACCCCAATGTAATAGGAAAACAGGACTTCTGGCCAAGGGGAACACATATTTGTCCTAGATGAATTAATTTGAGAGAGGATGGTTATTCTGCCAATATTCCTATAACAAGCAATAGCTTCAAAATACAGCTGTAGTGTCCCTAAAATTAAGTTTTGTACTCTGATCAGAATACATTGACTAGGCTTAGCATTTGATTTTCCTCTGTGGTTGATGTCTTTAAAAGGCCTTTTCTTTTTTTTTTTTTTTTTTTTTTTGGTGACTGAGATGATTCTTGAAATAAAGTGTGCCAACTGTGGGGGAAAAAAAACCTTACAAATTTTCATGAAAATAAGCGAACATTGTGTAAAACTGCTCAATCTAAAGCAACAAACTTCTTCACAGAGGTCAAGATCATGAGATGTGTCTAGACCATCAGAAGATTTCACACTGATTTTACTGTCTAAAGAGAAAAGCGAAGGAATGAGGCATGTGAAGGCCAATAATCAAGATAGAGGGCTGTGCCGGAGCCCTTGTGTGGGAATGAGGCTTGGGGAGCAAAACTTCTTCAGCTGTCCAGCTAAAATCAGTTCCAGCCAACACTGTGATATCTGTTTATGTACCTTTTTCAGTTCATGACCTCCTACAAACAGCTTGAGAAGGACATTCAAGTTAAACTATAGGATAACATTTGTATTATGTAAGGAGCTGTACAAAGCTCTGAAGGGCAGTGGTGACACAGGTTATCTTTACCATATGTCTGTACCAAGCACTGAGCATGATCTTACTTAGTGCCTCCATGAGCTGTCAGACCTACAGTATGACTACTAAGCAGACTAGTACTAGCACTGAGAAAAAATGAAAAATGTTTAAGTACTCAGAATTTGAAGGGAGGGTAGTGAAAATTGGTTATTGTTTCATTTCTGCCTCAGCCCCCTCTAGACACATAAAGATGGTAGACTGAGTGTGGGGTTTCTTTTAAGGAGGTAATAATGGATGTGAAGTGTGAAAGAAATGCAGTCTAATGCTGCTTCGCACTCACTGTAATCACCCTTCCTCCCTGCACAGCTGCTCCATGCAGCCCAGCTTTTGGTCTCAGTTTACCTCCTCCTCAGCCTTGCTGTGGCCAAAGTGGTCACAGGAGCTGCAGGGCCTCACATCTGGGGCAGCCAAGGGCGGCGGGGGACAGCAGCCACAGCGGCAACCTGCCCCGGCTGTGTGTGCAGCAAGTATTTTCTGGCGTGGTGTGGGCTTCGGTGCCTGTCCTCCATCATCCATCCCATCACTGCTGGGGGACACCTCGGCTCCTCCAGCACCAGCGCAGGCTGCCAAGCAGAGAGCCTGGCTCAGACAGGACCGGGCATCTCCCATTGCAACGACTGCAAAACGTCACTCACCAGAGACAAATTCCCATGAGAAGGACCGTCCCACGGGTGTCCCCATAAAGCACGTATTTCCTGGACAGATGCAGTTTCAGACTGACCACAGGTCAAAGAAGAAATCATCAGTTCTTCCTGTGCTCAGCCTCTGAAACGAGAGGCAGGTGACTTCCATAGATAGAGAGGGAATCTGTTTTTTTGTAATTATCCATTTTTACTAGAGGGATATGCTCAGTAAGGTCAGTGGTTCAGCACAGGGGTAAGGATGGATAATTTCTTGGTTTATATCTGTGGGCTCACTGTGGGGTTTGCGGCTCACCAGAGACCCCAGGACAATGCAGAAACAGTTTTCCGCATATGGGTTTCCAAGTACAGGACAAGACCCTTGAGTTCACATGGGCTAGACTGAGGCATACAGAAGGTCACTTCACTGCAGGATTATTAAACTTGTCTTAATTTACTCCTTTGAACAACAGTCTGATCTACATGTCCATAAAAGGTTTCCTGGTTGTGTATGTGTGTGCGCGTGCCTGACATAAATAAAAGATGCACTGAAGAATTGAAAAGAAATCCCATAAAATATTTTTACACAGAACAGCTGCATGTCTGGTCTCTTTAGCTTTATGTTAATTTCTAACAAGTAGCTTCAAATTTCTCAGTGCAAGATTCTTGTTTTTTCTTCTATTCTGTAAAACTTCTCTTTTAAGCCCAGGCACCAACATGTTGCTCTCTTTTCTCCTCTTTCCCCATACATCTGCATCAGACAGATTATATTTGTTCAGCAAGACAGCTAAAGTCACTGCCTTTCAAACTTGTGTGATGTATTACATTCTCCTACTTGACTCTCATTTTAAATAAAACTTTGTTCTTCATCTACTTGGAGACCAGGAAGGGGACAATTTGGCTGCAAAAGGACATACTCTGGGATCAAACGGGGGTGGTGGGCAGGGGGGGCTTGTGGAATGGGTACGGCTCCACATCTGAGTTTCCATTCACCTTCATCCTCCATCGTTTGGGGTTTTTTGGGTCTAGCAGTAATCCGAGCAGCTCGTTTTGACAGATTTAGAGTGTTTCATACAGTAATTGGAATCTCACTGCTTTAATGTCTTCATTCAAACAGTTTCTCTGATCATGGCACTGAAAGGGAAGTCTTAAGCTATACATAGCTTTATGTGAAAAAAAGGAGGTTTATGTGATTATGGTAATAGTTCATAAAATCTAACAGACAAAGAATAATGTAGAATTCATTTATTCATAACAGCAGAAGTTAATATTCTTCTTGCCTACAAAAGAGTTTCAGACATTAATCTTTTCTCCTGGATTTCTGGTATTCTGCAGAGCTAGTTTGGATTGCTTCACTATTACACATGCTCTAACTTCTTTTTTTGTCCTTTTTAGTCTCGTCAAAATACTGTTTTTCCTTAAATAAATAATGCTGATTCCATGAAGATGGTATCAAAAACTGTCTTCCAACTTTCCTGCAGATTTATGTAAATATTTGAACAGAACACTGAATTCTGGTCTCTGTTTTGCAGCTAAGCATTTTAGTGATACAGAATAAATAACTTCCATGCAACTGAAGATTTAAGATTTAAGCAACTTAGCATATCCTTTCATAATTTGAGAGTTTCTTGTTAATGGTGCATTTGCTTTGGGAACAGGGGAATAGTGTGTGTGCATGTCTGTTTATATATGTTATTTATATTATTTCAGTAGGATACTGCTTTTTCCTTTATTTTATTTTCTTTTATTTTTCCTGATGATCCTCCTCTATTTCTTTACTGTCTGTCTTATCTAAGATGCTTCAAACCTCCCTAAATGTAATTTTAAACTGAGCTCATAAAAGGTTGGTAACAGCTTCAAATACTTAACTAGTTACTTGGGACCAAACTGTATGCTCCCTTGGCCTGACTTTGTCGAAAGCTTGCAGTTGAAAGCAGAAAAAATTTGGCATGTAGCCATGAGAGAATTGAAGACCAAAGAGCATAGGCACAGTGATTCAGATTAATCTCTGTATTAACTTACTGAAGCAATACATCTGGAAGATATTAAAACAATTTTGCTGTGTGATCTGTCAGTTATGTGCTATCATTCTAAGGAGTGGCTCTTTAAAGCCCTGTCCTCCAGGTTAACTGAATTTTGTGACGGCAAATTGACAGGTCACAGGAGATGCTTTTCCTTAGAGGTGTCTGTGGGGAGAATCTGCGGCTTTTGGTGTTAGGCCCAATGCCTTTTCATGGTTTTATCAGGGAGCTGAAAATACAGGAAAAATTGCTGTTAATAAAATTTGTGGATGACAACAGGAACAGAGATCTGCTAGAGAAATACGAGTATAGAGAAGGGAGGAAACTTCAGAAGAACAGCAATCTGGCCATTTGCCTTTTTCTTAATAAGGCGTGTTGGCTAATAAGAATTCCTGACCATACATGCCTCTGTGTGTGCGTGCACGCACAAGGATGGAAATAACATAGTTCTCTTTTTTCGTAAACATTGGTGACCTCTGGTGAGCTTCTTGCATGCTCACTCTACCTGTGAGGTGCATAGCTGGAGAGAGGGCTTTGTTCTTTGGGTCAGATGGGGGTTGGATGAGACCACCTGTCCAGGCCATCCAGATCCACAGGATCCCCACCTTCCCTGGCAATCTCTGCAGTTTTAGAAACTTGGCTGGTTTGAGCTCTTTTTGTTTATGGCTTTGTTGAGTTTATGGCTGGGGAGCATTGCTCTAAGAGCTTTAAGGGAAGTGACCTTTTGGTTTATTCATTGCCACATGCAGACTGTGAGGAGCAGAAACAAATAAGCTGTTGGCATCACAGAACCAATATGAAGTGGTTTTGAGTTGCAGGCCAAAAAAAAAAGAGGTGAACTCCTGACCTTGAAATTTATGGGCACTTGGCTACTCACTCTAAGAGAGTATTGCCTTCTTTCTGGGTTCTTCAGCTTCACTTAATCACCTAAAGCTAGGTATACATTTTTCAATTTTAAAAATAGTCATATGCTGTAACTAAAAGGGGAAGAAAAGTTCAGTTCCAAAAATACACTCTGTCACAGAAAAGAGACATCTTTCCAGAATATAACAAAAATCCCCACCAACAACATGCACATCTGCCCCCCACATCATCATTCCTGTGATGACAGCTAGTGCCTCATTTCTTCCCTGCTTTCCTTGCACAGGCGGTGAGAGTGGCATTCCTGCTGGGGCAGCCCCAAAACAGGCCACCTGCAACAAGGAAAGAGGAAACAATTCATTGGAGTGATCAGCACTTGTCTAAAAGGCAGAAACAGCACTGCTAGCAATTGTTTGTCTGAGGTTTACGTTGGCATCCTTAGTCTCTGCCCCTGGCTCATCAGCAGCAAGTGGTACCAAAGAACCGGTGCACTGCACAGCTGTGCCAGGGCTGTGGCACTGTTGTCACCATGGCGGGGCAGGATGCCAGGCCGTGTTCCTCAGCAGTGGCAGGAGGTGGCACCAGCCACTTTTTTGCCATTTCACCCTTGCCCCGCAGAAGCCTCTCAAGGCTGACAGCTGTCCGATGCCCTTTGCACAAGACCTGCCAAGGGGCAAACAAGTTTCTCTGGGTGGCAATGTAATTGGTGAAGAATTATGGTCAGTCCAACAGGAAGACCAAAGGCCATGCAAAAGTGCAGAGGCAGTGAGCATGCAGCAGTATCTGCAAGGTTTTCCTCCTGGAATGGGTAAAACTTGGCCAAGCTCACCCCGCTGCTGTGGGTTTGCTGCGACTAATAGCAAGATTGGAAAGTACATGCCTGTTAATTAGTGGTGAGAATAAAATATTTCTGAAATAAGACATATTGACACATGGCTCAACGTTGCTAAGCACAGCTTAAGGAAAATAAATATATCAACCAATGAAGGCACATTAATTTAATCTTACATGGGCCACAAAGATGAAATGCCTTTTTTAACAGTGTGCTATCACAGTGCCCCTACAAACACGGTACGACTGCCAGGGTGCAAGCTGAGCTTTATTGCTGGCCTGAACTTCCCAGATCCAATTTCCAGCTACTTTAAGTTTGTTAGCTTATGAGTGGAAAACTGTGTTTCTCAAAGCTTTTTCACAGGTGATGTGTATTTTTTCTCTCCCCCTTCCCACCCCACCCCACTTTTTGGAGTTACTGATTTCCTGGTGACCCCCAAAGGCATGTGGGCACATGCGCTAGCCAGGACACAAGCACGCTGGCAGCAGATCAGCTCCTCGAAGAAGGAGGAGCAAGGACTGGCTGCACCTACTGGTTATAGGGATAAATGCCCCTTCCCTTTGGAGTACATGTCCCAGTACAGATGACATTTCCAGTGTGTGATGGCTATGTTAGCTGAAGAGTGTACGGTATTTGGTTTTTGTCCCACAGTGGGCTGAAGGTCCAATACCCCCCTGCAAGGGATTTGGACCACCACGTCTCTGGTGGCACAAGGTTGTCCCCCGCTCTTCTCCCAGCCCCCCCACCCCCCACCTCCCGCCCTGTCATGGGCATTCCGAGGACTGTGACATGCATGGGTGCTGAGGTGACAATAGGCCAGCAAGGTGCAAGGGGTGGCTCTGAGTGCCCACTGCCTCCAGGACAGCAGGGAAAGTGCCAGCACCACCACCATCACCACCGGCTCACGCAGGTGAGCTGGGTCCACACCTCCCAGGGAGGGAGGGAAGGGTCCTGGGAGGGAAGGGTCCTGGGAGGGCCCCCAGCAAGGACACCTGAAGCCCCCTGCTGCCCCCTTCATGTTCGCAGCACATAGCCTCCCTGGTAGAAGCCTGCCTGATTTTTGCTCTAGAGAGGTGCAGACCCACACAAGATTTATGTTAAATGGCAGCCTGCAAACAACTTTGGGACCCAGAGCCCCTCGGTGAAGCACAAGGCTGTAGGAGAGGCTGGGTATTTCAAAAGGATTTGAGGGTGTCTCACAAGCAGCACGAATTAGCTGCTCGAGTTGTGGTGGACTGATTTACAGTCCGAGCGATGGCTTTTATGTTCTCAGAGATCCCTGATACCTGATTGTACTGGTCTAAGTCGATCAGTAGTGGAAAATTTATTGGTGTTGGGAGGAGGACAACCTAATTGAGGGAGCAATTCAGGGGATGAAGTGTGATGGGTAAAGACGGGGACAACTCCTTGGTGACTACTTGCAAGAAGGCCTGTGAGATTCAGGCACTTATCTGGGCCCTGGAAGACAAATCTGGAATCTTTATCATCAAATAGCAGGCAAAGCATAAATCAGCTCACAAATGCAGCCATTTGTTATTGAGAAAATCTAACTGAAACTTGTATTTCAAAAAGGTTCAGAAGCTTTGGATGTCTTGTTCCTTCACATGCAGCAGTCATTAATTCACCCCAGAGCCCTACCTCCACCCCTCCTTTGCCTTGCCTCGGGTCCCAACCTGTCCCTGCCCAGTCCTGCCTGGATCCCAGGTGTTCTCTGTCAATACCTGTGTGGTCATCATGGTTGTCCCATGGTGGAGAGATACCTGTGGGTGGTACCCCTTGCTCTTCTGGAGACAAGGTGCGTAGGACATGTGTGTTCAGCAGCTGCAGATGGTCCTCAGCTCCTTCCCTGCCAACTTCTTTTCTCCACAGCAGCAAGATGTCAGAGGTAGAAAATACTTTCCGTAAATTTGCAATATATGGTGACACATCTGCCAGTGGCAACGATATGACTGGGAAAAACTTCTCCAAGATGTGCAAAGAGTGTGGCGTGATGGATGGGAAAGCCGTGACCAGCACTGACATTGACATCGTATTCAACAAAGTCAAGTGAGTGTCGCAGGGAGGCATGGTGGGCAGCACAGCCAGGAGGGAGGAAGGAAAGGCAGGAGGCAGGCAGGCTCTTGCGCGAGGGGCAGCCCTGGGAGTTTCCCATCCTGCTGCCACCCAGCAGCAAGGTAACTTTCCTCTTGGTCTCCCGTTGCCATAGGACTAAGGGTGCCCGCACCATCACCTTTGCTGAATTCCAGCAAGCCATGAAGGAGCTCTGTGGCAAGCGCTTCAAGGGCAAATCGCCAGAGGAAGCGCTGCAGGCTGTGTATGGCCTCATTGAGGGGAAGGATCCCGGCAGCGTGGGTGCCACGGTCAGTATGAGTTCCCTCGCCTGCTGTTCACCTTGAGCTGCCTAAGCTGCCATGGAACCATCCCTGCTGTAGGGGCCCTCCTTGCTCATAGGGAAGAGTTTGTTTGCAAACTGTTTGCTAACACTGGCTGCCTCTTGCTGGCCTCCTCTCTTGCAGAAAGCCACCAAGGTTGGTGGGGTCGAGAGGCTGACGGACACTAGCAAATACACTGGAAGCCACAAAGAGCGTTTTGATGAAAGTGGCAAAGGGAAGGGTCTTGCTGGGCGCCAGGATCTGACAGACAACAGTGGCTACGTTGGAGCCTACAAGGGAGCTGGCACGTATGACCAGAAGCACTAGGACTGAAACTGCTTAAGGAAACAAGGACTTTTCCCCTATAACATGGGAGGAGAAGCAAATAAACATCTCATGCAACCAGCCTTCTGTGTCTGTGCACCCCAAATCCGACAGGGTGGGAATGCATTGGGTGGGCACTGGATGACTCGAGTGGTGCAGGTTCCCCATCTGACCATACTTTGATTGCTGTGTGGTGGGGTTAAATCCAAGCACAAGCTAGCCTTCTGGAGGAAATTCTATGGGCCAGCTAGTCCACTGCCATCACACTGCTTTGCATTTCCAATCAAGCGAACAGTAGGTTGGTCTCTGAATAGTCACTCAGTATTTTTATTCTCCCCTCCCAACACGCTATACTTTTTGCTATGATTTTTGACTTGGGGAGCAGTGTGTGCATGTGTTTGTATAGCTACACTGGGTTACATTTGAGTTGATGGTTTCTGGTGGCAGACAGCCCACCAGTGGTACCTGACCACACCTTGAAGAGCACTCTTACAGGGCATAGGATGCAACATGTACCACACTGTGAAGAGGGAAGGGGTACCAATAACACCAGTTCCTGCTTTTTGCTTTCCCCTTCCCCCAGGTTAAACCCGTTCCTAGCACTTGGCATGGTCACTCATTACTATTTCCCCAGGCTTCAGGATGCTGGCAGCTGGGGAAGAGTTTGTGAGCCTAAGGAAAGCAAATAAAGAGCTGTGGTGCAGGGGATCAGGAAGGAGGGAAGGCCTGTGTGGAGCATAGCAGGCCCTCTGTACTCAGGAGGACGGTTTGCAAGCTCTGCCCGCACCCAAATCCTCTCCCCAGCTCCTCTCTCTTTTCCCCCTTCTGCCTCCCAGCCCTACCACTGTGGTGGCTTATGAGATCTCTAGTGCTGACAAGTCCTAAAATCACACGTGCACTTGTTCTTTCCCCCTGGCATTTTGGCAGGCTGGTAGGACTAGCAAGTCCCTTGTCCCTGCTGCTGCATCTGTGGCTGTGTGGCCAGTTTTGGGGTGCCCAGTGTGGGCACCCATCCAAGACACACTGCTGGGCAGCAGAGGGCTGTGAGGCGCTCCTTGGGTATGTGACTGGCTCTCAGCCCACCAGGGCTGCCTTCCCTGCTGAGGACTTTCAGTCTCCTAGATTTAGCATAACTGAGCATTTAGGTATAACTGAAACAGCACATTTGGGACAGTTTCCCCTGACATTATGGAGAATTACATAGCTGTGCTATTCCAGTCCTACAAGCCCTCATCATGGGCCATGATATAGGTACTGAAGGCACAACACTTGCTCAGAGCGCATTGCTCTTTACCCCATAGCACTCACTAATGTCCTCCTTGCTGCCCTAACCCCAGATAACATAGCAGTTGGGTGGATCTGGGAATTAACGAATCCCACTCACTCACTCACTCACTCACTCTTACGCTGTCCTTACACACTGATGACATTTTAAGCTACTTTAAAAATGATCCATTATGCCCCTGGGTAACTCAAGTGTGTGAAGTGATTTGGTGACTCTGGGATATGTGGCAGAAAGTCCTACATAAAAGTGAGCAGATACATTGGGCATAATTGACAGGGTCTTGGTAGCTGGGGACTGCAGGGGTGACCTGGGAGGAGGAGGTCACAGACTACCCTGTGCTGGCCCACAGCCTGAGCAGGGCTGGAGCAGACATGCCACCAGCAAGTGCTGTAGCAAAGAAACCCCTGAGCAGGGACAGGCACACAGAAGACACTGGAGGAGGTATGACTCTAGAGGGACTGCGGCTGGTGGAGAAGGCCACACCAGAGCAGTGCAATGAGAAACAAGGACCAGCAAAAGAAGAGGAACCACAGTGGCTGACCCCAATCTCCTGTGCTGTCCATGGCCTCCTCAAAGGCACTGTGGGGATGGGACACCAGGAAGTGGGCAGGAGAGGTGTCTGGGGGAAAACCGATGTATTTCCCCTAAGTGTTTGTTTAATTGCTTGTCTTTATTTCTCAATATCAAAGAACTGATAATTTAAGGTTTATGTTAGTTGGCAATAAATAAACTGTGAAATTCAGACTCAGGACTGCTTCTTTGCCCAAGACAGTAGGAATGGGATATAGTAAAATGAAAAGAATAACACTGGAACATATGTAAAAAAAATAGGCCTTATGCCTGCTTTTTAATTTTTCGTATACCTCAGATCTTTAAAACACATACTCAGGGTGGCTGTCCTCAGCAATGCTGTCTTGGTACATCATCCTGTACAACAGTTTAAGCAAGTACCTGTAAATTAAGAGGTAACAGGATGTTGTACAAAAAAGAAAAGCTAATGCACTCAATAAAACAATGACAGAACGTTCTCACATAGCTCTGGTTTTGGTCACATAGCATTCCTTATTTAAATACTGTCAGCAGGTAATTGCAACAAATATTAATATTTCAGAGCTATGATTGCTATTCCTGATGCTTTCTCTTATTAGTTTCTGAAGTGGCTCTATTCATCCTGTTGCTCTTGAGACGCTCCTGCAAAAACATGGCTGAGAGGCTGCAGGACTGTATGACAGTGCCCCAGACCTGGACACAGCTCTTCTACTGTTTTCTGTGCTTTGGTATATAAGTCATAGTCCCCTGGCCTTCCCAGGATGAAGGGCTGATTGATTTCTTCCCCACGACATAGCACTATGTGGGGTGCATAGCTGGTGCGTGTTACAGTGTAATCAAAGATATAGGTTTGAGGTTCTCCCAGTATTTTCCACACGCCCTCGCCCCCAAACGCTTATTAACGCATGATGGGTAGTAATCAGCAGGGTCCTGCTGATGCTTAGTGGCCAAGCAGAAAGGCATACCGGCTTCATGGGCCCAGCAGTGTACTACCACCAAATAATGCAGTTTTCAAGCAAAAGATGTACGTACCAGCAGCCTCACAGCTGTATCAGTGTCCAGGTTTGGTGTGGCATATGATGTCTCCATTCCTTCTAGCTGCACTTCAAACACCTTGGAAACTTTTAATTTTGGGGGAAAGAAAGACAAGGACTGCCCTCAATAACCAAGCAAACCTTGAGTGTATTTCTTTATTCAGGCTTCAGCCTCCCTGCAATTAAATGACTCAAGAAATTGCCCACATACAGTTCTTCAAACAAACACAAGAATGTGTTGCATTATTAGTTTCTTATATATATACATATATATATATAGCTGGCATGGAAAAAGCTGTGGGAGCTTTGGGAACAAACTGAGAGCTTTGTGCTTGTGTAGTGTGAGTTCTGGTTTGCATTAACTTGGGTACAATGTGACACTGGAGGGTGAATTTCTGAGACATGATTCAGTCTGTACTTCATCCTGTAATCTAACTTGTGTAGTGCTCCAGCACCAACAAGAATCACTACTTGTCCTGCCTATTCCTTATAAGTAGGAACCACAAAAAAAAATGAGGAATGCCACGCTCACTCCCTACGGCAGCTACAGAATGGACAGATAAAAAGGAAGTCATGGTTGACTGAAGAGTTTAAAAATAGTACCTGATTGCTGCATGTCCCTGGGGAAGCAGTAATACCAGTGAGTATAAGATTTTAAAATAGCCAAAGACATGCATGTATCAATGACAGAGTCAGCAACACATTTGCAAAAGGAAAAAAAAAAAAAAGAAAGAGTTTATGCTCTAGTGCATTGGGAGCCTGCAAAAATTGAGGTGGCTCTTCAGTGTAAAGGTGTGTGGGGGGGTCCTGTTACACCACTGCCATCTGATACTAAATATCTGTACCATTTTGTATTTGCTCTCTTAAAGAGGCCATATTACCTAGAAAACCAGCCATTCTGAGAAGAAGAGGTTAGGAACCTTCCACTCGTCGGTGGCTGATGTTTATTGTGCATCACTTCTCTGCGCTGTCCTTTGACTGTCAGAGGGAGCATGAGGGCTTTGGGAGAGGGCTGGCTGCTGCTGCTCCTGTTGCCATTTAAGCATGTGTTTGCATAGTAGTCAGAAGAACAAGGCCCATGGAAGCTGCTAGAAGAGAAATGTAGCTGCATGCATACAAACATCCCAGATTGGGGGATTTACTGGCAACAGTGGAAATCTTGCTGAAACAAAACGACATTGATAATCCATGTTTACACCCAGCTATGGCTACGATGTGTCATTACTGTGGAAAAATAGGGAAGCATTGGCTCCAAATTACATATCTGTTGGGGAAAAGAAACATCAAACCAAGCCAAACAGCCAATTTACAACTACTCCAAAGTAGAGTGGAAAAAATACCCCTAAGTCCTGCTCTTTGGCAAGCTCAGTGAGCTTGTTTCTCTCATGCGTCTCTTGATGTAACCCTGCCCCCACCCCACGGTTCCCTTCCATGCACTTTCCTTGCTATCTTCTAGACTCAAGACCAACACCAGCAATTCTTTGCCAGCTGGTCGTTGCTTCAGGGTACTGGAGGTGGGACCTGATACACCAGTCAGATAGAAATCACTTGATAACATTGATGAGATCTGCACACAAATTAGAACAAGATCTGAAGATACGGCTACAGTGGCTGTGTAGTAAGAACTAAGGCAGTAGGATAGGGCATTATCAAATAGGTAGGAAAAAATGACGAGAAACTACACACGCGTGTGTGCATGTGCGTGTGTAATGTTTTTAAAGCAAAGTCTTCAAACTGTGCAAAAGACAGCTATAAAAGGCCTCTTCTACCTACTCCGCTGCTCAGGCATGCAGTTACAGTCTTGGCACTCCTGCTGTAGCTGAAACCGGCACAATTTCACTTTAACAAAGCAGGAAGAAAGAACCGATGTTGATGTCAATGCGTCCACTGGCTGGTGGCAATGCAGCAGGATAGACAAGCAAGTATCCATGCAAAGTAATGCTTGCGCTGCAGCATGTGCTGATGGCTCACACTATTTTCTGTGCTATCGAACGCTTCTTTGCAAAGTTGCTTCTATTTTTTTTTTTTTGTTGCAGGTTGTATTTCTAACCTGACAGAGGCACGGGGAGCCCGGCACGTGGCTTACTGACCTGCTGTCACACAAGGCCTGCCAGGCAGGCAGCTGTAGCTGCACCCATGTGGCAGTGGGACTCCTCCATGAGCAGTTTGTTACAGTTAAGCAAGGCCTGAACCTAACAGGCTCTTACCCTGACAGTTTTAAGGCACTTGCAATGGTAGACAGATGTGAGGAGTTAATCATCTATCCATGTTTATACTGGACTGGTCAGCCAGGTGCTATTTACATTCAAAGTTATGAATTTTAATGGACAGCAGTGTAATTGCCTTCCCTAGCTGCCTCTTGTTTCCTCTGCTTCTCTGGTTATGGAGAAATGTGCACATCTCCACTGCCTCAGGGAAGCAGTGGTTATACTCAGTGCAGAGTTAATTATATGCCAAGGAACCCAGTGGGTATTCACCTCAATTAACACATATATGACAGAAAAGAAAAAACACCCATTTGGAGATTGATGCACAGTGGTAGCCTGGCTTCAGAGAGCTCTGTGTAGTTGGAGGACTGCTGTTTTCAGTCAGGTTTGCGCTACATCACTCTGTTGTTTCACAGGAATCCATGGTGTAATACAAGCCTGAAGGAAGATGTGTATGCCATAGGCTTGTCTCTTTTTTCCAGCACTATTAATCGGTCTAATAGGAGACAACTTCTTTCCCTACACACTTTGTCTTTCTGGTAGTCACTGCATGCTCCACCCTCATTCTTCTCCTCCTTTTCCAGCTGCAAACCTTCACAGGTTACCTGGCTGCCCCAGTAAAGGTGTTTGCGTCTCAGCCCCCAGCTGCCCATAGTTACTGCAGGAAGCATTCAGCTGAGTCTTGCCCGTCAGCCCTACAACCACTCCCCACCACCGTCGGGCCCGCAAGCTGCCCCGGCAGGGAGAGCTGGGGCCCAAATGCAGTTGTGCCACTGTCTCGTGTCGCACCGTGGTATGTAGCACTGGGACACACTGCTGGGGAGTGGTGATACTGACTCTTTTCCATCTGAGTCTGGGATCACTTTAGGTCTGATATTGTTTTTCTTCACTGTCAAACATCAGATGGTGCATTTTCTCTCTCTCTTTTTTCTTCTTCTTCTTTTTCTGCATGACTTACAGGCTTTCTGTCCTCACTAAACTTAGGGTTGGTAATTACAATTGCTGGCTTAATTTTCCTCTGTACTATTCAACCCAGATGCCACCCTCACTCCCTTCTATGCATGTTCTGTATCTTTCTGCCTGCAAGCCCCTACTGCTAGTATCACTTAAAAGACAAGGGGACAAAGAGTCTCAGAAGTCTTTGTTAATCACCCACAGTTAACCATTCACTATATAAATCATTGACGATTTGTCCTCACACGGAACTTTGCATCACAGCAAGCAGCAAAAAGACGAACAAGTTCCTCCGTACCGCACAGGCACAGAGGCAGAAGGGAGGGTGCCAGAAATGCTCGGACAAGTGCATCAGTCAAACAGCGTTCAAGTATTGCCACCTCCTGGCAGGGCCAGGCCATCCATACAGCTGCCTCGGCGCACAACCCGCTCTCTGTCGATAACCTGCAGTTCTGACTGTGACGATTTCAGGTGTGAAAATTATGGGTATTTTTCACCGGCTGATTAAAAGTCCCTTTTCTGCAGAGTGTTTGAAGCAGGCGGAGATTGTGCCAGGTTTTTAAGAAGTTTGGGTGGGTCTTTATGGGAAAAGGTGCATGGCCTCCTGTGCTCCAAAAAAACTCCATGATTTTGTAGATTTGAGCCCTAACCAAAGCTGTAATTACACTGTGTTTTCCTTCACTGAATATCCCATTTAACATGTTCTCACCTGCTCCTCCTTCTCTGTTACTCACACCAGCCTCCCTTCCTCCATGCTGCAGTTTGCTACCCCTTTGTCGGCAACTAAGCACCACACAGCCACTTGCTCACTCCCCCCGCCCGGTGGGACGGGGGAGAGAATTGGAAGAGCACAAGTGAGAAAAACTCATGGGTTGAGATAAAAACAGTTTAATAATTGAAATAAAATGGTAACAATAATAATAATGTAATAATGATAATAATAATACACAAAGCAAGTGATGCAGAGTGCAATTGCTCACCATCTGCCGACCAATGCCCAGCCAGTCCCCGAGCAGCAGCCCCTCCAGCCAACTCCCCCCAGTTTACATACTGAGCATGACGTCACACGGTATGGAATGTCCCTCTGGCCAGTTTGGGTCAGCTGTCCTGGCTGTGCCCCCTCCCAGCTTCTTGTGCACCCCCAGCCTTCTCAGTCGGTAGAGCATGGGAAGCTGAAAAGTCCTTGGCTAGTGTAAGCACTACCTAGCAACAACTAAAACATCGGTGTGTTACCAACATTGTTCTCCTCCTAAATCCAAAACACAGCACTGTACCAGCTACTGGGAAGGAAATTAACTCTATCCCTGCCGAAACCAGGACACCCTTAGCTCTGCTGTGACAACTACTTGTGGGGCTACACTGCCAACTGGCATTTCTGATACGAGTCGATCTAAAAATAAAGACAACCAAATCCAGACAGCCAAAAGACAAAAGCCCCTTCCTTTCAGTTGATGGTGTAGTCCCACAAGTGGGAAGGTGGAATAACTAGGTCAGATTTGCTATGCAGGAAAACAATCACAGCAGTACAGTGTAAGTCAGTCCCTGACTGATCCCCCCCAAAGGTAAGTACCTGCCGGAAGAGTTGTCTACTTTTTGGCCTTTGTCGTTTGTTATTCAGATCCACATTCAGTCCCATCCAGCCTTTGCTCTCCTAAGGACTTGAGCTTGCAGCAAAAGCTAAATGAAAGACTAAGATCTCTCTGTTGTTATTTCAGAATACCTAGAACGGTTGCCTGCACCTTTGAGGGAGGCTCCATGTGGTATAATGTGACTCAAACCCTGCACAGGTGATACCTGTAATGCAGAAATCCTTGGGTAGCTGATAGGCTGCACTGACTCCTGACACCTCTAACCTTCCAGATCCAGCACAGTATTGTTGAAAAGCAGTATCTTGGAAAGGCTTGGGTGTAATAACAACATGCATATTTTGGGAGATTTTCCTGCTAGTCCCGAATAGCTCCAAAAGCAGCCCAGGCTTCAGTGGGCTTATCTGTCGTGTCAGGTACCTTTCAGCGTCAATAGGGGAATCTCAATCTTCCACAACAACCACAGTAATTCAGTAAATATACGCTCTGCACAGCATCAGCATTTTTTAGAAAGCACTTAAATATTAAAGGATTCTTGTAAAAACAACATATTTTGTAAAACAGCGTCTTTAATTTCAATGTAAAAACCTAATCCATTTATTTCACAATACTTTATATTCTCATTGTAAACTTTTATTACATAATAGTGAAGTCAAAAATAATCGAGTAACAACAGAAAGTGACATTCGCTCAGAAGAGAGGGGAAGAAATATTCCTCCAGTTTTGTTGTATGAGATAACACTTTTTAAAAGAGAGAGCGCGAGACTGAGAGAGAGATATCTCTCAGGGAAATTGAGTACTGTCACTGGCTGGCTAGTAGAGATTTGTGCAATTTGTTTATAACTAATATCCCCATGAATGTACTAATTGCACATGTAGAGCTAACAATTTCTCTGCAACGGGATTAAAGCGACAAAACACCTACATGTAACTATGGCTAACTTCTACACAAGCTGTTCCTGTAGAAAAATGTTTCTTAAAAACAAAACAAAAAAATAAATCATCTTCAATATAAGTCACGTTTGGTCACATTTGAAACATGGTCTATTGCACTCAGTATCTTTCAGTAGCATGTGCTTTCTGAGGTGTCTCGCACTGGACACCCAAGATTAAACTACCAAAAATCACCAGGTCTTTTTTGAAAAATAGACCATAAACTCAGTCAAAAGAAAAAAAAAGAATTACAGTAACTCCTACATTTGTTTATAGTCATCTCTTTTATGAAAATTATTTCACACTTTCTCACTGTAATTGCCCACACAGTTTCTCTGCTAGAGAAAAAAAAAATCACTGCATCTCTAAATATACCCTGTTCACACAAAAACTAAACATGTATGTTCTAACCAGCCATATGCAATAAATATATCTAACTCTAAATCCTATTCTTTATATTCTTCTAAAATCTCTGTATCTAGTAGATGCAATGTGTGTAGACTCCTGAGATATATGTAAGTACCAGTAAAGTAGCTGCTTGTGAGGAATAAGTGATAGAAATTTTGATATCTATAATATTTAAAATGAGATCGAACAAACAAAGCATAAGGATAAAAATAGAATCAGAAGTTGATTACATTATTTGTTATTACCATTGCTATATCTGCAAATTAATGGAGATGCATGGTGCATTACAGAAGGGTGATAAGACAAATACCTTTTCCTGAGATGCTCACAGGGATTAATAACAGGACAAATACTAACATTCAGGAGCGGACAAAGGTAAACTCGATGTCCATATGCCTGTTTTAAAATATTTGAGCTAGGGGTGCAATTTAGCTTTAGAGGTGATAAGGTGTGGTGAATTCTCACAACTGCTTTTCAAGAAAGGTTTGAAAAAAGAAATGATTGCTGCTCAAAACACACAACACAAGGAGCTTTGGTATACCCAAAGAGATACATGGAAAAGGTATCTCTGGAGAAGGCTGAAACAGCACAGACAAAGAAAGGTGCTGCTCCGTCACTTTTCACTGTACAGCTGCTGTCTTTTCAGGAATGCAGTGATGGAGTTTATGTTAAAACCCAGAATCATTGTCTTAGGTGCTGATATGTTTTGCTCCAAGATGAGAGCAAGCCCCTGAGTTCCCAGGTTTCACCTGGAAAAAAAATAACTCCCTGAGGGACAGCTGGGCTTCCACATGAGATGAGGAATGAGAGAAGCTGGTCACATTTAAAGGAGATGATGAAGTTAGAAATTCACATCTCCCAGTTCCCCTCTGCCTACATTACTACTGAGAAGAATACAATTTGGTTTTAAAGGGGCTTGGGTGTAAAATCAAACATGCTGTCAGTCAAAGCAACGGACACACTTTCACAGTGAATTTCCTTCACAGTGAGAAATGTTTATGCTATTCTTCCTTGGGGAGGGAGAAGGCTGGAACAACTCTTAATGCATTTGAGGGCTAAGAATATTAAGAAGAAGAATCTAAATCGCAATCAGCATTCAAATACAAGAGAGGAAGAGGGCTGAAAGACACTAAATAGGTGTTACGTGACCGCAAAATGTAATGCCAATAAAGCTGTAAAGAAAATGAAATGGAATGTAGCAAAAGTATAAGCATCTGCTCTGACGTCCTTGCTGCTCGCTTTGGGGCCTTTCCACTTTCAACACTCTATTTCGGGTCTGGATATTGCACAGAAGGCAAGAAAAGGCAACCCTACAGACACAGGGCTTAGCTCTGAGCTTTGCAGGGTGAAAGCAGCAGTACAAAAATCAAAGTCGCCTGGTTTCAGAAACTGAATTGCTTCTCAGAGGGTGCTGGCTGGAGGCAAGGAAGCTGCTGTTCTTCATGCTGTTAGTGGAAAATGTCGTAATAGTAGTTACGTAATCTCAGCTCGACTGCAACAAATCCTGGTCGGTCATCAACACTGTGGAGAGACAACAAGTAGGAAGGAGAAAGCTGTAAAGGTGCATGGGCCTTGTAATGCTTGGGACTATACCTCAGTGATAGCTCATTTAAAGCTGCTCATAATATTTTAAAGCTACCAAAATGATGCTACAAATGAATACCAAGTGGCAAATGTCACTACAGAGCATCCAGTCAGTGGATTTACTGTCGTGCCTGTTACTTTGTGGATGGTGAAGGTACTACAAGAAAGAAACAGTAAATCAGCTCCATTTCATTTTCTAATTCATTTACTTCAGTAATAATCTAGAGAAAAGAATATTTACAGTGCAATATCTGCCTTATAATGGGTACTACAGTCATACAGAGTGGCTTAGCACCACTGAGAGGAGCCTATGTATACACTATATGGCTGTCTGTCTTTCCTCTCTATCTGCAACTCTTTGTTGATTTGGGAGAACACAATTAAACTGACAACAAGCCCTTACAATATATATTACACATTGAGACAGTTACACTGCCTGACTTTTAAATTTTTTTTCTTTTTCTTTCCACTATTAAAGATATCTGAGTACAAACAAATAAAAAGCAGCATGCTTTATGATATGCTTATTAATCATAACAAAAATGGTCCATTTCATTCTAGAACTGTTATGGCATTCTGTGAGTCAAACCAAAAGGCAGACATTATTTTATGGCTCCACATTCTTTCTAGACTACTAGGTGTAATAAAACTAACAAAGAAGCAAGGTATCTAAAAGTGAAGTACCACAGCTCCTTAAATGGAATCCAGAGACCTTTGTTGGACACACATAATTCTCCAGATGGTGAACTGGAAGAATAAGTGACATTACAGTAGACTTTGGGTGCTTTATGGAGACCTTCCTACAGCTAAAAGTAACTTCAACAAAGTAGTTTAAAATGTTAAATCATAAAACATTTTTAATACATTTTTACAACATACTAATTAAAAAAGAATATCAGGTAGGCTTTCTTTTTTTTCTTCTCTATATTTCATAATTCTAACTTCTGAATTGTTATCGATCAGCAAAAATGTTCCTGACATATTAGGTATGATCTGAAAAGACATTTTGCCTCTCACTAATAGTAAATCAATGTGGGATCCAATCTGAGTATATTCAGAAATGAGAGAAGAGAAAAATAGGCCAAAACAATTAATTATTGAGGAATGAAATGAATAATTTCACAATATGACTTTGAAATTTCAGTGAAGTCATAGAAATGAAAATTAAACAAAATACAATCCAAAATGAAATGAAAATATTTGCTTAATTTCAAACTTTCTCTTCAAAATACATCAGACTGACCTTTTTGTGGAATGACTTGTTTTTTATGATACCCTATTTTTTGTATATAACCGTTCCAGCAAAATCAGCTGTGCAAAATCAGCTTCTTGTAGTACACTCAATAATTCAAATAATTTTCACTTGAAAGTGCAACTGACTGCTTAGTTTGGAGGCTGTTTGTAAGCTAAACACCAGCCAAAATGATGTATTCTGAAATACCCTCCCCCCCCCCCCCCCTCTTTTCTGGCTATTAACTAAGTAGATTAAAACATACTTCAATTAAAAGAGAGAGCATCACATCACACTCACTTGTACGTCCAACACAATTTCATTAGATCATAGACTTCTGTTGGACAGACTTCAGGACGTTCCATCCGTTCTCCTCTTTCAATCATCTGTGCAACTTCACCACCTTTCATTCCCTGGAACAGGGTGACCAGAACAGTCATCCAAGTTGCAAATGATTACAGCACATGTGCTAGTATAAAACAAATAGAGGCCTGGAGTTGATTTTTGGGCTATCCTTTGACTCATTTGTTGCAACAGATGGGGCGCTAAGGCCTCCTTTGGCCTGCAATAACCCTTTTTAGGTAGGAAAAGGTATTGGTTCAAATTTGCTCTGAATTTTTACAGAAAAAAATTTGCCAGGTAGAACTACTCACCTTATATGGCTTTTGCCCATAAGAGAAAGCTTCCCACATTAAAACCCCAAAGCTCCAGACATCACTTTTGCTAGAAAATTTGTAGAAATTCATGCATTCTGGAGCATACCATTTGACCGGCCATTTTCCATGACTTTGCGCCTAAAATATAACAGAAAGGAAAAAAAAGCAGGCTAGAGACAGCGGTAAGCAGCAGACAACATCAGAATTCATATAAGCCAAGTTAACTTAGATCTGCACACATCTGTACTAAGTTCCATAACATTTCTGATGCAGTTGGCATTAGAGAGAACGGGTAGCAGCTTCTTCAAAAATGCTACAAAATTGTTCCTAGTCTTCCACTTTCAAAATAATACACTGAGATGAAATCTATGGTAAAGCAAAGCTTAGCTAAACGACCTGGAGTCATGTTTTTAGTGGCATTTAATTTAAATTTGCTCTTTAGAAGTAAGATTTTTCATCTAGGCTCTCCACAGAGGATAAGAGATACACACCCAGCTACACTGAGTCTCATTATTACTTGAAGTTGATGCTCCACTTCAAAGCACAGCGACTGCCTTGTGACAAACTGCAGTTTGATTAAATTATGCCATAACACTGTGTTATGACAATGCAAGTGTCAAGCTATCCCAGCACAGTGCTAGATCTAGTGAAAGAACCCCACTGCATTTTGTGGAGTTGTAAAGGGACTGGGCCTTTGATACCAATTCTCAAACCTCTGACAAGCAGCTCTGACTAGGCTAGTGGCAGTGATTTAAGATGTTACTGCCTTTTCTGGCAGCAGTTACTATTCCCATGGGAAGGTCATCAGAAGGGAGTGTGTGCTTGCTCCTCCTCTGCTGAAGGGCATTATCTCATGCCAACAGATTGCCTTTTTCTTCTATGAGGCAAATATGAATATTGTATGTCAGCTTGTTAACTCAGACCGACAGAGAAAATCTAAGTTGTCTAGTTCAAAGATTGGGCAAAGATAAAACATGAGAAGTTTCTGAAAAATAAACTGAAGAATTAGAACTTAACTGGCATAATCACGCTAACTACATTAGAAGTCCGTTATTAAGGCTGTAAAATTCAACTTGCTAACATGACGAAATTCCAGCAGCAAGGGTGTTCACATTCTTTCATCCTTTTATTTCCCCCCCTTTTGTGTACTCTATGACACTGTGCTTAAATATCTGACCACATACTAAAAATAAAATAAACCAAAATAAAATACAATAAACCACAATAAAATACAGTAAAATAAAATCTCCCAGCCCTTTTCACTATTCAGGTTAGCAGCAGCTGCCTTCCAGCTCTTCAACACTTTATTTTCTCCTATGGCCTGTTTCAAAGCATTTCATGGCCTGGCTTATTAGTTTTAAACAGCTGATGAAAGGGAACAGGCAGAAGGAAGAAATAATTTGAACTGCAAGAGCAATATATCAGAAAAAAAGATGCAGACATGATTAGAGCCTTTGTCTCCTACGGGTGTTTTTACCTTATTAAATGTGGCAGTTATTTCAGTCCCTTTAGCTATACAGAGAGCCAATGAATTTAAAACCAAGCTAAAAAATTCTGCTTAGATCAAAAGATTATTTACAAATGGTATTCTTTCAAAAAACAAATTCAGTTCTGTTAGTCAATAATACAGTGTGCTAGCCTAAATTTTCCTTGGACATGGTGAAAACTGTAAGTGCCCAAAAGTTCATATCTGCAACATTTTCCCCCTTTTATATAAGGAGGTATCTCATTTCCACCATAAATTTCAACCTTCTAATGAGAAGTTTACCAAAAGTAAATGAAA
Source organism: Aptenodytes patagonicus (assembly GCF_965638725.1). Taxonomy (NCBI): domain Eukaryota; kingdom Metazoa; phylum Chordata; class Aves; order Sphenisciformes; family Spheniscidae; genus Aptenodytes; species Aptenodytes patagonicus. The sequence continues at coordinate 51,001,626 of NC_134982.1, read as the reverse complement.
GAAGTAAGCAAATAAAAGAAGGGACTAGCTTTTTCCTCCCTATACATCTCTTAATGTTGATCATGCATTTTGAAAATCAGTGACCTACTATCAGGCTCTAAAATAATGGATGATACATATTATTTCTAATTTTCAACTTTAAAAACAATTGCACTTCAACTGAAAATAACCTTATTAAGCTATGCTACTATACAGCTTTCATGTCGTGTGCAAACCTTACCTTATAGTAATTTTCATCAGCACTAAGAGCTTTAGAAAGCCCGAAGTCACTAATTTTGGCATAATGTTGGGTGACTAGCAGCACGTTCCTTGCAGCCAGATCCCTGTGAACAAAGTTATTCTCCTCCAGGTATTTCATCCCCATGGAAACCTGATGTACCAGCTCTGTTATATTCTTCTCCGTGACATGTCTGAAAATCATAATTGAATTTTTAAGAGGTCAGGAGTTCATTTTCATGACTTTTCATGGAGTTCAAATATAAATCTTTACTATGAACTTCCCCACATCATACTAGGAACCTGATCCACTTATGTTTAGCTAAGCTTTAATTAGAACAGGCAGCATAAGAATGTCCTGAGCAAGATGATGTGTGATCATATCAATAAATGAGCAAGTGAAGGACGTGAAAATTCTTTCATTTATTCAAAATGCACTATTTTACCAGAAATATTTGACAGTTAGGAGACATGTACAAGATAATCATGTCCCAGTGAAGAGTAATTACAATCATTAATTATTAGATTAACAGCATGTCAATTTAAAATTGCCCTTAAAGAAAAAAAAAAAAGGACCTGTATCTTTTTTCCCCTTTGGATAAATCCTGTGAAATGGAATCAAAGCTTACATACCTATTTTTTTGCAAAAATTTGTTCAATGGCCCAAGTTCAGCCATTTCCATTACTAACATCCAGGCCTCAGCTTCACATATGCCTATCATTCGGACAATATATGGGTTATCCAGTTGCTGCATTACATTTGCTTCTCTCAGTAGTTCATCCTTTATGGCTGGATCATTACTCTCATTCTTAAGAATTTTTACAGCCACTGGTTTGGCACCCCTACAAAAAAGAATCCAGTTTTGGGATTAGTTGCTGAAAAATCTATGTGCAAGCGCACACAATCTTCTTCTGATGTTTCTGTGCACATAGTACAAACTGTAACAAAAGACAGAATTGACATTCAGAGGGGAAAAAACCCAACTGTAACAGGAACATCTCTCTATCAAATGCTCAGAAGACAGCTAGGCAAAAGAGGGAGAATGGAAAGAACCTGAGAAAATTATAAATAAGTCATAAAAACTTCTTAACAAGCCTGAAAACAAATGTACTGGAAAAAAAATTCTTGCCCATTCTGGGAAGAATGCCATAAAGCTTTTCTGGCAAGAAAAGCTTTAAAGGCCTTTCTAAGCGCTGAGGTGTTTTGGGGGTGAGACTAGAACATGCAGCATTGCAAAGCCCCAAGGCAGTGCTCTGAAATCCCGAGAAATTAAGCCTGCTCCTGCAACCTTCAGCTCATACAACTAAGTGAAAGAGTGACTGATGAGATCAACAGAGTTCAAGTGTGAAACAAGATAGCAAATACACAAGCTGGAACCAGAGCCCTTCAAATCCCCTCAGACTGTACTGGAAAAAGAAAAATCCTTCCTGGCTCTGAAAACCTTGGTTAAAGAAATGCCTCCAGCTTCAAGTGGTGAAAGTGTATACATAATCAGCCCATGCACTTAAACAACATACTGATAACATTTTACTATGAAAATACATGAACAGTCAGGTGCTCCCACTTCTGCCAGTATAAACAGCATTTGTTCCTACTGCAATTACATGGTAAAAGAGGTCACAACATGTTCTGTCTTCTTGAAAATCAACATTCCAGCTTCATGAAACAGGTATTTATCATACTTATTTTAGGTGAGAATCTCTTTGCTACAGGTAAGCTGTCCATGGCACTCTACGCTATTTCTCAAAGAGAGGTTGTGCAGATGGGAAATACTGAGTAGCATGACTGCCCATACAAACTATGGAGGAAGGCAGCAGACTTCCCACGCTACTATCCCTGACAGGAGAGAAAATAGTCATAAGGGGCACTTCCCACTTTACAGACAAAAATAATGGCTGGGAGGTGACTACGCTGCAGGCAAAGAAGTGTCTGCAAACAGAGGAGAAGAAAATGACTATGTACAAAGAAAGAAACCAGTCAATGTTAGCCCAAATTACTTACATACAGTCTGTCACCCCAAATGACATGCAAAGATTACTGCTGCTCTGAAAAATAAAGGCTAGAGCTTTTACATATTGGACTCCATGAAAATAGAAGGAAACACTTACTTTTTCATCTTATAGAACCCTTTCTTTACAGTACCAAAGTTGCCAGAGCCAAGTTCTCCTTCCTCCAAGGTTAACAATTTCCTGTCAAGAGTGACATTTTTTGGTTTCATTTCGTCTGGATCAGCATACGGACTTTCATAGACCTCAGTATCCATGGGTAAGGCCTCTCTCTGATCACCTGCCATTCAATCAATGAAAAAATTAGACATTATGTGAGACATTTTTGCTGCCACAGCTACCATATTCACCCTTTCTATATTCAGGAACATCAGTGTGTTTGACTTACGAGGGCATTATAAAGAAACCACATGCAGCCCAGCTATAGGCACTTTAGAACACCCCAAAAGAGAATGACCTCCACCTGGTGACATGCTCTAACTATTGAGCATCTGCATAATGTGAAACCAGGAGGTTCCTTGGCAGAAGGAGGGTTAAAAGCTGGCCCTTCTCCTTAGTACTTCCCATTAGTTACCTCAGACAATTCTTCACTCAGATTGCTGCCTTATATGTAGTTCATTCTTAGGCACCCACCTTTAATTGCATTTTACAGAAAGCCTGAGCACCAACCTGGCACTGTGGATGCAACAGGGTACAATTCTTTTTATGAAGTGCAAGGATGCAGCTTTTAGAGTCAAGGAAGTAATAAACTTTCACTTCAACATGGAAAAAGCTATTTCTGCTAATTGACTTTTATTACAGATGGTGACATCTGGCAGTTTCAGCTACCAGGGTTGAGCTATGATAGTGGCTATACCAATACACAACATGCTGTGAAATATATGCATGAAAAAAGAAATATGGGTTGAGGAGAGATCTCTGGCATAAAGAAGGAAATTGTATTAATGACAAATTACTCTGCCTACCTTTTTCTGCTCCTGTAAGACCTCTCTTCCTTTGCAGCACATAAGGATTAAAAGGTACTTCATCAGGTGGGTGGCCAATAGTTGGCTGAAGCTGTAGCACACAAATAGAGCTTTTATGTTTAACAATGAATAGGTAAGTTAAAAGCATTTTTCCCCCCCGAGGATTATGGCATAATGATTGCAAAAGACACATAGGTGAGAATCAGAAAGTAAGAAAGGGATCCAACAAAGTTTATTTCATTCTGGAGGTTATTGCTTGAGCAAATATGCAGGCCAAATGAAACATACACTGCTAAAGCATAAAAAGTTATTGCAAATACTTCAGAGAATTTGATCTGAGAGAATGAACTGGAATAGGTCATGCACAAACCTTATTCTGCAGATATTAAATTTACATGCTTTCAAATCTGCCTTGTAACATAAGTAGTCATACGGATTTCTATTTTACCTGTCCTTCCTCCCTCTCCAAGTTCTCTCTCTATATATCTAGGCCATAGGGAAATTCCTAGCACAAATGAAAACAAAAAATACTTTCCTGTTTCTCTTGTGGATGTTATAGAGTGACTCCACTTGGAAGAAACTACGGTAAAAAATAATTATTTTAATAGGCTTGTGTAACATCATGGACAAACATCATGGACCAGATACTAGGCCAGTCTGTCTGCTCTGAGGAGGGAGAAAATGACCTCATTCTCACTGTAATTGAACATCTGGTTCAAAGACAATCCCTCTGCCTTTACTCTTTGTCAGAGGAATACTATGGAGCACGCAAACCACCCCAGCCGGAACATGGTGTGTTCTGGAGCTCCTTGGCTGAAGGATGAGTCTGGCACAATAAAGTATAGATGACAGAAACTTATAATCTGCTCTCTTCTGTCTGTGAACTGTCAGGAACAGGGAATTACAGAACTTATTTCTGCAGTTTAGTCCATTTTCTTTCTCAGTATAGAAATTTTACTCTACTCATGAGTGACCTCACCCTCCTAAGAGAGTGTTTTAAAACCAGAAATTCAAACATCAACATGAGTTTGCTCAGTGCGAATAGGAAACAAAGGTATATTGTACTTGCAAAAGACTGGATAGGGCTATTTTGCAAATATTTGAGTATGTTATTCTTCTTTTTAATAACTGAAGCTTTCAGTGGCATAAGTTCCTGCCTGAAACAGTTGTGGTTTTCAAGTAAAGAAAAACAGAGCTTGAGAAATGTCTAGGAGTGAATTATTGGGTGCAACAGAAGATCTATCACTTGGAAACTGCATTTTCTAGGGAAAATGCCTGACCTGGGCGGTACAGACCTTTAAATCGTAATGAAGCGATCTGCCCAGCTGGATGAAGCAGAAAAGATTTCACTACATAGATTTTACAGCAAATGCCAAGTAGGAGGCCAACACTAGGCAAAATTCTGGCCTAGTGGGATGAGCATGGTGGCATCAGGGATGGTAAGGGTAATGTTTCTGACTTGAATCGCTCAATCTTGTGGAACAGTGTTGAAAGGCCATTTGCTGTCAGGGCAAGCCACAAGAGCCCTGAGGCAGTTCTGAGATAGGTCAGGGACCAAACTGACCAGCCAATCTCAAGAACAAGGAGGCAAATGAATGGTATAAAACAAGATATGCAGGACATAAAAGAAGATACGGGCAGGAGTGTTGATCTGCTTGAGGGTAGAAAGGCTCTACAGAGGGATCTGGACAGGCTGGATCGATGGGCCAAGGCCAATTGTATGACGTCCAAAAAGGCTAAGTGCTGGGTCTTGCACTTGGGTCACAACAGCCACAGGCAATGCTACAGGCTTGGGGAAGAGTGGCTGGAAAGCTGCCTGGCGGAAAAGGACCTGGGGGTGTTGGTCAATAGCCAGCTGAATATAAGCCGGCAGTGTGCCCAGGTGGCCAAGAAGGCCAAGAGCATCCTGGCCTGCATCAGAAATAGTGTGGCCAGCAGGAGCAGGGAAGCGATCGTGCCCCTGGACTCAGCACTGGTGAGGCCGCACCTCGAATACTGTGTTCAGTTTTGGGCCCCTCACTACAGGAAGGACATTGAGGTGCTGGAGCGTGTCCAGAGAAGGGCAACGAAGTCTTATGAGGAGCGGCTGAGGGAACTGGGGTTGTTTAGCCTGGAGAAGAGGAGGCTGAGGGGAGACCTTATCGCTCTCTACAACTACCTGAAAGGAGGTTGTAGCGAGGTGGGTGTCGGTCTCTTCTCCCAAGTAACAAGCGATAGGACAAGAGGAAACGGCCTCAAGTTGTGCCAGGGGAGGTTTAGATTGGGTATTAGGAAAACTGTCTTCACCAAAAGGGTTGTCAAGCATTGGAATAGGCTGCCCAGGGAAGTGGTGGAGTCACCATCCCTGGAGGTATTGAAAAGACGTGTAGATGTGGTGCTTAGGGACATGGTTTAGTGGTGGACTTGGCAGTTAATGGTTGGACTTGATGATCTTAAAGGTCATTTCCAATGTAAACGATTCTATGATTCTAAGATCCTCAGCTCTAGTTTTGTTTCTCTAGCTTGGTACACCTTGCCATGTCTGCAAGTTAAGAACTGTATTTCCAAGACCTATATCACTATTTCACACACAGGCCATTCACTAACTCAAAAACCCCACTAAGATTGGAACTCAATCCTAAACGTCTCAAGTGATGGGCTAGCAGTTTCACTGTGAACACTTAGGACAGTCTTTCCCTACACTATGTCAGGATGTATAGGGAAATGCTTATGTGCAGTCAAAAATATTAATAATCTTTTGCAAAGCAAAAACAAATCAGATGGTATTATACTTACTGAGACCACACTGAATTTAGTTTGTGCATTTCATATATCCTGTATTGCTTTGGAACACATCAAGACTTCTAAGGGTTTTTTATCTTATTGATAGTTACTATGACCCATTCAGTATTACTACTAAGAATCGATTATAGTTTCACTGGATAGCTTCCTGAATGTATTCTTGCTTCCTACGTTAACTACATTTATACTTTAAAAGGGAGATCATTTTACATTCCAAAAGGTAATTGGAATCAATTAACTGAGTGGATACAAAGCAATATGGACTGACATTAATACCTGTTGCTAGACAGATACAAGTTCAAAGGAAGCAGGTGCTAATTGCCACATTGCATGGATTTTATGAAGCCTCTGGTTGACACTTCTTGGCCAAGGGGTCCAAAAGTAGAGTGGGGAAAAAAAGGGTAAAAATACGGTGACTACCTAAAAGGGACTGAGATACTGAGTCTTCAGTGGCAGTTTCCAGGATACTGGAAGGAAAGTTCTGAAATACTTTGGAATGATAGAATCACAGTTTTAAAGGATACCTTTTGTGTACTTTACCCTTAAAATAATCTTCCTGATAGAAATGCAAAGTGTTCAGAAAATGACATCTAGAAGATACTGCATCACTCTGGGACTCCTTTGCTTTTTGAAAGCTTTGATAGGACTATCAATTGTCTTCTGTTCACTGTGGGGAATACCTCAACTGTGCACCAAAAAGTGTGATGGGATTATCCGAACCCAAGCCTTGAAATGTCCCACAGCACACCCTTCACTTAAAACTGTGAAACATTTTCTGTAGTCACAATTAGGCAAAGTCACACGGGTGTAGCTGTAGCTCCAAGCTCACCAATGAAGCACGGCAGCTACGTTTTCTTTCTTTCCACAAACAGTCAAGTGCTGGATAGAGTTTGTGTAGTTGCTGTTACATAACGAGGAATACAAATTCAGCCCAGAGAAGGGTACAACTTCAGCAGATCTTCCTCGTTTTTAGATGAGTAAAAAGATTGTGTACCACTTTTCCTCATTGTAACCCAAGCTTACAAGAAATTATATACAAGCACTTTGGGAAAGGCCTTTGAAAATGACAAGCTCAAGGTTTCAAATGGACTTGAACTTACTGTTAGAAGAAGTGATGCTTTTTTGATGGGAATATAACCCTGCAGGCTGAATCATAATGATGGAAATTACCAATTCCACTGCAACACCTTCTATAGGTCTGATAAGTAAGCTTCATCTGATTGCTGTTGAACAACAGGGCAGAAACACTTAAGAAGTACTCAGCCAGTACTGGATAACCCCACAAATTTTAAAAAACTTAGAGGGCATAAGGTATCATGTGAATAGTTGCACACTAGAGGTAGTTAAATATCCCTGATCCTAGGTCTCAGTGTATGAACTGGCATACTTTGGACTGGCCAAACAGAATTCATGTACACCAAATTCATACATCTCAAGAATCCATTCACTAGTGCAGAACAGCTGGTAAAAATATAGCTCTGGCCATGACATAGCTGACTCCTCAAATAGGACATATACAGACATTTCTGCTCTTTGCAATTCAAGAACAAAATAAAAGAATCAGAAAGGATTGAATACTCTTGTTCAGGAACTGCATTAAAAAAAAAATGAGTGCATCACTCCCGTGCTTGTGAATAAAACTCTGCAGCTGTGAATTGGAAATGACAGTGCCACCAAATCTAACAAAGTGGGTTCTCTTTCTCAGAGAGCTGCTCATGTTTAAGATGAGTGATAAGGTCTTACATATCATTAGCATTAGCTTAGTTAACTAATATATATGTATGTGTGGAATGATATTCCCCATTGTTGCAGTTTGATTAAACAGCTTAACAATGTTTTTTTTTCATTAATATTTCTGGTTGAACTGCGATTTGATGTTTCACAGGCACCTTTTCAGCTCATATTAGTAACTTGGGAATATTGTGCAGCACTCAGAAAACCTCGAATATTTTTCTTTAGTTCTGCCAGTTATGTGTTTGTGGCATGTAGCACCCTGCATGACTTTGAACAGGATATTCTAGCAGAAAGGTTGGAATTTTTCTCTTGAAGTCAAGCAAGGCTAACTAGAAATGGTGCATGAGGTATGTATCATTGCATGTACAGTGGTTTGCATAATTGTACAATAAAATTTCCTTTTTATTTAACTGCCATTTAAATCCAGAGTCCTTTCTGCCCTACACTTTAAGAACAGCAAGATTAATTCTGCAGATCTTTTTCTAACAAAGAGAGCTTTGTCTTAATACAACCAAGGTATAGGCTAGGAGATTACTCCTTGTGTTCTACAAGAAGCAGAGAATGAGCAAAATGACCACGGATTTGCTTGTCCAGTAAAAAGGAATACAAGAAAAGAGTCCACTAGAGGAGCCTGTTAAAAATGGCACATACTATGTGACACCTTGTGGTACGTACATTTGTAAACTATGGGGCAGGCTGTTATTTTATGCTCTCATACTAGCTGTTGTGAGCCTGTCCTATTTTCACATCAACATTTTTTTTTTCTTCCGCTAGGGTTTAATTTTCATTGGTTAAAATTCCCAGGTACCCACAGTTAAGCTAATCTAAATGTGCCATTCTTCCCCTTAGTAGGGTCTAGCTATACTAGTGTGGCACTTTTATAGTAATATAGCCACATCCACAATGACAGGAAAGCAGGAGGCAGAGAGTTTGCATTGACTCAAGGATATCTTTTTAGTAAAAAGAATACCACTTTCTACAAATGGATAAGGCTTTAGTAGGATAACCCCTAAACAGGTTTGATAGCATCTAGTTGATGCAATGAGAACAAGACCCACTTACTGTTTGCTTTAAAATATGAATGAAACGGCTCTAACTACTCTAAGTCTGATTTTTATAGTAAAGATTATCTTTCTATAGTAAAGAATATACTTATGAAGGCAATCCGTACAGCAAGTGTGATTTCTTTTCAGGTTAATAATTCTGATTTGCAAAAACACAAACCAAACTGAATAGCAAAATACTCCATGGCAAAGACCTTATTTGCCAAATCCTCAATGAGCTTTGGCTAAGACATCTTAGTCGCCGCTAGGTGGCAGGAGTTCATCTATATTGTCGTCTAAATTGCGAATTTCACATTAGTGAGTAAAACAGCTTGAAAAATTTTGATCTGAGTGCTAAAATTATACCCAAATAACCCGTTTGTGAAAATTAAAAAAACCCCATAATTTCCAAGACTGAATAAATGTAACAGTGTAAATTTTCTATTTTACTGTCTGAAAGTTTTTGACATAAGAGAAGTAACTGCCTAATTAACCAGGTCTAAAGTAAACTCTGCATGTTGGGGTTAATGGATGGTAAATCTTGGAAATGTTGAGAGCAGGACTTTTGTTTAGAGTCTAAAATTTGGCAGTATGATGAAATGTGTGGGTTTGAGTATTCAGGGTTAAGTACACATAAATGGTGATCAAATCAGATTTCTGAAATTATTTTCTTAAATGATTGGTCTTTCTCTGCCAATATGCTTCAGTCTGTACGCTGTGTATGTTCCCCAGAAGGCAGGAAATAGGTATTTGACTGCAGAAAGCAACCAGAGAGAAGCACAAGTTTAACCAGGTGACCATACAGCAGAGTGACCAAAGCCACGTCTAGAGAATTCAGACCCCACACTCACTTTTCTGAAAAAAACCAAAATACTTCTCTTGTCTAATGTGCGACAGTATGGCAATTTTTTTCAGATGGCTTTAGAATATGTCCTGACACTCTATATGTATTTGTACAAGATGACAGCACATTAAAAACAAGACACGGGTCCTGTAAGGGTATACAGGTGACAACAGCTATTGGTACTTTAGTATTAAAGTGAACTGAAGTTATAAAAAAAAGAATAATTATTATTTACTAGGATTATCAAATACAGTATGTGTCAAACATAGTTTTTTTACTCTGAACAGCAGCGTACCTCTAGGGCTTTCTATGCCTGCTCATTTTTGTTGAAGAGCAACTGGAAATAACTAAATAAATAAACAAAAAGAGAGACTCATGGGTGGAACAGGGACACACATGTTATTCTCAGCATGCAAAGAAAGCTCGTAACTACATGCTTCACAACTACATCAATTACTGGACAGCATAATTTTCTGGCCATGCAGCAGCATTTTCATTAGTACAGGGCTGGGTCCCCCTTGACTCCCTGACATCTTATCACCTTTCCCATTCTGCTTGGTCTTGTGATGTCTTACACCTGCCTAAATGTAATTAACATCAATGCATAACAAGATTTGTGCACGCAGGTTCTGTAAGAATATATTTTGTGGTTGTTATTAACAAATTGTTCCCTAAATTTGCTCAGTAATAGCACTGTGTAAGCAAGCCAATTTTCTGATTAGGAATGATAGTTCAGAGTAGAAATATCATTTTGTTCTGCTATAAGTGACCGTTTTTTAAAAAACACATTATCACTTACATTTTATTTGCAGACATGTTGAGATCTGCAATAATATTTTGGGATGTGAGAGATTACTTTAAAATAGTCCCTCAATTTTTAAAACTTCTCTAAAACCATTGCTTTAGTTATAAAATCAAGGCCATAATTATGCAGATGATTAGGAAAGAAGCAGAAAGCTTACAAAATCTTCACAACCTGATTGTTAGTAGCCAAGACACACATTTAGTAACAGCAAGCCAAAAGGGGGGGTGGGAGGGAAGAGTGAAATTAATCAAGTGTAAGTCCTTTTAACTCAGTCAAAAACCTAAAGAGACTATGAGGCACCTTTTTGCTGCCAGCCTTTGGAAAGGTGTACGATTTGAGTCTTGAGATAATTCCACCTCCTGTCAAACTCTAGAAACCACAATGTCAAAGAGGAACAGTAAATGTGTCAGGAAAATAGCTGAAGGTATTTTATAAAACAGACGTAGTATACAAGAACAAAACACTCCCAACCTCTCTCTTGCGTGTGCCTGCAAGTACATATATGATGCATCAAACAAATGTAGTAAAGGAAATCTTAGTACTAAATTTTCTTTCAACTATATTGCTCTCAAACCATCTTGAATCTGTAGATATACCCTAAGGCAGTTTTTAAATTCAAGCACGTTGCCCTTTCCCCAGGTCTTTTAGGCAGTATGTTTCTCCTGCCTCTGTTACTGAACTTTAGCCATCCCCAACGTATTTAGCAATGTAAATCAGCTGATAACTTTAGTGTCTTGAAGTATGACTAATATATCAAGCAAGATTTGAAGCACACCTTGGTCTTACAACAAACAATGTGGTTATTGAAGCAAAAAGCACACAAACTGATATTAATTCCAAACAAAAATGAACAGGCTTTAGATTTTACATGTGCACTTATGTTCTGTATAAAGATACTTTTAAAAGAAATGCAAATATATTTTACAATTATACATTAATTTAATTAAATGTTACTAATTAGCATTTCTAGGGGTCACTGAGAGATCATACCTGCCTAATTAAAACTGCAATGCAGTACTTACTGACCAAGCATTTAGGCTGATGCTGAGGTTGAAATAATAATCTGAGCCACATTCTCACCCACTTTAAAGAGCCTTTGAACTGACTTACAGTTAGATGTTCTGAACTTTTAATTGACCCGTTTGGACTTTTTTTTTTTTTCCTGAAAAGATAGCTTTTCTAATGCATAGGATTGGTATTTTTCCTAGCTTTCTTTTAAAAAAAAAATGTTTGATTTCACATAAAAAAGGTATCTTCTGTTTTAAAACACCAAAGATAGCCATGCAGTCCCTATTCCTGCTGGAAGAACAGAAACTTTTTTGATGCTTGACAGTCTCCATTGCTGTGATACATAAAAATTCAGTTACTGCACATTGAAAAAGCTTACTGAATCTGCTATTTTCTTTTACCTCACAAAATTCTCTTTCCATATTGGGAATAAATGAAACCTGAAGTACTTCTTAGCTATAGTTTTGCAACAGATAAATTCTCTAAGAGGTTAAGTGCTCTTTTGCACATGGTGAGCACGGTTCATTATACTTTTCTGACAAGAGTAGCTCCCAGCACTTTACCAAGCAGCCACCTGTACTGCATTGATAGTAATACTTCTTAACTCAAATGTTTGTATTAGACATACAAATGCATGCTAAGAGGAATACTTAATCAGGGACAGCAACAGTACTAGTCTAAAGTTAGTAATAATAGACCTAAACCTTATGAGTACAGCCTATCTGATAAACTGTGGCTAAACAAATAAAATACTGAAACAGGTTAAGTGGAGAATTTGCGAAGTGGCCAGAAGTTGGCAGCTTCACTGTAATGTCAACAACTGATTTTAGGCTCATATCAAAAACTCCTCTGCATGTTTAAATACATATTAGGATGACGTGCAGGGAGAAAAAAGTAATTTACAAAGTCAAAGGGGATCAAAATCACCTTAAATCTAGTTATGGTGCCTCTGGTGAAAGGCAAGAAAAGTCCTAGTCCATACACGTGCTGAGAGAAGTAAGGAGTAAGCCTCCATATTCTGCATGGAGAAATTATCTCCAATACAGACTTTCAGCAGAAAGTCCTTCCATTTGCAGAGGAAGCATATTAGTATCACTAAAAAGGAGATGTCCTTTTTAAACCTAAAAGGATTACAGAAAAGGGGACAAGAAAGAGTAACATTTTGTTACTCTAAGTTTGCTCTTGGAGCATTAGAAAATACTACACAAATCCCTTCCCTGATGTCGTAAATTTTACTCCAAGCCCTGACACACTAACAGTTTACAGTTAAATTAGTTGAACAGTATGCCTTGCATATCAACCAGCAGATCTTTCTACAGTGGTCATACATTCTCTTAGCTTCAAAGCAACTTCAGATTTGGGAATGCTCTCCACTAAGGCTTTGGAATCTTATCAGTGTATTTCAGGCATTAGTATATATAAAAATAAAAAATTATTGAAAAATTGGTCTGGATGGGAGCACCAGTATTAGATTGTCCCTCAGAACAGGCCACTCCCATCCTTTCTTCCCCTGTTAATCATGTTCTGTCCTTCTGCTCTCTCTCTTTTGCTTCTTTATTCTAATCAATCTTTTCTCACAAGTCATGATCATTCCTGTTGCCTTGCTCTGCATTATCTCCTGTTGGACAACACTCTTTGATACAGTATCAAAAAATGGTGAAAGTATTCCAGCTGAGACCTTACCAGTGTTGAACAAGCTGGAAACACTCTTGATGTTTCCCTTTCTTCTACCAGCACGGTGATTGCTGGTCCTTGTTCCTGTTTTGATCCATTACAGGCATCACATCCTCTGAAAAACTGCTGCTGCTCCCCATCCTGTGTTCTACAGCTGACCATTAGAAGTGCAATATGTTGCACTAGTTTCTACAGAACTTCACCCTGTTTTTTCCAGGACATTTCTCCAATTCATCACAATTATTTTGAGTACCAATTCAAACATTCACAAACCTAATTCACATATTTTGGCAATCCATTTTGTAAAATAAAAAAGATGCAGTACTTCAGAAATGTCAGAAACTCTTAAATTTATATCTTAATTATGATGGTGTAAATAATGTGAAGATAGATTGAACATCCTCTACATAAGACTTTGTGATTGTATTTGTTCTTTTCAGGATGCATTTTTGTTTTTGCAATCTGAATTCATTGTATTTCAGGCTCTGTGTATAAAAAAAGCTACATGAGTGGTCTGTAGTGAGTTACTGCTTTTGCACAAAGATATTAATGCATGAGAACCTGGAAATATTAACTGAAATCTTTGAGCTCCATAAATAGTAACATTAATTTAAAATTTTTCACTTTCTATTTTTATGTTTATACTACAGGAAAGTAACTTAGCAGGCCTGTTTTATAAAACTCCTAAATAAAACACAAAATTCAGATTTCAGTTTTAAGAAGTTCAGAATGTCAAACATACTGCAGCTTTAAACAGTATTTTAGGAGAATATTTGCAAAATATGCACTCAACACATCTCACTCATATCTTCGGTGCTTTTCCTTCTATCTGTCATGTAACTAACATCCGTCTTAAATGTAACTACTGCTGATCAATCCTGAAAACATTAATGGTTGTATGTAAAATGTGCAAGTGACCAAGCATATTTAAGTCAGCTACTTGCTAGAGAAGTACATGTTCATGGGTGGAATTAATCTCACCTAACTATGGCTACCTAGAAGCAAGGCATATAGTTTTGACTAATCACCTTTCCACTTTCTGAGTGGAAAGACACGTGTTGGTGGAAAGTCATTCCACCACTTTTAGGCGGAAGTGACATGTGGATGGGTATGTGTCTTTTTCTTGCTTCAAAATTCCTCAAAAGTGAGCCTTTGTGATTTGCTGAATGACTGGCTCTTCATTTCAGTTCATTAATGTTAGGCAAGGTTAATCATACCCTGTTAGCATGACTGAGTTTTTCACGTGTAAAGCATCATGAACAACTGGGGAGGTATTACTGCAATGCACTGATGAAAAGAGAAGAGCTTGGCCCATTTCCTTTCATTGCACAGTCCTAAACATCAGTCAACTTAGATATCAAAGAAGTAGTAACAGAAAAAAATATAAGTTAAATACCTAAAGTAAGATTTCTTGAATTTACTTTCATTTACATTTAAACTGCAAAATTTTCTATGGATAATATAAAACCTACGTAGTATTCCCACACTGAATGCGCTTGCTCCATCACTATAACTGAGTGTATACCAGATGATATACATGTGGTCTCATGTGCTTAAACTTCATGGTCGTCCTTGTAAATGGCAAGTGGCATAGATCCAAACCTCAGGACAACATTTAAAAAACAAACAGCACCGATTTTGGTTGCTTAATTTCCAGTGATTTAAAAGGGCACCTGATTTTCAGAAAGTGGTGGTATGAGAATGGCTGTTCATGGACCCACAGGGACTCAACAGTACTGAAATAAATGTAATTGCCTATTTGAACAAAAATATTTTTTTCTATAATGTGGGACTGCATCAAGATAATGACCTAGATGATTAGGCTCTCCAGGGAGTGGTGAAACAACTAAATTAAACTCCCTATTTCAGATGAGATCAACTACAGCTAAATGAGATGGTGTTATGTATCACACCTCAGGTGGCTCCTCTAATC
This sequence comes from Aptenodytes patagonicus, assembly GCF_965638725.1. Taxonomy (NCBI): domain Eukaryota; kingdom Metazoa; phylum Chordata; class Aves; order Sphenisciformes; family Spheniscidae; genus Aptenodytes; species Aptenodytes patagonicus. The sequence continues at coordinate 50,986,616 of NC_134982.1, read as the reverse complement.
AATGGACTCTAAGAACTCAGGCAATTATAATCACAGATGGGCTTGCTCACTTTTCATGGAGTTGATGAAAGAAATTCACCTAATATCACTGCACAAGGAATCAAACCCTTGTGCAAAGTCTGATGTTAACTGCACACACCAAATATGAAAATAAACTGAACCTCCATTTCTGCTTCAGTCAGCATATTCTCAAAATGGACAACGTAAACAAAGCATTATCTCTCCTCCTAGTGTTGATAGAGTCACTATAGAAGATGATCATCAATGAAGCATTTTGCATATGAAAAATATTGATTTTCACATACATTATATCTATGAAAGAAGTTCACAAAATTAAATGTTGAATAGCTCATGCAAAACACTGATGAAAGCAATAACCATGCTAGAATATGTTAAGCTTATTCTTTTCAACTTACTGTTTATATCCCTAGAAAAACAAATTCACTGCTGCAATAATATCCAAGCATTAGGATTCCTAGAGCAGGATGTGACTGTAAGCCTTCTCAAATGAACACTACTGCTGTATCACCACCTAATCTTACCTTAGAAGGGGTTCCAGGAAGGTGAGGACGAGTGTTAAAAACAACATTATCTGTAAAAGAATCAAACGTGTAAGGATACTGAGCAAGGTGAGAAATGTACTGTAAGAACAGAAGATTTTACACAGGGGACCAACTTTCTAGTTTTTAAATCACATTACAGTGTTTCTCCTGGTCCATCTTCTTTGCTTTTGTCTCTAGTGTGCAGCAGACTGGTATGTGCTGCCACAGAGACAAAAGTATGTGCAGTGCCTAAATGATTCAAGGGAGCAGAAAAAGTGCGGGCATATCCTCTCACCACGGCACTGGTATCCAGTCAGAATGACAGAAGGCGGCCTTAGAGAGAGATCACCACTTCTGGAATAGCACAAGTTAGACAAGGATCAGGCAGAAGCATCTTTTTTCCCCTGGCAGTCAGGGCAAGAGGGAGGATAAGGTCTCATAGGTATTTAACATGACCAAAGAGCATATTGGACCTCAGGACACTCCCCCCAGCCCCTTCCCCTCCCTTCCCCCAAGTTATCAAGGAATGCCTCTCTGACACCCATTTTCAGCATCAGGTGCAGCCAACCCCTTGTTCTGTCCTGCTCTCCCCAACATGGGAAGTAACTCCTCATCTACCAGCAACTCACCTGTTGGGTGCATCTCTCACTGCACTCAACCTGAATGCCTATAGTAGCGCAGTTGACGTGCTGGCCTCAGCTTGGAGTAAGGACTGTTGGAGGAGTCCTGTGATGACCACCTTGCTAGTGTGTATGGGCCAACTTTGAGTAGCAAAGCACATTTTGGATCTGACATTAATTTAGAGCCAGCAATAATTGGAGTTGGTAGCCTCCCTTAAGCTACAGGATCTGCCTCCATCCCGCATGGTCTGGCAGACCTTAACTCATTTGAAAAGTTGGAAATTTAACACTGAAATTTTTTTTTATCCAACTTTCATCTACTATAATCTGCACCCACCTCCATGGCAAGTGGAAAAAATGCACACATCTTTATCATCATTAGCATGGCTATTTATACATATCAAAATAACAGGAATAACTCACCATTTTCTGAGCCAAGTTGTGGACAGGGAATGGTAAGAACCCTTAATAATCCATCTGGTTTGTATGAATAATGCTCAACTAACTACCAGAATAAGAGGGGAAAAAAAAAAGAGAGAAGGAGAGAAGAAGATATGAAAAGGTAAGGGAGGCATAGTTAAATACATTGTCTCTTTAAAATTTTGTGCATATGTACAATAATTGGTATATATTACAGCAAATGAACTGGGTATACAGCAGATCTTTACTGCACATGTTCTCACCTCATCTTTACTTCTCTTTAGCAGGGGTGCATGTTTCTGAATTAAACTTGTGGATGAATCTTGAACCTGATCCAGGAACTGGATTTGTAAGACTCAGCAGTCCACACCTGGTTCTGCTACTAATCAGCTTTGTAACTCTGAGCAAATCACTTCTTTTTATACATCTGAGTTCTTGCCCTCTTTTTTGTTTTTTCGAGATGGGTATAACTACAGTGCAGGAATTGTCCTAATACGCAATGCTTTCTTTGGACCTCAAAGTCACAATGGCATGTAAACAGTTAATAAATGTATAGCACCAACAGTTGTGGCCATCGGTGTTTCTGGACTGTCTTGTCCATGCCATTTCATTACAGGTTCATTACTGCTATTTTGGCTTTGGTGCATTTGGGTAGAAAGGAGGGAGTCTGTGAGTGAAAGAGTTGCAGACATATTCAAAAAACTTGTAAGATAGCGTAGCTGCTTTTAAATTTCAGGTGACTCCAGGAAAGAAATATGCAGGACATTTACAGGAAAGGCTAAGAATTAATATATGCAAGTAAAGACTCATATTTTAGACTTGTGACTACTTTACTTGTTTTAATAGAATTTCAAGCAAGAGGACATAAGAGATTTCTGCAGGGGTTTCAATTCCCTTAGCATTTTCAGTTTATGCAGTCATTTCTCCAGTATTCAGTTTTGTTATCAACTATGGCATAGTCAACTATGCATTCTTTAACTGCTTAATCTTTACCAGGGGTCAGACATGTTTTGATGGTAACCCTCAGCAAACTATGCTTTTTCAGCCTTGAATGTAGAGAATTACAAAGTTAAAGAATGCAGTATGTGTATAGGAAGGAAATTAAGTACATGTATAGGAAGGAAATTAACTCTATCCCTGCCGAAACCAGGACACATCCTAAACCATCCCCTTTGTGCTTCCTAGAATTCTGTTTATTGCTGTCATAAAGGATATTAGCAAAAGACTATACCTAGCATAACTATTATTGAATATGGTCACTTGCAAATGCAAACTGTGTTCCATTCTAGAGAATGTTCAGCTAACTGAATAATAATTACAGCAATTTTGAACTCGGCCAAGCTGCAACATCACATTTAAAAATGATTAAACTCTCTACACTTACATAGCTTTCTACATTAACATGTATTTTCTTCATGTATAGAAACCACATAAAGTTGGAAACATATGACAAATAACCTGCCAAAACATGTTGCTGTTTAGCTAAAGACTGTTGTTGCACAGCAAAGTAAAACAAGCTGCCTTAGTTAGTTATATGGAAACATAATGACAGATATCCAAGTGATTCAAATTTAACAGACCTGCCAGAGAGTGTCAAATCTTTTTCCATCTGGTATGGAGAGCTTTCCTGTCTTATCTCTGTCAATACGGTAATGCAGTACCTTTCCATCATTCAGCAGACACAGGGCATAGGAACCATTGCCGTCCCTTTCTCGGATACTGTAGGAATAAGAGAGATTTTCAGGGTTATGCTTTACTAGGAATGAGCATCTGGGTTGAAATTCTTTTTTAAATCACCCTTTCCTTTAAGCTTTTGAATTAATAACAAAGCAAGATCAGCACTGCAACTTCTGAAGACATTTTGTTAAGCCTTTCATTTATTTCTCAGTGTCATTTGTTTTCAGATAGAATTCCCTAAAGGTTCTGGCCCCCCCCCCAAAAGGCAACAGATGACAACAGAAAATCCACCGTGTGGAGCTCTTTGCTAGGCAGCTACAGAACACTGTTCAGTGCACAAAGTGCTCTCTGAACAAGGAAGCCTTTGAAAGCTTGTGCACTGCAGGCCTAGAAAGCTCATGGAAGTTTGAGGCCAGGATCCAGCATATACAAGAAGCTACACTTCAATCTCCTCTACAGCTGACCTAAAATTAAAAACAACAGATAAGTGCCTTCATTAAAGCCAGATTTGTCTCTTATATCTTTTTATTTTGAAATAAAGAGATGACAGTAAGGGCAGAAGATCAAATACTAAAAGAATATAATGTGAAATACAAATAAAGGGAAAATCTTTGTGCACTGAAACAGCTTGTTGTTTGGCTGGGAATTTAAAGTAAATCATACATTTCTGTAATCATCAATTCTTATAATTTCTGTAAAGACATTAATGCTTTGTTGCAGATTTCACATACAAGTCACATGAAGTATCACATGGTATTGGGGTATATAGCTGGTCTAAACTTCACCAGGGAGAGATCACAGAATGTAATATAAAAACATTGTCTAAACCTCATAGGTAGCCAGGATGACCTCCTTCCAGGAGATCTGCAAGCAACGTCTGAGATGCCTGTAAAGTGTTGCAGAGTTGTTTTACGTGTACTCAAGGCTAGTTCACACTGAGACCAGCATCTTCTGGTGACTGGACCCAGAGTAGATAGGAATTTGCTACTAGCTCCATCATTGTTGACGTAACATTTCTGAGTTTAGAAAGTAGGCTTTTTCTTTTAGGTTTGAGTTGCCTGTGTTCACTTGCTGCTGACAGTGAGATGGCAATAAAACTAGATTAAAATTTTCTGGAATAATGGGTTTTTCCTACCAAAAACCCAGATTGAGCAACATTGAAACATTTCTTGTTCCAGTGTGCACAGAAATCTACTCACTTTCCCTTGAATTTTTCAAAAGCCCTGAAAAGAAATATAGCAGGATATGCTCACTAAGGTGTTGTGAAGCTTTGCTGGTGCACCACTAGTACTTGCTATCACATCTCAGAAGATTGCAGAGGCAAGCATTAAATTCAAGGCTGAACTAAAACTGTGTTTTGTCTGAACTACTCATGCAACTATTTTTTCAAGCAGAGTGATTCTTGTTGCCTAAGATGTGAACAGGACACTGGTTAAAGGAAAAGGGGAGTAGGGTCAGGTTTTTTTCTGAAACCAAAGTAACTTGCCTAGTGTCTCTAAAGCAACTTGAAACACATTGTGGTTTTTCATGACATGCGGGTATTTTCTCAGCATGCTGATTTCCTGTGCTGACTGACCAGTGGAGAGCAACAGGTTCTGCTAAAATGAAGAATGACTTTTACTTTGTCTTCCTCTGACTTGCTCTTAGCAAATAAGGCTTGGAAAAATATTTTCAGAATAGAGGGCATTGTTTCTAAAACACAAATGAATGGCATTTCATTGCATTCAGACTTCTGTTCAGAATACAGCACAAATAAGATTATAAAAATGCAATGGATTGTTTCCCAGTAACAAATGTCCTTCATGTTTCACATGAGGAAACGGTGGCTCCAATACAATTAGCTCTACTGAAACTGATTCTCATTTGCAAGAGTTGTTACTATCACAAGAGGCATCGTAAACATTTCTTGAGGGCACAGGCATCAATGGGAGAAGAAAGTCCTGATTTCTAAGGACCATGGCACAGATCCAAACAGCCCTATCAGTATCCAGTGCAGGATTTAGGCAGAGTTCAGGTTTATGAGGTTGCAGTTGCATTTCTGAGCTCTTTCTTCTCCCAACCCAACAGCTATGTAACTCTGAAGACATCTGCAGTTCACAGTCATGGCAACTTCTGTCAGACAGCTCTATCACTGCACATGGGAAAAATCTCCATTCTAACATTTATGATTGACCAGGGTCCAGAAGGAGCCTCATTTTCTTGGGATTATGGTCCAGGTGTTTTTTTAAACTGTAGCCAGTCAACTCCAGTACAGTTTGGATCCCTATAAAACACAACAACAGAAGGTACTGCTATCCTGCAAAACACGTCTGAAGAGCAGAAGTATCAAGAGCATTGAAGCAACAGCCCAATGATGGCCTAAATCTTAGTTTTGGCAACCAGATCCCTTACTAGTCCAAAAAGCGCTCTCACAGAACTTACCATCACAGTCCAAACCAAAAACTTTTACTGCTTCTGGTGACAAGGATTGTCACAGGCCATGTTTCACAATTTTGTTTTGGTTTTGTAGACTGTGATAATGGCTGTCTAGATTAGGCTAAGCCTCCAGAACTCCAGCTGGGTACACAGTATCCAGTACCTTACAGCTACTGTAAAAAAACGGAATCAAAGAAAAAGGCTGCTCAAACTGAAAGGTTATAAACTGAAACCTCTTCAAATGGAAATCAAGGTTTTCACATCTTCTTGATGGTGCTGCCTGTACTACTCAGGGTCATCACATCAGATTTGGAGGCTCTCTTCATATATGGAATTTTCCTTCTATGAAAAGTTACAATTTTCAGAATGTTGAGAAAAAACTCCAAAATTCCAAATGCATTATCTGCTTTAATGTGCTCTGAAATTACACACAATATTTACTGTTCTTCAATAGAAACTTATAATAAAAAAATCTTCATTTTAAAAAGCTGTATTTTTTTTTAAAAGCATTTTGGCAAGGAAGGAAGCCAGCAGTGAAATATAGCCTGGTCTGTCATTTCATGGAATTACAGATCTACAGAAGAAAAACATAAAGATAATAAACACCTGTAAATAAACACCATTGTCCTTCATCCACTGAGATTAATCAGAAACATGAACAACTTCACTGAGAGCAAATTTGAATTCATAGATAACTTAGAGAAGCACCAAGGTATCTAGATTTTCCATGTCATACATTTTAGAACAGCAATTTTAGAAGGGACTGAGAAACTCAAATTGTTACATGATGCAGTGCAAAGAAGGTTTAGTTATTGATTTTAACTTTCATGCAATCTATGTTTGACTATTTTTTATGTTTTTGTGAATATAACCCGAAGAGCAACCACCAACTCCAACTACTTGGAGTATCATTACAGACTGTGTAAATAGCTATCCATTCTCTCCTTTGGTAAAGTCTCTATTTTTGCTCGGAAGCAAAAAGAACAATGTCCCAATTTTTTCTGCTTCCAAGTGAAAAGCCAAATGATCCCTTTCTTTCTAAAGGAAAAAATCCCTGAGGGTAAAAAAAATAAATTGCTATTACAACATGCCTCATTGACTGTGTAGAAAAAAAGAAGTCACAGCATTCTACAGTGGAGAATAATGAAGGAAATAAACTCGCAAAATGCTTGTTTTAGGAATGGTGTGAAATTATTCTCACTCCTGAATCCAAGGGCATGTTAAAGTTTGTTCTCAGCCTTGCTTTGCCTTCTCAGCGATAACTGATGCTGGAGATACTGACATTCCCCACTGCTGATCAAGCTCCAGCCATTCCCTGCTTGTCTGCCCTTATGACCATCTATCTTGTAATGTTATTAACAACATGGCTATTCATTATCACTTCAAGTATCTGCAGCACACTGCACACGTTCCAAGTTTGAGGGCAATAAGGAATAAACTTGGTGCCATCTATAAAAGGATCATATAAAGGAAAAAATGGATTGACTGAAGTCTTAATTTACATCATTTCTTCTCCCCTGTTTAGTAACATATTCAAAGCTGTTTCAGAAATGTCAGCACACTACAGAATGTAGGAGCTAGTTCAGCCACACACTATTGCTATCTACAATGGAACCTAAAACTTCATCTCCTGCTAAGGCTATTGTGGTGTGCTGCACAGTGACAAAACAACTTTGCAAGGATTGCATCACTGTAGTCTATTTTGCTGGCATTGCCCTGCCAGCAAAATACACTATGCTCCACCAAAACCCTAACAAATAGCTTTGCTGTATAACTGCATCTGCAACAGGGGATCTTCTCAGTACAGCTATCTCAGTCAGGGATCGCTTCTTTTCTTCACACCTCTGACCCACTCTGCTGCTGAAGCACACAGCGTAGAGCTAGCCTTGAGAAGACATAGCCCTGCTGCAATGGTCTGCAAGTGGCATGTAACTAGGTACCTAACTGAAGATCAGTAAACAGCTCTCCCAAAGAGCTGTGAGCATCATCCAGGCTGCTGTGGAGGAGAATACAGCACCTCCAGAAACATGGTTCACTTTCTGTATTTTATCATTTATCTTGGAAAATTTTTATGGTCATCTAAGCCTAGCAACTGCTTCGCATTTTGAAGAGGAAATTCATCATTAATTAATATCCCTGAATTAAGGTAATGTTTAGGAGGATTGTTTTCACCTTGTCTGATGTCAACAATGTCGAGTTCCATTTATGGATGCAAACATAATACTGACAGATTTATTTAAAGAATACTCTACAAGGTCAGATAAATCACCTAGCTCAGTATGCACTCCAGTAGTGGTAAATTCCTAGAGGAAGACAATAAGATTAATGTAAATACAGACTGCCACAATGTATCAGAAGCACAAATTCTTGGTCAGACAAAAGACAAGAAAACTCTTATGGACAACTGCACTTCAAAACTTGTTATTTTGAAATGGTGTTACTAGTGTTAACTATTGTAACATATAAGAGACAGTTTAGTCTCTAGATGTCATGAGATGCTGTGATGAGTAGTACTGTGAGTCATTCTAATAGTCTAAACTAGTTTTGTCCTCTTTAGTATAACTCATTGCATATTGAAGATATTCTTATCATACTAAAATTACTTTTTACTTTCCTTTTACACAACTGTTCACATTTTATGTGAAATACATATGGCTATGAACCCATATAAAAGGTTTATAGAGCCTAAACTGCCAATTATGCAATCCCTTCACTCACAATTTCCTTAATGTTGAATTTTTAAGTTTAACACTATTTCTGAATATTGTTTATCTCCCTTCAGCTTCAGAATTTCTGGTTCTTAACATATATGCAAGATCACATGTTCATGTAATTGAAGTGGTCACTACCGATGAGAAACCAAGATGTGCCAAGAGCTACCACACGCTTACCAGAGTTGTTTCCTATGTGAAACTGCAGAGAAAACTAACATTTCTTATACTGCTGGTCTGTCATTGTTAGCAAATTTTTAGTTTATTTTTCAACTGGTCCACACATACATGCACTCACATAGATAATATTAACAATATCATCAATATTATTATATATTAATAATATAAATATTATTCAAATATTAATAACAGTATTAATAACATTAATAGTAATATCGATGATCATCTAGACAATATTCATCATCATATTCTACAATTATGACCCCTACCAGGCCAAGTCTAATGAAAAAGCAGAAGTCTGGTAAGAACAAGCATCCTACACTGCATGCAAAGTAGTGTTAATGAAGCTAACGGGCTTGAGGCTTAAATAAAGTTCTCTGTTTTCAGTTGCTCTTCAGGTCATTTTAGAGATATCATATTTACCTTCTATTCCACTGCTATAGTTTTTTCTCCAAATTTTGTGGCTAGAGTGGCAATCTTTCATGAGTGTTCTTCCCAGAAGAGGTAGGCACTGCTTCCTATTTCATTTCATGACATTGTTTCTATATTTGGCTTTGAAAACAAACTCTATAGCACGCACATACACACTTATTTAACCAACTTTTCAGTCATGACAAAAACTTTAAAAAGACCTTTGAAAATTCCCTAGTAAAACATGCACAGTTAGCTCGGAACTTATCCAGCATGGACGAGTCGCAGTGTTAGATTTATGATGCTATTCGTGACATTTTGAACTGCAATCAGGAAGCTTTTCAACTATTTCCATATTTATTACATAAAAAAATTCTAGATTTGATGATATTGTAGTGCTGCAAAGCAGCGCTGAAGAAATCTAGGTGTTAGATGTGTTCTCACAGACACCACTGTACTGGATTTTGTTTCAAGGTAGGTAGGTCAGATAGAAGATTTCTGGTGTAATGAAGTTTTAGAGACCCTTGTAAAAGAATATACAGAAATATTCTAGCCTTCTAAAATTTATTATTTATTCCATAATAAGCAAGATGATTTTTGTCATATACCAGTACCTGCTTGTGGACTTGTTGAAGAGCCTAGAGTACCTCATCTCATTGAAAATCTAGCTTCCCTCTATGCTTTCAGGCTCCAATTCCTACCTCAACAAGCGAACTTCTCTTAGACATTGAATGTTTCTAAGTTTTACCTTTCAGTCAGCTACAAGGCTTAAGTGCCTTGACCAACGTGAGAAAAACAGTCCCTGAGCAGCTACATCCACAAGCACAAATTCACAGTCATCAGTCCACAGATGTACAGAAGATTCTGACACGCACTGCTACTAGGTAAGGAAAAAGTATGCAATGCCCATGCCTGAAATGTAAAACAATTTGCACCTCTCTAGCACTCAACAATTTTGCTGCTACTGTTTCATTTAGCTAACAATGAGTGGTTTATTTCTCAACACCTGCTGAGCAAGCCCATGTTAGGCAAACCACTGCAGAAAACGGAAAACCTCTCTGAATTAGACAGTTCTGTTATTTGCTATGAGCCTCTAGGTCTACCGATCTGAGGGCTAGAAGAGCTCTGGAAGGAAAAGTAACCGATTTCTAATGCAAATGAACAAAACATTGCTTCTCTTGCTGGTCTGGCTGCTGAATTATGGGGCAGATGAAGATCTCATCCTGTTTCTTCCCTGGGAGCATAGGAGTAAATGGCAGCTAAGTGGTTACTGAGCTCTAAACCTGCCAGATAGGCAGTCCATGCAAGAACAATTAATGCGTAAACAGTGCTGTCACTAATAGGAGGGACCCAAGCTCAACATACTATCAGTTATATTTTCATATTATTTATGCTCCAGTGGCACTCCTCACAGTATAAACAGAGCTTAAAGTTAGCATTTTCCCCTCTATGGGTTTATCTAACTGATGTGAAAGCAGCCGCCTGAGTGCCAGCAGAACTATGTAAGATATGCACCCACTGACATAACCAGTCCCACAGGAGAAGGTCTGACTGCTCCCTGCACAGCTCATCAAGCTTGTCACTGCAAACAGCACCAGAAATGCCTCTTAGGCCATCTCTAAGGGAAACAGGAAAATGTTGGGGAAGCATTTATATTTAAAGCTGTAGGAATGCTTATAGAAGATTAAAGAGAGACCAGGGTCTATAATAGAGACTGAAAATGTCAAGTCTGCTAAAAAGTTACACTCTCTCACTCCAAAGCCCATCCCTGTTGTTAAGAAATGTTAGCTAAGGCATCTGCTTCTTTGAAGAAAAACTAGATTTCTTTTTTTTCCCCGAAGAGAAGCACTTTGACCATATTGAAACCAATGTGTGCAAGAGGTAAACTGGAAAATCTGCAAGTTTGAATATATGATCAATGTCATGACTCAGCTGATATCACACTGATTTGGTAAGATGTTAATACAGAAAGTAACAATTTTTTAGAAAAACAGGTCATTAAAAGAAAGGGTTGCTGCTTTGTTTCAGATTATATATCCACCTGCCCCTATGTCTAAAAAGTAGGAAAAGAAACTAGCAAAGTCACAGGACAATGAAAAGGAGAGGTGGTATGGTAATGCTGTGCTGGTAATCTACGACAGCGACTACGTTCATCAAATAGATGAAACTTCTCCTGTGCTATAGGAAGAAGCATTCAGAAAAGATGAATCTGTGATAAGGGGAATCTTTGGCTCCACAAACTTTTGTAACAATTTTTTGTTACAAATGTAACAAAATTTGTAACAAATTTCTAACAATTTTTTGTTACAGATGGCAACAAAAGCAACCAGGTAAATGACCCTGTAGATGTGACCCCAAGAAATGGGGAATATGAGGCTGAAAATGTGAAGACGCATGGCGATTTGGCTGACAGTGACCATGAAACAGAAAAAAATTAAAGGACTGAGGGAAGGAAAGAGATTTCAAGAAATGAGATGTCAGTACACTCAAAGTATTCGTAGGTAAGACCTGATAGGAATTAACTCTGCTGGAAATAAAGATTTAGAGGAGTTAGCGGTTCCTGACAATTAAGATTGAAACATGGAAACATATGAAGGTTGCATTTACATTAGAAATTAGTGTGGTATAATTATGGCAAAACAGTAAAGTGAAAGAGTTGGTACTGAAGCAGCATATCCATCCCACACTCACTCCTGGGGTTTTACTTCAGACTAGCTTTAAAAAAGTCAAATATAGTTGAGTGCTGAAGGAGGCTATGTAGGTAGGTGATGAAATTTCTCTCAGGAATTATACAGCTCTAAGCGATCTTTCCCTGGCCATGACCTTCAAGCTTCATTTTCTATCATTATATAAATACTTCCATGTCGGGGGGGGGGGGGGGGACGAAAAATGGCTCAGTGAAAACATTGATTTTTTTCAAATGAGGATTTTCCAAAAGAAAAACTTTTTTGTTAGAAGATTTTGACTGGCTCTAATGCTCACGAGATGATGGCTGTTAGTCACTATCCTAAATGACGCATTTGTGCTCAGAAAATGAAAGATCATGAGGTTGAGTAAATGCAGACAGCAGCAGACAAAAAATGGCGTTACCAAGGTAAAAGCAATTCCTTCTGTTGTTTAACTGCAAAAGAAAGCATCACCACTGCCCCTGGGAAAACCAACAGTTATGGATCCCAACAGTTGTTAACATAGGCAGTTTGTCTGTATTTTTACCACTTTGGTAAGCCAGCGTATTGGGTGCAGGTGGCCAGGCTTTGGTGGCGGGGCTGCAGGGGCTCTGTGAGGAGGCCAGAGGCTGCCCTGGGACGGTCACGACTGGTTCCAGCTGGCCCCAATGGACACCCCTGCAGGGCACTACCAAGCCCCTCAGCCGCATATGCCTCCGCCTCCGTGAAAACATCCTTAAGAAAGGGCAGAAAAATGCCTTGTAGTTGGTGGCAGAGAGAAAAAAACAAACACAAAACAGAAGCAGCAGCGCAAACACCAAGGGCGGAGGAGGAGGAGAGGAGGAGGCGCTCCAGGCACTGGAGCAGAGAGTCCCCTGCAGCCCGTGGGAGAAGCCACACTGGAGCAGGTGTCCACACTGGAGCAGGTGTCCACACTGGAGCCCTCCAAGCAGATGGGTATCTCCTGAAGGATACTTCCTGTGGAGAGCCCACGCTGCAACAGGGAACAGCGTGAGGAGGAAGGAGTGGCAGAGAGAAGCTGTTACAGACCGACTGCAGCCCCCATTCCCCACCCATCCTCCCCCACGCTGCTTGGTGGGGAGAGGGGCTGGGTGTGAAGGAGTGAAGTTGAGCCTGTGAAAACTGGGGGTGTGGGTGTGTGAGGGGAAGGTGGGTTTTTATGGTTTTGTCTTTGTTTCTTACTGTCGAACTCAATTTTAATTGACAATAAATTAAATTACTTTTCCCCAAGTGGAGTCTGTTTTGCCTGTGAGAGTTAGTGCTACATGATCTCCCTGTCTTCATCTTGACCCACAAGCTTTTTCACCCTGTTTTCTCCCCCTGTTCTGCTGAGGACAGGGAGTATGACAGCAGCTTGGTAGGCCAAGGTTAACCTACCACAATCACTTAGTACTGCTTATCAGTTATAAAACGAAGTTCAATGAATTTTTCTTGGTATTGAGTTTCTCTGATGCTACCTTTAGAATTAAACCCATTATTTGATTAAAAAACAATGACCCACACTTTTGTTATAGTTTCCCATCTTTAGTTAAGTGGAAACCTAATCTTGGAGACACTTGCTTAGTACAGGAATGATTATGCCATGTATGGATATATGCTGGACTGGGCTCTCTCACTGTGGATAAGCCACCTTTTAGGGCATACTGTCATTTGAGATTCATTCAAGGTAACACTGGTGGCAAAGGCAATACCACAGAAAAAAGCACTCACAGAAATTTTCCATTGTTTCTTGATCCAGTGAGGATACGGTGTTCTGACTCTTCCCGAGAGATCCTCCCGTGGAACCACGGCATCTTCTCATGCGCTGTAGTGGCAATCAACTTCTCCAGCTGAGGCTTTTGACTGATGATAGCTTGTTCAAGAGCATGCCCCTAGAGATTGGTAAAAACACAGTGGGACAGTCAAACTGTTTTGTGCAATAAAAACATGACAGGTAGACTCCCAGTATTGGATTGCTTTTGGGACATCCAAAATCTGTACGTATTTGTTGTGTGTGAAAAAAAGATCTGGTTGCTATAAAGATATTAAAACAGAAAATAATGTATGGTTATCTAAACATCACAAAGCGGGGATTCTTCCTTTACCTCTGAGAAACAAAAGGTAAAATAACCAGTAAATTAAGCCCTTAATATATCAGTATTTCAACTGAAAATTATGTCATATTTTTATGCTAATGAGACATTGCTAAATATACTTAGCGTCATTCTGAGATGTCATAGCATACCTCCATATTACCTACCCTATGGCAGTTTACTGAAATAAACTGAACACACTTCGCATTGTTGCAGCACGTCTATGTTGAAGACATCAATGCAAATTTCCCAAAAGCAGACAAGACAATCCCAATTTTAGAGTGAATTATGTTAATATTTTAGGTATAACCTAGACACTTCTAAACCCATCTACAACCTATCACTTCTAAATTTGGCCCAGAATCTGAGGGCAAAACCCCCTAGTTTCATCAATTTTCAACTTGAGTTCATCAACTTCCTTGTAGACTGGGCTCAGACTCATCAGAAAAAACTGTAAGCCTCAGCACTTGTAGTAAATGTAGTATAAGTTTCAGGCTTTTCCAGTTTGGGCATTGCTCCACATATTTTACAGAGCAGAACACACAGGGTTACTTGCTAAAGAGATGAAAAACCTAGCGTAACTAGGTGAGTTCATAATGGTAACTCATGGCATCCCAAGGTGAAATAATATTCCTGTTGCAGCCTCCTACACTAGTGTTTTCATGTTAAGATTGGCTTCTTCACAGTCATTCTAAGGAAAAAATCCAGCTTGTCTTCCTCAGCATGGAACACTCCTGCTTGACACATGCAGTACCGAAGATGTATAGGCAGCGCTCTGCAGTTAGGAAACCAAGTTCTGTGTTGGACATAATCTAAATAAGCATCACAAAAACAAGGCCAGCTAAGAGGGGAGGAGGTAAAACAAGTCACCATGTTGCCACGCGTGCCTGCACATCAATCTATAAAAATTCAGAATCAAAAGCAATCAAACCATTTCTGTATCTTGTTCATTACATCTCTTAATTTTTGGTGCATGTGAAAATCTGATGACACAAGTTAGTGCAGTGGTAGACAAGGCTATGCTAGCCCAAGACATCATAAAAGTCCTAAGTTTTGTAAAATTTCAGGAAAATTACACTTATGGCCAAGTTACTGCATGTACTGGGGGGGGAAAACCCCCACTGTTCAAAACTCGAACAGCTGTGATTCCGTTATAAAAAAATACTACATAGCAGCAGCAACAGCTGGAAACAAACACTGCAATCTCTTTTTCTCCTAATTCAAAGACCACTTTATGGCAAAATCAGCCTGGATTTACCTGCAAATTCCAAGTTTGTTTGACATACTCTCTGATGAGGTTCTCTTTTAAATCTTCAAAGGGTCCTGTTTTGGGTTCAACACCTGGTGGTCGGTTGAAAGGTTTTCTCAGTAGACAGATAAGGCCATCCGCTTCCTCTGAGTGATAATTAATGAGTTCAGCAGGGCTGGCATGCGACTTGCCTCCTGCAATAGCATATGAGCCACTCAGCTCCCTCTCAATTGTATAATGATGAACCTTCCTTCCATGGGCCAAGGATAAGGCAAAGCCCCCCAGATAATTCCGGCTTTGGCGGAGCAAGTATAGTCCATCACTCACTCCTCCTTGCATCAGATATAACTCGGCTTCTTCACGTGTAATATTGCCAAAGAAGTATGGCAAATGGTTAGCAGGGTTTGCCATGTTGGAAGCCATGTTTTTTCTTTTCCAAGTAGCAAACTTATTATTCTATATCTGAAAAACAAAGACAGAGACATGAGTATCAGTTGAAAAAAAGAGGATAAACCAGTAACATGGCAGTTCACATGTGGTATGTCAGTAATACTTTCTTTAAAAGATTTTGGGACAAAGATTACATTTTTGTTTTTATCTTGTTAGAAGTTGTCTTTATAAATCCCAATAGAAAGTTTTTCCCTGTTATACAGTAATGTATGTTTCCTATAACTGCACAAGTTTCCTTCAACTCTTTCCCTCTCTGCTCCTCTGCCTAGCCTTATAGAGGTCCTGACATTTTCACTTGCCTGAATGCCTCTATCCATCCTTTTGTACTGGCCTTGAGGTGTTTCCCAATGAAAGGAAATAACTAGGTAAGAAAGATTCAGTGAGAATAGTTTTTCATTCCAGTTTTGTGCCATTTTAATTTTGCTTATAAGAGTAGCTTATGCCAGTCTGTGGGCTGAGTATGGACAAAAGTCCTTTATTAAAATCATTAACATTCCTCTCCACAGAAATTTACCCATCGTTTTTTAATGGTGAAAAAAAAAAAGTGATAGTGTCTTTTTGAACAGTTTTCATTTCAAACAGCTTATATTGAAATAATACGGAGGCACACTATCAACAAAAACACAGAAGAGAATCAAGTTCAGCATCTCTGAAGAATAATAGTGAATATAGCATAAACGGCTTCAATTCTTTTATTCTTAATTTAACAATAAAATTAATCTCATATATATTTAATACATATCTATAAGAGATATTATTATATATATTAATATATATTTAAAAATATATATGCACACGGACTCTATAGAACTCTAGCTACAGGAATACTGTTCTTCTTGTGTCCTGTCTTCCCTGAGTTACCTGAGCCTTTAACCTACATTGTCAGCAGAGAAATTTGTTTTCATTAACCCCCCATGGCAGATTTACACTGCCTAGACAGCTAAGATTTGTGCTGGAATTACTTTTGTCTCTTTCAGGTTATTAAAGAGGAGACATCAAAATGCAAAAGCTGAATTTGGTTTATTATTCGTATTAGTGATGTTTAAATGACTATCTAATGGATATTGTGGAGAATACCCCAGCTACCTGCTGATAACATTTTATGTGGATAGGAAGTGAATATATTGACACCAATGAGACCTGTATTCTTGCAAGTGTATTTGCAAGCTCTGTTTTATCAGATGAAGTGGTCCACAACTGCAATTACTTATGTAACTGCAAGTTCACCAGTCAAGTCATTAATTGTCTCCTGCAACATTATGAGTTTTTCATACACTTCCTCCTCCAAATGCTTCCCCAATCCAATGACTGTTTAATCAGGACTGGCCACAGACTGTTACATCTACAGTTTATGGGGCATAAGAAGGAACACCATTTAGGAACAGTTCAACATCTTCTTTTAGTCTAGAAAGAAAAGCAAAATCCCACTAAGTTTTATTGCCTGCGTGTCTGTAAAATGACTTCATCATCTGAAAAATTACTTTCAGAGAACACATGAAATGCTGAATAAAACTAGCAGTACATGCTTACATTTTTATTATTTGTGTGGGCTAGATTAAACTTTTCCTTAGGAAATATCTCACAACTTCATTGCCAAAATTTTTATTTCCTTGTCTTTTAAGTTCAGTTGTGACAACTTGATATTGAAATACTCTCAAGTATACAAAATAGGTGACAGCCTCTGTTATCTGTAGTGTATTATGCAGATTTTAGGCTAACTAGGCAACACTACAAGTATATCAAAGGAAAAACATTATTGTTTCTTTCTATTTACAAGATCACTGCACATCTTGTATTCTTTTTTTCCAATGTATATATACTAAGTAAAAGGTATATATACTGAATATGAAACCCATGAACATTAACCTACAAAATACTGTTATCTGTGTTTTATTCAGGTTACTGCAGCTCTCTTTTCCCACCTTCTATTACCTTGGCTAGAAGCGGACAAAAGGATTAGAAGTTCCATTCCTATTTCTATTGCTGTGCAGGATATAGCAGTAAAAACAATGCGCCCTTCACAGTTAAACGAAGGGCACGATTTTCGGGAAGCTATGCAGCAGTCTGTGGAATCAGCATTAAATAATTCAGGATGTATGTGAACGGGGTTAATAGACCTCTCGGCTTGCAGCTGGCTGAAGTGTGCCACTGAGTTACGTGAGCACAGGTGGAGAGGACTTTATGGAAGACCATGTAAGAAGGGAGGGTCCATAATGCAAAGCTGCAACTGAGGAATGGGTGTCTTAATGTAGGGCCTTTGGCACTCAGTGCTTCAGGCTGACACCTTCCCTGGCAGCTCTGCAGCAGGCAGAGCTGTGGTGTGCCTACTGCTTAGTTCAGATATGGCCCATCAGTGGCCCATAGCTGATCTGCTGTCTCTTGCACTTGGGTCAAGAAACAGTAGAGAAATAGCTGTGCTGCTCTGTGAATATGTGAAGGGGGCGGGGGGGAGGGGGGGCAGGGAGGAACACCCAAGTCAAATGAACAAGGCTCACACAGTATAGAAAACTAGACAGGACACAGTCAGGACAAATCACATGTTGTGCAGATCTTCCGGTCTTCTCCCACCTTCCCAAAGAAGGGAGACATCAAAGCTGCAGAGCTCCTGCAGCCCTACAAAATAGAGCTGTGTGCAGCATGTTATTTATTACTCTTGTGGTTTGTAACCAAAGATTACTGGTTTAAGATCACATACTATGCTCAAGTTAATCTTTCTGGCATTTGACAAAATTTCCCTCTACTTTCCCATTTAAATGTCTCAGTTCTGAGAATTCATGTTCTTAACCCAAATGATCTACTAATATAACTTTTATTAATTGCAAAAGAAAGCTGTAACTGAAGAGACAGAAGGTGGCAGTCCTCAGTAAGTCATCACCAAACATTGATTCTGCATAAAATACTATGCAAAATGACAATTTTGACTGTACCAGATAAAGACGAAGACAGCCTTCCTTAAACAGAATGCATTCTCTCAGTAACGTAATGCAGGGCCAGAGGATTGTAATCAACAGTACAAGGTCCAGCTGGAGGCCAGTTAATAGTGTTGTAACCCAGGGTCAGTACTGGGGCCAATACTGTTTAAGATCTTCATTAAGGAGGTGGACAACAGGGAGAGTGCACCCTCAGCAAGTTCACAGACAACTGAGAGTAGTGGCTGAAACACCACAGGTTTGTGACACCATTCAAAGGGACCTGGAAAGGCTGAAGAATTGGGCTGAGAAGATTTTAATGAAGTTCAACAAGGGGAAACATCCTGTGGAGCAGGCTTTCCCCCTTTGGGGCATCTGCCTTCTTGGCTGGATGGCCGTCAGGGCCAGCCCCTGACACGCCTGTGATGTTGCTGGGGATCGGCTATGACTGCCCATGACCTCGCTACTTTTCAGCAGCTGCAGCCTCGGTGCCCACACATTTTGCCCAGGGCTCCTGTGGGCACACACGCAAGGCGTGCAGGCTCCAGCAGGACCTTCGGCTTGCTCTACCAGCTTTGGCATGGGGGAGAGCAGCAGGTCTGGGCGCTGTGCAAAGGCAGCACCTTCCAGCGCTCCTCTCCCCTCTGCGCTGTACTGCGGGGCCCATTGGTGCCTGTCCTGGAACTGTGGGTGCAACAAGAGTGCCGGGGACATCGGCAGTGGTGAAGACTCCCAGCAAGTTCCTGCATCTTCCCTGACCACGTCCTGCAGGTACCCTATGCTAACCTGTGGTGTCTGGGGGAGAGCACGGGGAGTTGGGGGTCTTGGGTGTACCAGCTCTTCTCCCAGATACCCCCGACAGCTCACCCAGAGCCCGTCCCAGGTGTCTCGCCCAACCCAGCTTGAGCACTGGGGAGGTGTGGAAGAGATAGGGGCTTCCCCTCCTGCTCTCCTGCAGCCCACCTCCAAGGGGGCGCAGAGATAGGGGCACAGCCCAGCCTGGCCCCACATCTCTCTGCCCTGCCCCAGGGCTGCGGCTGCTGCTTTCTAGCCCGCAAGGAGAGCCTTCGGAAGGCCCTTGCCTCCCCTTTCCCACAGCCTTCTGGGGCTTCCTTGGCTTTTCTACCCTTAGCACCAGGCAAGCTCCAGCACTTTGTACATCTCTCTTGGCAGGAGATGGAGTCAGGCGCCGAGGAAGCCATGGGGGAAGTGGCTGTCCTGCAAGGGACGGTGGCATGAGCCAGCTGCCCCAGGCAGGGCCAGTGTCAGTCTCTTCCCAAGTGTGACAGGATGAGAGGAAATGGCCTCAAGTTGCGCCAGGGGAGGTTTAGATTGGATATCAGGAAAAATGACTTCACCGGAAGGGTTGTCAAGCATTGGAACAGGCTGCCCAGGGAAATGGTTGAGTCACCATCCCTGGAGGTATTTAAAAGACGTGTAGACATCGCGCTTAGGGACATGGTTTAGTGGTGGACTTGGTAATGGTTTACGGTTGCACTCGATGATCTTAAAGCTCTTTTCCAACCTAAATGTTTCTATGATTCTATTAATCTGAAAGTCATCACAAATATGGAGGCTTTGAATGCTCTAGTTCCTGTTTCCTTCATTCCTGCTTACTTGTTTCCCTCAGACACCCCATGTCATTCTTTTTTACTCCACTCTGCACCACAGACACTGCTGGTTAGGAGATGAACATACATCATTCCACCTCTGGCAAAGTGCTCCTTGAAGGCAGGCTCCAAGTCTTCAATCTCACTCTTCGGGAAGGGTAGAAGAAAACAGGTTTGCTGCTAGGTTTTCAGTAAGGAAAGAGCTTAAATCATGTTCCACCACAATTAAAACAAAAGAACAATGGCTATAATTTCTATTCTATGTGAATCTCTGTGGTCCTCAACAGCAGAGGCAGCTGGGACACAGAGGGCACAGCTGCCAAATGTTAATCCTGAGACTGCAGGAGGTTTCTACTGGCTTATTGGTAGGGAGGTTAGCCTGGACACAGACACATTGGATGCATGGATGGATGAATGATCCACACTGGCTCTTCACCAGCACTGTACAGCTAATTTGGAGAAAAGACCAAAATAATCCCATACAATTCTTATGCCAAGAATGGTACTAGACTGCAGTACCTGTTTGAAACACCTCAGTAATGTTGTAGTGAACAAAATTCAAACAGAAGAATGCCACCACACTCTTTATCTGTGGGAATTTATTTTCATGGAAGTATTTTATAGAAGTTCCTTTTCTCTGTACCTAATTTAAAAAAATGTTAGGAACTTCATGTCTAAAAAGGATAAAGAACTTCAGAATAAAAATAAGAGCTAATAAAATAAAAGTGGGGTAGGGGGTGGGGTGCGAGGGGAAACTCACATTCCATGGCTACAAAAGATCCTGATGCAATGGCTACTGAAATTAAAATTCACTTTGACGTATTTCAGATAAGGGAACTTCTCAGAGTATTGTTTAGTCTCAGATGAGTCTCAGTAATTTCTATACACTCTTCAGGATGAGTTGCCCAGACACGAGTTCTCTTTGGCGGTCTGCTTTTTGTGTAATGCCAAGTTTTTCCATTGCTGACAATTCAGCATGTTTATGAGTATTAAAACAAATGATGAAAAAACTCATATATATTCATTAAGAAGTCACAGCACACACATGAAACAGAAGTGATAAGTATGCAAAGCAATAGGACCAACAGCTGCTGAGTAAAATCTCTCTACTCTTTCTAAAAGACGTTCCAAACCACTCTCCAAAGGGGGAGCATGCATAGGCATACCAAGTTAAATTGAACTACTCATCTCAGATACAGAAAGCAGAGAAGGTGGTACATCAGGACATTCATCGGGGTTTAAATCATGACCTGGAAATCTCACTAAATGCTCAAAAAACTAGACAGTGCTGAGCTTTGTGCTGCTGTTCTGGCAGTGTTGTTGTTACCAAACCATTAGATTTGAAAATAGTTCAAGTATAACTACAAAAAGTGCAGCCACACCTTTGGGGTCACCTGTGGATAGACAGCAGTAAGGTTGAAGCTGGAATCTGCCCAGTCAGAACTGAGATACAGCGTGTTCCCGGAGGGTCCTCACCTGCACACTCATCATTCAGACTGTGGGACTGTGATGGGTGCGCTCAACCCCTGACCAGACTGGCGGTGGTTTGGTGTAGGCTCCGGAAGGGGTAAAGGCCTGAGCCGTAGCCAGGCGTGAACTCCCCTAGTTTCAGTCTGTTCTCTGAAAACTCACAAAGGAGCAGAGTGACCCAGTGAGCATCGATGCATATGAGCTTCGTTCGCCGATCATGCAGTTAACACATGAATAGCGGGTGGCTTTTCCAAGACTCATTTATCAAGGAACAAAGGATGTTGTGGGTACAAGGAGTCTCATGCATACCTTTTCCATCGCGTGTAATTTGACTACAAGCCAACCACTTTATCCCATAAACATGGGATAAAGGCTCGGTGAGCCTTCTTTGAGCTCTCCCTGCTAGGCAGTGTGGCTGCATGGCGGTGATCTCCCCTTGAGCTGGGACACCTCTCAAGGTTGCTCCTCGAG